>NW_005353838.1:13811939-13841213 GCF_000412655.1 Myotis brandtii | reverse complement strand
CCTTCCTTCCTTCCTTTCTTTCTTTCTTTCTTTCTTTCTTTCTTTCTTTCTTTCTTTCTTTCTGAGAGAGGATGACAGAGGGAAAGAAACATCAATGTGAGAAAGAAACATTGATTGTTTGCCTCCCACACACACCCCAATCAGGGATCAAACCCGCAACCTGGATATGTGCCTTGACTGGGAATCAAACCCGCAACCTTTTGGTGCATGGGTCGATGCTCCAACCAACTGAGTCACCCTGCCAGGACACCCTTTTTTTTTTTTTTTTAATCTAATGTCTTTTGCATTCACTTACTGTCTGTAAACCTTGGTTCTAGAAATGGAGAATGTAACTGGCTCTCAAGATGAAAATATAGCTTCTGAATTTCCATTTGCACATCCTCTTTAATTGCATGTACACCAATTTTAGCATCCCCCCTGCAGTAGAAGAAGGATCTTTATAGCAAATATCATGTAAGAAATATTTGCATTCTAAAAGCACATTCACACTTAAACTGATCGATAGAATTCAACATATAAAGCACATGCCAGGGCTGACCAGCAGACCCTGGGTGACGGTTGAATAGATTACTCGGACACAACGTTTGCTGTGAAAGAGAGGGCTAAGGGACTGCCTGGCTAAAGGAACCGGGCAGCCTCGATTGCCTGCCTCGTTAGGCTTTTATTGTAACAGCAGTTTGAGATAGGAAAATTTTCACTCCCAAGTTATATCTAAAATGTTTATCTTTATTTGAAGGTGAATATTCAATCATTAATCATAAATCAGGATGCCATACTAACTAGGTATGACATAACCTATGTAATTACATGGTCATTGATTGCAAGTTGTGGATGCCAGAAAGCACGCTGAAGTTGGCATTCAACTGTTAGATCTTATAAAGGCCGAAACTGAAGCTGAGGAGCAGATAAAGTACAACTTCCCAGGCTGAAACTGAACTTCAGTTCATTCTTAAATCTTTCCTTTGGCCAAAATGTCCAAGGGTCATTGTGTGCAGCTGGAAGCAGGGCCCAGCTGGCAGAACTTGAGATGGGAGGGAAGGGAAAATTTGACCTTGGCTGTTAGTAGGGGTTTTATCCAAAAATGCTGACTGGAGTAATAATGAGAGCTAACCTTTATCCAAACGTCACTATGTACCAGGCACCACTAAGAGTTGTGTTGTTGTTTTTTTGCCTTTATGACAGAAAGTTTTATTGTTAATTATTTATCTTCATAGTTTCAGAAAGAGGTACACATTAGCTCAGTCCAACATGATTGGCAGCTGGCAAAATCTAGTAAAGCAAGTGTTCTGATTGCTAAGGATTTAATTTGAATGCTTTTAATATTTAGCCATCTAACACTTCAAACATAGTCCAGAATAAAATGCATCACCTCCCTCCCTGTCACTTTAATACCCCACCTACCTCACTTCAATATGGAAATATCTTCATTAAATATGATTCCCAGAGGAACGAGTTCTCTGGAGAGGATAGCCACAAGGGCAGTGCACAAAAAGAAAAACTGAAAACTCTGTACGATAACTTACTAGTCTAAGGAAACAAAAACCTTCCCATATATTAAGAAATCAATCCAGTTACAAATGCACTACTAGGTCTATGAGAAGAGGTTCTGGAGTAACAGCTGAAAATGGCCGGCTATTTACAAGGTACACAAGCAGGTACGGTGCACCTGGCCCAGCGCTGGCCCTCAGAAGCCAAGTGTTCTCTCCACCGCAGGCCACATGCAAGAGTCCACCTTCCTCTGTGCCTTCTCGCAGAGTCGCCAATAGTTAGGCTGGGCTGCGGGACTGTCTTATCCACAACAGGGGGCTGCCTTTTCGGAAGGAGCTGGACCCGTTCCCTGATGATCCTCGTGGACCGAGCCCCAGTGAGGTCAGACGGAACCAGACACTTCCGTTTGTCAATGTCAACATCTGCTTCACCGCAGCAGCGGGATAGGGACGCAGGACACAGCCGGCTCTGGAGCCGCGGAGCTCAGAGCACCAACCACAACCACCGCAACCGGGGCGGCAGCGGTGACTACGGACAGGCGGGACTTCCGGCCGCCACAGCCTAGCCACACCGCTAAGTTCTGTCTAATGAAATCCTCCAAGTATTGCTCACTTAGTCCTCATAACAACCCTACAGGATGATTATCCTCACTTACTGATGTGGAAACTGAAGCTGAGCAAAGGTGAGTGACCTGTACCATGTCACACTGCAAGGTCGCAGCGGAGCTAGGATTTCAATCTGGCCCAGAGCTGTGTGCATATCATGACAGTGTTTCTCAGATCTCTCAGATAGGAATGTGATTTATTTTTGTTATCCAGGAGCATTAACACTGCTTTGCACTAATTTAACTGCAGGTCAAGGAGCAGAAAACACAGGGCTTACAATATGCCACTTGATAGTAGGTGTTTTCCTGCCCATTACCTCAGTTAATCAACACAACCAAATTGCTCAGTAGGGATTTTCTAGATTTTCATAAATGAACGAGGAAAGTGGCACAAAATTATTGAGTGACAGTGATGAAATTAAACTCTACGTCCTTTGGATTTCTAGCCCATATTTCTTCTACTGTGCCATGCTTTCCCCCAAAACACTGAAAAATATTTCCTTAGTAAGAAACAGTGGGTGTGGGGGTACCATGTCAACTTTCTCTTCTCCCTGATCCTAATTTATTTCTCCACTTTTTCTCTCTGATCCTCCACAGCTTAATATTTGATTAAATTTGATTCTACTGAATCAAATTTCTTTCCCGGTCTATCTTTACTCTCCCCTGCTCTGCAATATGTAATAGATAGTATGTCACATATTTACCAATTTTGAAAATACAGGTATACCTTGGGTTTGGTTGCAGACCACTGCAATAAAGTGATTTATAATCTTTTTGCTGGTGGAGGGTCTTGCCTTTAATTTGTACAAAACAACACACACACACACACACAAAACCCAACCAAAAAATGCAAAAGCAAGCAAACAAAAACATCTGTGAAGCACAATAAAGCGAAGTGCAATAAAAGGAGCGATGCTTGTTCTCATTTTACTTGTGAGGCTCAACTCACGCTGTATTTACTTTCTCTGTTAAGAAAAAGGACGTTTTGGTTAATTTGTGAAGCGAACCCAGCTGTTGAAGTGAGATCGACTTTGGAGTCCATAACACCTGGCCTCGTATTAGGGTAGAGAACTCTGTAAATATAATTGATTGATTTAATGATTTGGCCTTTATGGAAGATGAACTTATTTTCAAGATGATAACTAATACTTGAATGAAAAACCCATGGTGCAGCAATGCTGGTAATAATGGAGCATTTCAGTCTTTTCTAGCAGGATAGAGCCTTAGAAATGATCTAGTTCAATCTCCTCCAGGCTTAAGTAATTTAACCAAGTCACAGAGAAAAAGATGTGTGGAGACTAGAATATTATCTTCTTGATTCTCGGTATAGTGCTGCTTCTACTAGTACTGTGTCACTAGTTATACTGTCATAAGTCTTAGTCTTAATGAACATTTACTGATTCCTGGTAGGATTTGGGGGTGGATGTGGGGAAGGATGCCATGGCATCAAAACAACCTGGGATTTGAATCCCAGCTCTAGCACTTGTGGGCAAAATCTTTGATATTTTCTGAGTTTGTTTCCTTAAGTGTAGAACTGGAATAATCTGTATGTCAAAGAGCTATTGTGAATACTGAGGAAAATGAGACTGTGTATACGATTTGATGAGCTTGGGCTCTGCCACGTTATAGGCTCTCAGTAAATGGTGGTTGTTTTTCTGATATTATTAGGCTATTTGGTTTTGCATCTTATAAAATTGCCCTCAAGAGTCCATTGTGGTTTTATGAATAGAGTAACATCACAACTTACATTCATAAGAATGGGACTCAGCCTGTATTCTAGCGCTGGTCTGAAATGCTATCTTACTAGTAGATGGGAAACAGGCTTTTTTTTTTTTTCTTATGTAACTTTAACATAAAGCAATGCTAAAATTAATGTTAAGCCTGCTCCCTACTATGTAAACTTTATACTGTATCTTGTGTACTATATACAACAGATGTAGCAGATGTCAAATGTCACTGCAATACCCAGAACTTACACAGCTGCTCACTGGAAGCCTCTGTGCTTGTCCTCATGCTGTTGCCCACCTTGGGAATGGAATGTTCTCACGTTCCGGCTGGCAAGCTCCTGCCCATACCATAACAGTGAGTCCAACATCACCTCCCTTTTTCTTATCACATTATCCTCTGTTTCTTCTGAACCTTATGGATGCTTTTATATCGTACTTATGGAATCATATTGCAATTGTTACATGTCTGTGTCTCCTTTGATTCTGGGAATGTCGGAGGCCAGGGCCCTTGTGTGTTTCACCTTTCTGTTTAATCAAACTCCCAACCCTCCACAGCTCTCAGGAAATATGCTGTGAGGTGGAGAAGGCTGATGGCTAGACAGATGCTACAGACCCCATTGGTGAAGGTGCCCTTTGCTTCATGTTGGAAGCAAGTGGTTATTTTTCTCTTTATTCTTGTGGAGGGACAGGGTATTATGAAGTACAGGGAGATGGGGATTTCCAGCACCTGCAATGGAGGTAGGTCAGTGGTGACACGAAGAAGTGGTTTCTGATTTCTCTCAGTGATGCGATTCACAGGTCTGGAGTATTTTGGAGAGAACATTGCAGAATCAGAGCTTATATAAATAGGCATGAAGGCAGGAGGTTGACAAACGATAAAAAGGGGTTCCATGTTACAGAAAAATGATTTTTTTTTCTGGAAATGGAAGTGAAATACCAGGAGCAAAGATGAGGGGCCGCCAGAGAAGTTACAGTGAGGGGTTGCTCAGGTTGTTGTCCTGAAATAGAGGAATGATCCTTGCAGTCTGGTGACTCACCTCTCACTCCAGTCAGTGCTTCCTGAAAAAGGCAGGAGCTCTGAGACGCTAACAGTAATCTTATCCCTTCGAGAAGCACCTCCCATCCTCAGGCTGGTCTGCTGATCTCCTCATGCCCCCGGGGCAGGATTAGAGGCCTTGAAATGCTGCCCTATCTGTGTGACTTCTCATCTCTACTCAAGACTGCACTGGCAGCTTCCCTTGGCAGCTGATCACACAGCGAGGACCGGCAAGGCTCTTAGGCTTTCAAGACAGCAGGACACCCTTGGGGAATAGGCCTTTTGCTGGAGGTCACAGCACCCAGAGAGCGATTGCAGTGGTTCTCAACCTTCCTAATGCCGAGACCCTTTAATACAGTTCCTCATGTTGTGGTGACCCCCAACCATAAAATTATTTTCGTTGCTACTTCATAACTGTAATTTTGCTACTGTTATGAATTGTAATGTAAATATCTGATATGCAGGATGTATTTTCATTGTTACAAATGGAACATAATTAAAGCATAGTGATTAATCACAAAAACAATATGTAATTATATATGTGTTTTCCGATGGTCTTAGGCGACCCCTGTGAAAGGGTCGTTCGACCCCCAAAGGTTGGCGACCCACAGGTTGGCAACCCACAGGTTGAGATCCGCTGGATTAGAGGGAGCAGCTGATCATCTCTCCAGTGAGTTTTGCTGCTCCTGTCACTTCCAAGCCCAAGTCCAAGGCTTGCTGGCAAGTGAACTAAAACCATGGCTCCAGTCTGAAGGATGGCTTACACAGCTCAACTATATACTCTCTTCAGCTGTGAGCCATGCAACCTTCTAGAAAAGCAGTCTGGACATTTGCAATCTACACAAAATTTACAGTTGGGGGATAGCTCTGGTGAATCCCCCAAGGCACTCTATGTAAAACCTGTTGTAGGAATTCTGCTTTGCTTCGTAGAGTAACCTTATCGGACCTTTGGAGGTAGAATTCCTAAAAGCAGGTACAGAGGGTGAGCCCTTGGAATGAGTTTAGCTGTGGCTCGGTGAGAAGGAGGCCACCCTGAGTGCATGTGCTGTGTGCCACCTGCATTCCTTGGGGGAACACCCAGGTTGAGGTGCGCACAACATGCTCGGACAGCTGCCGTGGTGGGGCTCCCAGCTTCTGTGATCACATCGGGGCTGGGTTTTACGGCCCTTTACAGAATTTTATTTATTTGAAGGGAAGGTTAGGGAAAAGCTAGTAAATGCTCCTGTGGGCGCTGGAGGGACCCGCCCTGCACAAGAAGAAAGAGAAAAATAATTACTTGCTCTCAACATGAAGCAGAGGCCATCGCTGCCAACGATTTCTGGAACATCTGTCTAGCCATCAGCCTTTTCCACCTCACAGCATATTTTATGAGGGGACCTTTATTACAGGGGGGTTTGTTTCATTACTTTTTCAATCTTAAAATTAACAATAGAACCCTTCCTGCCATTCCAAATAGCTTCAAGTCCACAGAGAACCAGCAAGGAGGAGAACACAGTATTGTGGCCCTTGGGAAATTCGCAGTGTCCCCAGCGTTGGCTGTAGTGGGCAAGGGCTTCTGAGGAGTGATAGCCTATATAATCTGCCCTCTGTTTCAGTCCTTGGGAAATCAGTCTCTTTTCATTGATTTCCCAAAGATTGATTTGATAAGAGTTTTCATTTGAAAAGCAATGCTTGAGTAGGAAAGTTAAAGAAAGATAAATTTCTAGCTTTAATTCTGCCCACCCTGTAGCATTACATAAGGCAGACCTCAGAGATACTGTGGGTTTAGCCCCAGACCCTGCAGTGAAGGGAGCAGTAATCTTTTTGCTGGTGGGACGGTCCCGCCTTCATTGTAGAAGGTGTGACATCTGTAAAACACAATAAAATGAGGGTGTGCCTGTATCTTTCCAAAGTCCCAAACCTCAGCAATGTTACTTCATCTCCCTTCACGTTCCTTCCCCATTCCACACAATTATAAAACTCAAAAGAGTAATAAGTTATGTCATATTCTAGCGTTGATTCAACAAATATTGTTAAATACCCACTATGTGCCAGGTACTGGGGCAGAATGATAAAACTAACTGACAACTAACAACAGTTTAGCTAGATGTCTAAGCTCACCTGTCCTATTCACCGCTTTATCTTGGGGAGATATTCCTCATGGGGCTCCCCGCTTCGGTGATTGCACACTGATTCCAGTATGTGGCTCCTTCTCCCTTGCTGCGGCTGATTAGATGAAGGAGGAAACTTAATCCAAGGGAAGTTAGTTCACTGACTTGAAAATAGTGGGCCATTTTTTTAAAGAATTGAATTGATTGGGGTGACACTGGTTCATTAAACCATACAGGTTTCAAGTGTACAACTCAACAAAACATCATCTGCACACTGCATCGTGCGCCCCTTGCTCCAAAGTCTCTTTCTTTCCCAAAGATTGATTTGATAAGAGTTTTCATTTGAAAAGCAATGCTTGAGTAGGAAAGTTAAAGAAAGATAAATTTCTAGCTTTAATTCTGCCCATCCTGTAGCATTACATAAGGCAGACCTCAGAGATACTGTGGGTTTAGCCCCAGACCCTGCGGTAAAGGGAGTAGTAATCTTTTTGCTGGTGGGACGGCCCCGCCTTCATTGTAGAAGGTGTGACATCTGTAAAACACAATAAAATGAGGGTGTGCCTGTATCTTTCCAAAGTCCCAAACCTCAGCAATGTTACTTCATCTCCCTTCACGTTCCTTCCCCATTCCACACAATTATAAAACTCAAAAGAGTAATAAGTTATGTCATATTCTAGCGTTGATTCAACAAATATTGTTAAATACCCACTATGTGCCAGGTACTGGGGCAGAATGATAAAACTAACTGACAACTAACAACAGTTTAGCTAGATGTCTAAGCTCACCTGTCCTATTCACCGCTTTATCTTGGGGAGATATTCCTCATGGGGCTCCCCGCTTCGGTGATTGCACACTGATTCCAGTATGTGGCTCCTTCTCCCTTGCTGCGGCTGATTAGATGAAGGAGAAAACTTAATCCAAGGGAAGTTAGTTCAATGACTTGAAAATAGTGGGCCATTTTTAAAAAAAATTGAATTGATTGGGGTGACACTGGTTCATAAAACCATACAGGTTTCAAGTGTACAACTCAACAAAACATCATCTGCACACTGCATCGTGCGCCCCTTGCTCCAAAGTCTCTTTCCGTCCCCATTTCTCCCCACCTCCACCTACCCCCACCCCCTTTCCCTCTGGCCATCACAACACTGTTGTCTGTGTCTAAGAATTATATATATTTGCTTCTTTCGTCCAGCCACCCTAACCCCCTTCCTCTCTGCAAGCTGTTTCTATCAGACATTTCTCACATAAATTAGAGTCAAGGCTGAAGAGTGTCCTGGCTACTTAAACCCAACGTCTCATGGAGTCAGAACCGGGAGAGCCATTTCTGGGTTTCCTGTGCTCCCAGATTCTGAGGGAGGGGAGTGTCAGAGAAAACTGCTCAGGTAAAGAGAACAGAGTGGATGCACAGGGAAAGGCAAAGAAGCATGAGAAGATGAGGATAAGAAAACATCCAGACTCTTCTTATACGTGAATTAATTTGACTAGATTTCTGTTTCTACAGCCTAATTTATATTTCCTGTGCAGAGAACGTCCTCAATGACTATTTATGCACAGGGCATTGTGTCCTAATTGCTTGGTGTGAACATGAAGCAGATATGGTCCTGACATCACATGGTTTACAGAATAGTGGAGGAGGCAGATTTTACACATTTGATCTTGACCATAGCATGTGTCACCACCCATTATCCAATACAAGAGGCAGATGGTGAAACAAATGACTAGTCAGTGTTGTAATGTCAGAACTTAATACGGGCTCAGGTGACAATTTCAATGTTATTGATCATGACCAATGGATATATGAACACATTAGGAAAATTAGCATGATATCATTAGCAAGTAAAATAAATCACGCTTAATGAGAATTCAACTTTGGCTGGATTTCCCTCCATCCCTTCTTCCCTTCCTTCCCTCTTTCCTTCCTTCCTTCTTTCCCTTCCTTTCTTTCCTCTTTATTGAAATCTGGCTACAATATTGTGCTAGTGCATGTATTCTAATTTGGTGCAGAGCATGCATAACAAAATAAGTGAAAATCTATAAATGTTAGAACACATATATTATTTGTTCCAGTGACTAAGGAATACTAAATCATTTTGTCAAGTTGCACTGTAACATTCAATTTTTATCTTTTATCGGTAATCTGCCAAGCATTTGCAATTCTGAACTCTGTAGAATGTATTAACTTACAACAATAGACCATGGAACGTGTTAAGTATACCTTTCCTAATTCATACTTCTGTCTTTTGGTGAAAAATGCCTCTCTCAAATATATTACTTTTACAGTTCGTTGGAAAAGAGTGCTGAACAACAGGATTATTATAATGTGCTAAGAGATGGCACTTGTGTCTCATTGGCATGTAGAGAGCTCATGTGAAATCTCTTTGATCTTTGCTGCCTTTTTAGCTGAAAGGATTTGGAAATCTTTTTGGCATTGGTAAAGACAGAACTCTGGTGGCTGTTCATAGTTGGTCAATTTTTAGCAATGGATAAGAAAGTCTTTGTTGAAATCAGTTTATTAATACGTAATGGGCAACATGTTGCCTTAAAGGCAAACACATATTTTTCTCATGTCAAAAACACTGCCCCACTTTCACCAACATCCAAAGGTATTTAAAAGGGGTCTACATTTCCTTTTTCCAGTATGCCCAGTGCTGAGAAATAGTACTGCAAACCTCGGAACTTGAGCAGTTTCTTAGGTAAGAGGAATTTTTCACGATGTAATTGATATCATGACCACTCAGCTGGACACAGGCTTTCAAGAGCTGAGTGCATTTGCTGATTTGTTTCCATTTCCTACTTGGACTAAAAGAATTCAAAGACGTGAAGAGTCTATTGTGAAAACAATGTGTGAATAATGCGAGGGCCTATCACAGCTATCGCCGTGTACCGATGCAGTTATTGCTTTCTAATAAAATCATGGAAAACTTGAATTGAAAAAATATAACTATCCCAAATTTATGGAGGCAGTTATAAAAGGGCACACGAGGGAAGGTTTACCCTGAAATATATATTTTCAATAAAGTCTTTTTCTCATCAGCTTTATTGAGACATCATTGACGTTTAACATTATGTAAGTTTAAGGTGCACGATGCGTTGATTTGATACAGTTGTGTATTGCGAAATGATGACCACTGTGGCATTAGCGAGTGCATCATGTCACATAATTACCATTTCTTTTTTTGTGGTGAGAACACTTAAGATCTCCTCTCTTAGCAACTTTCAAGTATATAATATAGCATTGTTTACGATAATCACCATGCTGTACATTAGATCTACGGAATGTATTAATCTTAGAACTGGAAGTTTGAATCCTTTGACCAATATCTCCCCATTTCCACCATCCTCACCCCAACCCCTCCCCATTCTCCTGGTAACCACTTCTCTCCCTCTGTTTCTATGACTTTGGCTTTTTTATTTATTTGTTTGTTTTTATTTTATTTTTTAAAAATATATTTTATTGATTTTTTACAGAGAGGAAGGGAGAGGGATAGAGAGTTAGAAACATTGGTCCTTGCTGGGCTCTGCTAACAGCTTCCATCAGTTTAATGTCATATAGTTTAGACCAGTGATGGCGAGCCTATGACACGCGTGTCAGAGGTGACACGTGAACTCATTTTTTTGGTTGATTTTTCTTTGTTAAATGGCATTTAAATATATAAAATAAATATCAAAAATATAAATCTTTGTTTTACTATGGTTGCAAATATCAAAAAATTTCTATATGTGACATAGCACCAGAGTTAAGTTAGGGTTTTTCAAAATGCTGACACGCCGAGCTCAAAAGGTTCGCCATCACTGCTCTATCCGCTGAGCCAAACCGGTTAGGGCTGACTTTGGCTTTTTAAAATTCCACTTATAAATGATATCATACAATCTTTGTCTTTCTTTGTCTGAAATATTTCACTTAGTATAATGCCCTCACGGTTCATCCACGTTGTCACAAGCAGCGGAATTTCCTCCTTTCTCGTGGCTAAATGATATTCCATTGTACGTCTGTGCCATATCGTGCCCATTCATCTGTTGGTGGACATCTCTATCTAGGCTATTGTAAAGAATGCTGCCAAGAACATCTCTGTCATATCCTGTTTTCATTTCCTTTGGGTATATACCTAGAAGTGAGGTTGCTGCATCATATGGTAGTTGTATTTTTAACTTTTTGAGGAACCTCCATATGTTTCCGTAATTTCTGTAACCCATTTTCATTCTCACCAAAACCGCACAGGGTTCCATTTTCTCTACAGACTCACCAACATTATCTCTCATCTTTTTGACCATCGCCTTTCTGACAGGTGTGAGGTGATATTTTATTGTGGTTTTAATTTGCATTTCCCTGATGATTAGTGATGCCAGGCACCATTTCATTTACCCATTGGCCAATTGTATGTATTTTTTGGAAAAGTGCCTATTTAGTTATCTTGCCCATTTTTAAATTGGATTTTTTTTTGTTTTGTTTTTGCTATGGAGTTGCATGAGTTTTTAATTAATTTTGGATATTAACCCCTTATCAGAGATAAGATTTGAAAAGATTTTCTCCCATTATTTAGGTTGCATTTTAGTTTTGTTGATTCTTTTGCTGTGCAGAAGCTTTTTAATTTGATAAGTAGTCCCACTTATTAATTTTTGTTTTTTGTTGATTTGCACTTTTTGGTTTTATATCCAAAAGAATCATTGCCAAGATCAATGTCAAGGATTTTTTCCCTTGTTTTCTTCTTGGAGTTGTATGGTAGCAGGTTTCCTGTTCACGTTTTTAATCCATTTTGAGTTAATTTTTGTGAATGGTGTATAAGATAGGGGTTCAATTCCATTCATTTGTATGTGGATATCCAATTTTCTCATCATTATTTTTGAAGAGACTGACTTTTCTCCATTGAGTGTTCTTGGTTGCCTTGTCAAATTTTAGTTGATCATACATGTGAGAGCTTATTTCTGGGCTCTTGATTCTGTTCCAGGGATTGCCTGAGTTCCCCATTACGTAAGGTTTGGTGGGGTGTAAAGGCGACTTCCCACTCTCGGGGTCCACTTCCATAGCTTCCTTTGTGCTTTTTGTGGGGCCAATGACTCAGGCCCGGCCTATCAGATGCACTGACCCTGGATATGACTTGGGGCTAGTGAGTCAAGAAAATAAAGACACAGAGAGTCCTAGCTGGCCGCAGAAGAGGGGTAGCCTCGTCCTGTTCCCCAGGGCAGGAGAGGCCGCGCTGTCAGCAGTGGTGTTCAGAGTCCAGTTCTGGCGGCTGTGCTGTCTAATGTTCAAGGGGGCGGGGCAGTGGAATGCTCTCTGGACCATTTCCCTGGCTGGGCTGCGACTGCTTCTGGCTGCTCAGTGACCAGGCTGGGTTTCCAGCCTTCCTGGCTGCCCAGTGACGTCCTTTCCCCTTTCACTTAAATCAAAGTTGTCCTTTTTTTGTTCTTCCAACTTTGAGGATTGTGACTGATAAGTACACATATTGGTAAAATAAGCTCTCTTTGCACATTTATGATGTATGGGACTCTGTGGTTCGCTACATTGGACCCATTTGTACAAATTAAGCCACTGCTATGTTGTAAGTAACATAGATGTGTACTTGCTGCAGTGGAATCAAAGGGAAGAGGTTACACAGCCAGGAAGCAGAAAGGGAAGCAATTGACCTCCAAATCCAGGCGTTCCAATACACAGCATAAACTATGCATGGAATTGTTCTGAACATGATTAAATATCACATAAATATAATGAACGGTGCTGGTACACTATCGTGTGAAAATAGTGTTTATATATTGCTTAATTGACTCAATTTGGTGACAGATGGGTGGGGTTGCCAGGGATGTTCTAGAGAAAAAGGTGTTTGAGGATGTATTCCCTGTGAAGACACCAAGGATCCCGTCCCACAGAATGTGGGCTAACCTCAGGGCTGCTAATCACACCCATTACCTCACTGGATGTACACAGCAGTCCAGAGAAGGGGGTGGGACGAGAATTATTCTGACTCTGTGGTGAGAATGCAGAGGGTTGTCACCTAAAAATTAGTGCAAATTAGACCCATGGCTAATATGTGGTGCAGTATGGATTCAATGTCATCCTTCTGACCCTCAGCCCGCCATGCAGGAACCCAATACACTATTCTCACTGGGTTTCTTCACTTTAAAAATCTGAGTCTTTTTTTCTGAGATATTAACTTATCTATTTCCACTAAAACTACTCACAAAATGTTTTCTGCTCACTGTTTACAACTTCTCAAATTCTATGTTGTTTTGATATGACGGACAAAAACAAAGATGTTGACATTCCTGGTTGCTGCAGAACAGAGCCCCAGCCTACACAGCACCACCTCGCTAGTTTCTCAATCCTGAATGGACTGATTCTCCTAGATCCAAGAGTATCCTTTGCAGATCAAGTGGAGAAAAGCACCTTCTTTGCCAAGGAAGCATAACCAAATGTTCCCAAGGCTTCAAATGCTGTGGGTACATATGAGGACACATGAACATCCATGCCCAAGTTACAGTCACCATTTCCCCCATACACTCCAACCCTCTGAAAAATGTTCCCTCCCTCCTTCCCAAAGTATATTGGTGCATTTCCCTGGGTACAGACACCAGTCATTCTGGCTCTCTCACACAGAAGCTGCAGCCAGAGTGGGCTGCTCTGAGCTCCCTGCCCCTCCTGCAAAGCTGCAGACCTGCACCAACCACCCTGACTAGTGTCAGGACAGCTGGCCAGTCTCCTGTGTAATGAGGAGGGGAACTTCCCCCTTCCCCTGGGTGGTGCTCATCAGAGGATGGTGGTGGGATGTAGCAGGGTTCCCTGGACTCCAAGAATGTGGAGTTTGGTAAAGCAGCTCTTTGAGTTTGCATTCAGAGCTCTTTTGGCTTCCAGAGCACCCATGGGCCACCTTTGCAGAAACCACGATTCCTCACTAACTCTAGGGCCCAGCGGCTGGACTCCTTAGAATAAACTTTCTCTTTGAGACTCCACAATTTTCTTTTATATTTTGGTCTTCACTGAATCCCTTCTTTAGCTCTGCCCTTGTTCCAACAGACATGGCATGTGTCTGGACACCAAATGCAGCAGAATTTGTGGTCTTTGACCAGGAGGCTGTTTGGCCCTTATATTAGTCAGTGGCTGGAAATGGGCCCCAGGGCAGTGTTTTCCTTAGACCCAAGAAGCTCGTTTGAACCTTAGCTCAGGTTGTCTCCCTGCTTCTGAGAACCACCAATCAAATTCAAACTGAAAACTCTATGGTCAGATTAGTAATATTTTGATGCTTTGTGCCCTAAATACATTCGCAGGAAAAACTTGGCTATAAAAGTTATTTCTCACTTAAACAACAACAACAACAAAAACCAACACACAAGAAGAGGCAGTAAATCCAAGTGTCCATCAGTGATAAATGCTTACACAAAATATGGTAGATACACATAGTGGAGTGTTATTCAGCATTAAAAACCAAGGACATTTTGACACATGATGAACCTTGAAGACATTATGCTGAGTGAAATAAGCCAGTTTCAAGAGAACAAATATTATATGATTCTTCATAAATGAGATCCTTCGAGTACTCAAAACAGTGGTTGCTAGGGGCTGGGAGTGTGGGGGCGGGGGTGTGGGAAGGGGATGGGGAGTAATGTTTAATGGGGACAGAGTTTCAGCTGGGGAAGATGAAAAAGTTCTGGAAATGGATGTTGTTGATCTTTGCGCGGCAATAGGAATGTAGTTAATGCCAAAGAATTGCATGTAATCCCTCCTACATCGCCTGCTTTGACTTTAATGTATAAAATAAGCTGCAAAACTGCCATTCTCTGGAGCATTTTCTCAATTCCTGGCAATTGTTATCAGTTTGGCTCAAATAAGTTCATAGAAATTCTCCATAGGTTTGGACGTTTCTTACATAGACACAAGGTATTGGGGAGAGGGAAAGAGGTATGAGATGGCAGAGCCTGAACTGCCTGTATTTGTTTGCTCACTGGTGTCTTTGGCGGTGGGAAATTAGCATAACTTCCTTCTCTCACAGTCAGATCTCCCAGCCTCCCAGTGGGGCTTCTCTTTGAAATACGAGTTGTGTGTGTGGAAAGGATTCAGGAGCAAGGCTTAGAAGCCAAGAAGAAAAGCAACCAGCCTATTTCCCATCCAAAGAGTAACCAAATACAGCTGTAACTTTAGACTGAGGTGCTTGAGAAATGATTTTTATTATTATTCTTTTAAGAAGCAAGTGTATATTGCTAAAGGTGGCTTAGGAAATCCACTGTGATGACCTAGTGCAATATATGATGAAAAATTTAACAAGTTAGTTGATTTTTTCCTTAGGAAAAGAAATTTCACAACTAGTAACTTTTTAAAAAGGCGAAATGATTAAATATCACCTAAGAAATACAAACCAAGAGATATCCCAATACCCAGAGGGTGCAGTATACTTACAACCTGTTCCTATTTCCTTCTGTATTAGCTACCTGCAAGTTTGAGCAGTTACTAAGGAAGTTAAACTTCTTTTTGCTTTGTCTACCTGGAGGAGCTACATAAAAAGATCTCAGCTGAAACAAATATGCAATAACTTCCCCCCTTATGACTGTCAGTGAACATATCTTATGGTGCTTGCAAGTAGTCATGTAACCTTGTGGGGAAACAGTAAGTCACATTTTAAATTATGCATTACTAAATAGTTGCTGCTGAGTAATAATTTTTTTTTATACTTGCTACCGCTTTGTTAAGAGCAGCTTGTGTCTGCAATGCCGGGAGTACACAATCAACTGTGAATTGACACGAAGAGAAAAGACACACTTGACACTGAGTTTGTGAAAAGTTGTAAGTGAGGGGATTTCCCATGAGCAAAGTAGACCAACAAACAAAGAAGTTGTATTGTATTAGTCTGAATAGGAAAAAGTTAGGTGACTTAACTAGGAAATACAGGATGGGGTAAAAGTAGGTATATAGTTGTTAATATAGAAAAATAATACCATAATTAATAAATCATAATACTAGAATAAACTGTGTAGGTTTATAGTTGTTCATATGGAAAAATACAATAATTAATAAATCATAACACTAGAATAAACTTTTGTGTATTCAATACTGTAAACCTACTTTTGCCCCACCCTGTAATTTAGTTTATTAACTATTGGTTTATTGACTCAATATTTTTTCAATGAGTCTGGGGATTGGGGAGAGGTTTATTCAAGGATCTGAATAAAGAACACACCATGTCTTTCTTTTAGCTCACTCAAGACATATTCAACATAGTTATTCTTTAATTAGTGACCTTTAAAAAAAGAAAGATAAGAAGAAACAATATTATTTTTCTGAATCCAATTTATTTAAAGAGTGTATACTGGAGTCACCATATTATGTGGATTTGTACCAAATTCTTTTTGTTCAAGTCAGTCTGTACACCTCAGATCCAGCTTTGGCGGTGTTTCTCCTTCTTGCCTGTAGGGCCATCTCCAGCCTATGACCTGATCAAGAGTGGATGGAAATGAGATGAGACCTGTAAGATGTCTTCCTTATCTGGACACTACAGAAGATTCCAGTTTAATAGTTTTAAATTCTTGAGAATTCTTGTGCATCTCCAGTGCAGGGTTTGGCATGTGAGAGTAGTGATCATTGGTTCTGCTGCCACCAGAGCTGTGACTCTAGAAGGAAAGAGGACATTTCTCCAGACAAATGGAAGACTAATTCTGTCTGAAAAGGGATAGACATACAAGTAGAAATTCAGGATTTCAGTCTTAAATACAGGCAGAAGAAGCTCAGAATCAGCCTTTCAACAGTCCGCCTCTATTTCATTCATGGCCCTTGCTCTGAGTGCTGTGAATGTGGCTACAATCAGAGGGAGGCATTTTGTGAGTCAGAGAACAAACTAGAATATCAGAAGCTGCAGAATGATTAACTGAAGGGTTCAGTCTTTTTTTCTTTTTTTTTTTTTTAGGGTTCATTCTTAAGTTGAGGCACATTTCTCCTGATGCTAAAGGAAATGCTGCCTCATAGATACATTATGAACAAATTAGGCAGAACTTCATAAAAGTGGGAGAAAACCTCACAAACCAAATTAAAGAATAAAAGAGAGCCTGCATGCTGAACCTTTAGTAGATATATATTTCTACTCTACATACTATTTTCTAGAGTGTACCGCAGCTTAAATAAAATGGGAACATGGATTCAGTAATTGTTCCTTCCTATATTTTTCATGCACAACATCTAGGCCTTCTGTCATGTATGAGGTTGGACCCCAATCTTCTATAACTGGAAAAAAGCATGTCCACACTTATTTCTCTAAAGCATTCTTCTTAAGAGCTAGCATTTTACAGAGAGAATATTACACTAGAAATAGCTAACTCTGAGGTGATATTCCCTAGTGGAAGTGACCACATTTCCTCTTTTGTTATTAAACTAGGGAGGCAGACCTAGATGGATAAAACAAGAGGGAATTGGGTGCCAAAACAAATTTTCCTGTTCCCTGTGCTCTCCGGCCATCAGTACTTGGGTTGCTGGATTGGCTCCCCTTTTGCTTGGCATATAAAGGTACAGTGTGGAATTCCTTCCCTTCCAGAATCTGAAGCTGTTTTCCAGATGCATTTAGAGTACATTAAAGCAACCATGCAATGCCTTTTTGTCATGTTTCAGATGATGGGTGGCTCCGTGCCCTGGAGTTCGTGTGAATCAGATAGACCTCAGGAGGTCCAGGAGATCAAAACCTGCCCTTTCAATTGGTCCCTACCTGACACCTGGGGTGGCGGCTGTGACTCAGCTTCCGTGTCATCAGACCACATGGCACTGGGGTGATAGCTCTGCTAGCAACGGAGCCCAAAGGGCATGAGGCTACATTGATGGAATTTGGGCTTGAAAAGTATAAATGCATAAAAATATGCATAATAATTTTTTCTTTTGGAGTGAATATGGTAGTCTACTAATTGATTTATATGATATTCTCTCCTACTGTCATTTACTTAAATAATTTTTCCATGTTATAAAGTAGTACTTGTTTATTGAAGGAAACATATTTATTGAAGAAAACACGTTTATTCAGAAAAAATACAAACAAAAAGCACAAATGCTAAATCACCCCAAATTCCATCTTTATTAACATTTTATCTAGATATAAACATATAGATATAGATATACATATACAACATTCTAGAACTATATATATATATTTCTATATCTACATTTATATCTGCAAATATATCTACATCTACCTATACATCCATCTATTGATAGATTGATCTATTGATCTATCTCAGTATCTATAACTATATACACTTCTATGAAATCATGCCATATACACTATTTGATAACTTTTTAAAACTGAACATATTATGAGCACTTTTACATCTCATTTTCTTCCACTAATGAATAGTCCACTAAATTATTTTAAATAAACTTTTGCTTAATATTTCATAAAGCATATTTTGCTAATTCCCTGTTGTTTATTAGGGAAAACTCACAGAGGTGGGTTTTGAGTCAAAATCGAAAGGCTTCTGCTATTCAATGGCGCTGTCTTCCAGATGGCCTGTTTCTTTTCGTACTTCCCTCAGCAGGCCAGAGGGGCCTGCTTCCCTGCCTCATTACCAAGCACTCGTGTAGCTCTCATAGGCTGTTCTTTATCTGAACAGCTCCAAGTGCCACACAGACACCCTCTTAACAGTGTCTTCCTTATTAGGCAGGGGAATGAAAAGGGTTGTTATGTTTGGTTTAGTGAAGAATATTCAATATTTGGCTGAAGTAGGAAGCTAAGATTAGGTCAAGCAAAGACCAAGAATAGACTCCTAGTCAGTTGACTTCCCAGTTATGTTTCTTTATTTTAGCTATTTTGCCAAAATTTCACTTAACTACATATTCAAAGAACTTTTATTTTAGTTTAAAATTCCATGGTTCATTTTGTAATATTGTTCAAAATTTTCTGTATTTCAGGGTTTCAAAATGATTCTATTATATGAGAGTTTCATACAAGGTAAAGTCCTATCACCAGGACATAATAGATTTTAAAGAGAGAGAAAACTGTAAAAAGAAACTAACATATTCCTAGATATTAAAATATCCTTTAAATAGAGTTGATGAGTAAAGTAGAAATTAATTAAAAACATATAGATTAAATATCCTAACAATACTCATTGAGTTAAGAGAATTATACTGGTTGGAAAATGCATTTCGCTAAACACAAAACACTTCAAAAGTAGCTTGACATTTTTGCTAAGTCCACAATATGTCAGAATTTACCCAACCTTAATTCTTGTGACATTTTCAAATAATAACCTATATTATTTACTAGCATCTTCACAAACCATCTGCATCATAGAGGAACTAGCTCTAAGGGGTTGCTGTAACAACAATGCTGCACATTTAAGGATAGATTTGCTGTAAAATGGAATAACCTGCATTGCATTGGTGTAGAATATCTACAAAAACACATGAAAATGAATATGGGAAGAAAGGATTTAATGATAGAAAATTAAATGGTCTGGGCAGAGGCTGGCATCCCAAGAGCCTGCTACCCCTGAGTCGTGTCTGCCATTCGTACCTATGCTCTCACCTCTGTCACTCCGTTGTCTTCCTTTCTGCTCACCTCTGTTCCTTCTTTAATTTCCTCTTTTCTCTATACTTCCATCTTTTCTTGCTCTTTGTTCCTCTCCCTTTATTTTAGGTTCGTGGAGGTTTCCATAGCCTGACCAGTGGAAGAGAAAGAGGAAATCACCTTCCAACAGTCAGCTTCTAACTGTGATTCCGTACATTGTTCACTTTATCTCCAGTGGAACGTTGCTGTGTTTCTCTAAACAGGTCAACAGATCATGGAAGGGAACCGTAGTACCATTTAGCCTGTAGCATCATCCTTCAGCTATAGGTGGTAAAAGGAGAATACTACTCCTGGAGTTGGTGGTGTTGAATGAAGTGGGTCAGGGGTCTGAAAGCCCTGGGTTCAAATCCAGTTCTTCTACTTACCATCTTTTTGCTATTGGACAGTGTTTTACAAATGTTGTCGAGGATGTGGAAAAAAGAGAATCTTCCTGCACTGTTGGTGGGAATCTTCCAGCCACTGTGGAAAGCAGTATGGAGTTACCTCAAAAAATTAAAAATGGAACTGCCTTATGACCCAGTGATTCCTCTCCTGGGAATTTACCCAAAGAAACCTGAAATACTATTTGAAAGAATATATGTACCCCTATGTTCATTGCAGCATTATTTACAATAGCCAAGATTTGGAAGCAGCCCAAGTGTTCATCAATGGATGAGTGAATTAAAAAGCTGTGATACATTTACACAATGGAATATTATTCTGCCATGAAAAGGAAGACATTTTACCCTTTGCAACAGCATGCACGGACCTGGAGAACATTAAGCTAAGTGAAATTAGCTAGAGAAAGGCAAGCGCCATATGATTTCACCCATCTGTGGAATTTAATGAACAAACTGAACTACCAAGCAAAATAGAGACAGACTCCTAGATAGAGAGCAGGCAGACAGCTCTGGGTGGGGTGGGGGAGTTGGGGAGTTGGAATTGAGAAGAAAAAAAAAGAAAGAAAGAAAGAGAGAGAGAGAACTCATGGACATGCATGACAGTGTGGTGATTGCGAGGGTGGAGGAGGATGGGTAAAGGTGGAAGAGGGATAAATGGTTATGGGGAAAATGAAATAAATAAAAAAACAAACCCTCACAGTTTTCTGGTGAAAATTAAATAAGATAATGTATCTCAGCATTTAGCACGGAACTTGGCACACAGAAAATATATTTTAGGAAGTGGAATAGACAATTGTTTGGGACTTCATTGTGTCGACGCCACTAGGTGTCAGTGGGGGGCATTTTGCCTCCTTAAGAGTCAAACACCATTCCACGAACTGCAGAAAATCCAGTGCCTCCTAACACATTTCCATGAATTGCTGAGGGGCTGTGGTCATGGCTACCTATGGCTCCAGTCTCCTGCTTCTGCTAAATTATTTGTTAAGGAATTGTCTCACCATCCCATGAATTTGTCTATGTTTTTTGGCACTTTGAACTTGACATGTCACCCAGAGATGTTCTTTACTTCCCATACACACACACACACACACACACACACACACACACACACAAATTACGCACAGAAGTTATTTTTATGTAGAAAACTTGACTGAAGTTTCAGGTAGAGGGCTCTACATCACAGATATAAATGTTGGATATTCATGATTTTCCAATAGCCAGTTGCCTTGGCTATTTCTGAAAAGTGGGTTCTGGTTTCTGTGAGATGAAGATGAATAATAATGCCAAAATAATAGGGGTGTTGTGAGAATTAAGTGAGACCAACCAGAAAAACACTTAGAACAGTGCCTGGCAGTAAGTGGTTAGCCATTACTTTGCTCTTACTATTACTACCACTGCTGTTGCTATCTGGCCTGCCACCAGGTGGCTTGGCCCTCCTCTCTTCTCTGTCTCTTCTTTCTTCTGTCATCAACACTCCTGTTGGTTGTCTTGACAGCTGCTCACCTTTAGCTCTGTCATTCATCCAAGGTGTTTATGAGGCTATTTCCTAAGCAGGGATATTTCCTTTCTAAGAATTCTGCTGCCAGCTATTAATGTAAAACATTTTTTTTTGGCCTACTACTTACATCTGTCAAACGTATAAAATGAATTAACTTAAGGCAAATTCCAGATATATCCTGGATTCAGATCAGATTCTTCCCCCTTTGTGTGATAAACAATTTATATCTTCTAAGTATACAGTTTACTTATTGACCAAATAGTGCGTTTCTTATCTTTATTGCCAGAGTACATACTCCTTGATGGGAAGGCTGCGTCTAACCCATTTTGGTTTGACACAGAGACCTGCGTTTGGATGGATGTAATAAATAATAACTGATTGCCTCTCTCCCTTTCTCCACCATGTGGTTGTGTGGTTGACTCCTTTCCTTGTCATCTCTTTTATCCTTTTCTTTTTGTTGTTGTTGTTAATCCATACCCAAGGATATTTCCCCCCCATTGGTTTTTAAGGCTGCGTCTAACCCATTTTGGTTTGACACAGAGACCTGCGTTTGGATGGATGTAATAAATAATAACTGATTGCCTCTCTCCCTTTCTCCACCATGTGGTTGTGTGGTTGACTCCTTTCCTTGTCATCTCTTTTATCCTTTTCTTTTTGTTGTTGTTGTTAATCCTTACCCAAGGATATTTTCCCCGCATTGGTTTTTAGAGAGAGAAACATCGATGTGAGAGGAACACATCAATTGGTTGCCTCCCACCTGCACCTGACCAGGGCTGGGGATTGAACCTGAAACCCAAATACAGCCCTTGACCAGGAATCGAAACCGCCACCCTTTGGTGTGCAAGGCAGTGCTCTAACCACTGAGCAACTGGCCAGGGCTCCTTGTCTTCTTTTTCTTTTTAATATATTTTTATTGATTTCAGAGAGGAAGGGAGAGGGATAGAAACATCAATGATGAGAGAGAATAATCGATCGGCTGCCTCCTGCACGGCCCTCACTGGGGATCAAGCCCCCAACCCGAGCATGTGCCCTTGACTGGAATCGAACCCCTGGACCCTCTAGTCCACAGGCCGATGCTCTAGTCACTGAGCCAAACCAGGTTGGGCTCCTGTCTTCTTTTACAAGACATTTAGGATCAAGTGACTTCTGGCCAAGAAATTAGAGCAGTCATTTCATTCTCCTATGAATTCAAAAGAAAACTCGGGATAAAATAATTACAACTCCAAGAGGAGACACTGGAGAAGAACCAAGCCGGGTCCCTGAGGAATTGCACATCCGATGGCTGACATGATGCTGCATCAAGGTCACTAGCATTTAACCATATCAAGCTGAAAAACTGCCACTTCGGGACAGGTGGGCACGTTGTATTGGGAGAATTTGCCCTTATGCTCGTGCACTAGTAGGTAGGTTCAGTAATAAATACATGACATCTTTGGTTCAAAATAAAAAAGCTGAGTGAAGGAATAGATTGAACAATATCGAAATGTTGACTATATCCAGTTCCAAGGAAGAAAATTTATTTCAATTGGTTGCCTCCCACCTGCACCTGACCAGGGCTGAAGATTGAACCTGCAACCCAAATACAGCCCTTGACCAGGAATCGAAACCACCACCCTTTGGTGTGCAAGGCAGTGCTCTAACCACTGAGCAACTGGCCAGGGCTCCTTGTCTTCTTTTTCTTTTTAATATATTTTTATTGATTTCAGAGAGGAAGGGAGAGGGATAGAAACATCAATGATGAGAGAGAATAATCGATCGGCTGCCTCCTGCACGGCCCTCACTGGGGATCAAGCCCCCAACCCGAGCATGTGCCCTTGACTGGAATCGAACCCCTGGACCCTCTAGTCCACAGGCCGATGCTCTAGTCACTGAGCCAAACCAGGTTGGGCTCCTGTCTTCTTTTACAAGACATTTAGGATCAAGTGACTTCTGGCCAAGAAATTAGAGCAGTCATTTCATTCTCCTATGAATTCAAAAGAAAACTCGGGATAAAATAATTACAACTCCAAGAGGAGACACTGGAGAAGAACCAAGCCGGGTCCCTGAGGAATTGCACATCCGATGGCTGACATGATGCTGCATCAAGGTCACTAGCATTTAACCATATCAAGCTGAAAAACTGCCACTTCGGGACAGGTGGGCACGTTGTATTGGGAGAATTTGCCCTTATGCTCGTGCACTAGTAGGTAGGTTCAGTAATAAATACATGACATCTTTGGTTCAAAATAAAAAAGCTGAGTGAAGGAATAGATTGAACAATATCGAAATGTTGACTATATCCAGTTCCAAGGAAGAAAATTTATTTAAAAAAATATATTTTTATTGATTTCAGAGAGGAAGGGAGAGGGAGCGATAGAAACATCAATGATGAGAGAGAATCACTGATCGGCTGTCTCCTGAATGCTTCCCACTGGGGATTGAGCCTGGAACCCGGGCATATGCCCTTGACAGGAATCAAACCTGGGACCCTTTAGTCCAAAGGCCAACGCTTTATCCACTGAACCAAACCGGCTAGGGCAAGCAAGTATTTTTTAAAAAGAGCCAGCAATCTTTAATTGATTCATGCACTCCCTCACAGAGGGGTGGGAAAGTGATAACAATTACCATGAGAGCACCTGCCCGCCTAGCTGAGCCCATGGGCCAAGGGGCATGCTCCCAGCAATCCCAGTGCTGAAGGGACTGCGTGGAAGCAGGTGGCCTGGAGGTTTGTAGTGTGTGAGTGTGTGCACGTGTGTGTATCTATATGGAATGTGCACCTCGCAGCGGTCCGGGGAGGTTGTGTGTTGAGGAGGTGGGGTGGAGGGTGGCTCTTTTCATCCTTGTGTCTAGCTGAACCTTTTTCTTTTAATATATATTTTTATTGATTTCAGAGAGGAAGGGAGAGGGAGAGAGAGAGAGATAGAAACATCAATGATGAGAGAGAAACATTGATTGGCCACCTCCTGCATGCCCTGCACCCCACCCCGCACTTCTTTTAATATATATTTTTATTGATTTCAGAGAGGAAGGGAGAGGGAGAGAGAGAGAGAGAGAAACATCAATGATGAGAAACATCGATTGGCCACCTCCTGCATGCCCTGCACCCCACCCCCCACTGGGGATCGAGCTTGCACCCTGGGCATGTGCTCTGACCTGGAATCGAACTGTGACCTGCTGGTTCGTTCATAGGTGCACACTCAACCACTGAGCTACACCAGCTGGGCTAGCTGAGCCTTTTTCGACAGCTTTGGGTACATTTGGTATTTTAAATAGTCTTGTAGGCATCTTACCAGCCTCCTGCATAATACCATTTAGGACATACTATCTAATAAAGATGGAATATGCAAATTGACCATCACTCTGTAACAAAGATGGCGGTGCCCACAGCCAATAAGGAGGGGATATGCAAATTGACGCAACAAAGATGGTGGCAGCCAGGATGCTTGCATCATCACCATGGCGACGATGCAGGCATTCTGCCCTGCCATGGTGGGGGGAGGGGGGCCACAGGGGGTGGAGCAAAGGCGGAGGGCGGCGGCCAGAGCAAAGGCCCGGGTCCCGGGTGCCAGAGGGAAGCCAGTGCCAGCAGCCAGGGGAAGGAAGGCCTATTCTTGCACGAATCTTCGTGCATCGGGCCTCTAGTTTTATATAAAAGAGGACGTTTGTATAATTCTTAAAACTCGAAGATCAGTCTTCACCACCTGCAAAACCATGAATTCCACACCTCGTCTGTTTTTCCTGATAACTGAGATAAAGAAAATGATATTTAGTAACTGAAGCTGCAACCTATTAGTATTTATTAAGACCAACATCTCTAGGAAGCAGCCAGGACAGCCCCTCCCCTGCCACCTGAATCCTACCTTGGCAGAGCTCAGCAGCTGCTATTTATCCCAGAGCTAAGAAAGACCGCTCCATTTAGAACTGGCTGGAGGATGATAGAATGAGGGCTGAGTTATTAGTGTGGCAGTTAGTTAGATAAAAGTAGAGTAATAAACAGAGTCCTGATGGGGAGGAAAGTCAGGGAGAAAAGGCAAAGGAAGGAGAGAAGGGAAGGAAGGAGAAACGCAGGAGGACATGGACGAAGGGAGAGAAAGGGGTCTGTTGTGTGGGGGATCCTAGGGCTTACTAACGGTTTGTTCAATATTCCCTGTAGAGGGAATAGGGCCTGGGGATGGAGGGGGTCAGGTCTCTCTAATGATGGCATTGATTCACTGGGTTCCCAGAGCCACAGGGCCAGTGTCATGTCTGACCTGTTCATCACTGTAAACTCAGGGCTAGAACAGAGTAGATGTTTCATACATATTGGTTGAATGAACAAAGTTATTATCTTCATAAAGCGGTCACTTTCTCTCTGTTTTCCATAGTTGAGATAAAAAGTTCTCTTCCCCCAGCATCCAGCATGCTTACCCAGGACTGTAAGGTCCTCAGCAAGGGCTGAGTCACGGAGCTTTTTGGGAATCTCAGACCAGGGAGGATGGGTGGGACCAGCTTGAGCTCCACCTGGAAGGAGCTCAGATCACAGACCTGCCTACACTTTCCAGTCCAGGGGAAGCAGAGAGTGAAAAGTCTTAGAGAATTTTCAATGTAGCTGTGCAGACTCCTCCACTCACTTTGTAGAAACCACGAAGGTGGTCTCCGTCACGAAGGGTACCTTGGGGCAAGTTGCCTCATCCAAAGCCAGAAACTTCCTCAATGAGAGGCACAGGATTATTATGTGGGGGGAAATCTGAAGTTAGTTCTCTGTGTTTCTAGTAGAGATAAGGAGCCCTTACACAGAGGAGGATGGGCAATCATCAATTACCTATTTCCTTTGATGAGGAAATACAGGTAATGAGTTCTGAATAGGGCAGGAAGGGGGAATATCCAGTCATGTCTGGGCAGAGCAGATACAGTGAAACCTGGAGATGCTTGAACAGGTAAGGTGCCCTCCTGACTAAGGGATGGAGGGTTTGTAGGATGGGAAGAGAAGCTTTCAAGGAAAAATACAGACACCTCCCCCCACCCCAAATCCCCAACAACAACAAATAACCTTTATTAGGTCATCTTATATGCCAGGCAGTATTCTGAGTGTTTACACATATTATCTCATTTAATCCTTACAACAGTGATTATTCCTGAAAAATGACAGAAAAAATTATGCTCTAATAAAAAAAAAAAAGATAAAGTGTGACCGTTTTTATAAATTTCAGTGTTCACTCCATGTTTTTGCCACCTGACAAAGCCAAAAGGAAGTAAATGAAATCCAGAACTTTTTTTTTTTAAATATATTTTATTGAATTTTTACAGAGAGGAAGGGAGAGGGATAGAGAGTTAGAAACATCAATGAGAGAGAAACATCGATCAGCTGCCTCCCGCACACCCCCCACTGGGGATGTGCCCACAACCAAGGTACATGCCCTTGACCGGAATCGAACCTGGGACCCTTGAGTCCGCAGGCCGACGCTCTATCCACTGAGCCAAACCGGTTCGGCAAATCCAGAACTTTTGACATTGTTCATCTAGAAGGCTTTTTGTTTCTTTGCTTTCTGAATAGTTGGGGCCCTAACTTCTAAGGACAAATACAGTGACCCTGAACTGGCTAAATCTCTCTGAAAGAAATTGAGATTTCTGGAACATTTTCAAAACATTACAGTGAGGAACCTTTAATTGGTAGCAATAAGTTTTTGTTTAAGCTTAGCCATTTGATATTTCATGTTTGTCTAAAAAAACTGCCTAATACACATCTACCAAAGAGCATCAGATACACAAAATAAGTAAATGTGTGGTTCAATGTGCCTTCATGAAACAAAATGGCAATCTAGGAGAGTTTCCAAACCCATGTAACATTTTATAGGTTTTTGGGAATATTTAATGTGGTATATTAATCAAATGGTAATGGAAAGTCTAGCTCTTTAGAGTTTTTCTAATTAGTTTACTTTAAATCAAATGGATTTAAAATTTGCTGCTGGATATTCATAAAGTTTGAAGGGCTCTATAACTTGAACATTAAAATTCTAAACTTTTTAAAATTGAATTTATTGGGGGGACATTGGTTAATAAAATTTTATAGGTTTCAGGTGTACAATTCTATTATCATCTATGCACTATATTGTGTGTTCACCTCCCCAAATCAAGTCTCCTTCCATCACCATTTATCAACCTTAACCCTCTTCTACCTCCTCCCACCCCCTCAATTTAAAAACTTTTATTTATTTATCTTTTAAATTTATGTATAGATGGTATACGATATTATATTAGTTTCAGGTGTACTAACTATAGTGATTCAACAGTTATACACTTACAGTGTGATCACCACACTAAACCTAGTACTTACCTGTCAGTGCAAACTGATCACAATGTAATTGACTATATTCCCTTCACCTTTTTCACCCCATCTCCACCTCCCCGCCTTCTTCTCTGGCAACTATCAGTTTGATCTCTGTTTCTATGAGTCTGTTTTTGTTTTGTTTTGTAAAAATTCAATTCTTTAGAATAGACGGGAGTGCCTTTCTAAAGAGTTGAATTTTGCTCATGTTTTAATCCAATTTCTAAGCTTCCTGCCTTCTCATCATATCATGCTGTGCTGCATAGAGAAAGGCTATGGGCAGATCTTAGCTATAGTTGATGGCGTTATTCACAAGTATAGACTGTCTTGTACTTCCTAGGGGCCATAGTAATGAAACACTGAATCTAATTCTAACCTCGTGGTGTGACATTTGACAAATCAGGACCATCTAATCAGAGTTGGAACGAGGGAAGAGGTGGTGGTGGTAAATAGCTGATGAAACTGCCTGGGAAGGTTCTTACACTGATTCCCAGCCACATGTTTCAATGACCTGCTTTCTTCTTTCTCTTTCTCCCCTACATGATCATTATCAATGAAAGAATTAATGTATATACTTCCGATATAAAGGAGTGATTTAAGGAAATCTTTGGAGCAGGGGTCGCCAACTGGTGTTCCGTGAGGTCCGAAAGGTTGGCGACCGCTGCAAGCTACATTTGAGAGTTGGCTTGTCATTGAAAATAGGTTTTAAAAGTCCTAATACTGCCTAGCCAGTGTTGCTCAGTGGTTGAGCATTGACCTATGAATCAGGAGGTCATGATTTGATTCCAGATCAGGGCACATGCCTGGGTTGTGGGTTCAATCCCCAGTAGGGGACTTGTGGGAAGCAGCCAATCAATGATTCTCTCTCATCATTGGTGTTTCTATCTCTCTCTCCCTCTCCCTTTGTCTCTGAAATCAATAAAAATATATTAGAAAGCTCTAATACTATCAACAATATAATGTCAAAATTCACCTATATTCAATCTGGCTTTTTGTTCTTGGTAACATTTGTTTGTTAATACATAGATTTAATCATAGGGATGAATAAATTGCATTTTCGAAGTGCTTAAAATGTAGACATAACATTAATCTAAAAAGAAGTAGAGAACATAAAAAGAATGTAGTACATAGATCTAGGTATATATGTGTATGTGTGGTGAGAGAGGGAAGAGAAACAGACTGACCTCCCCAGTGAGGGAGTGGGGTTTGATGGTCACAAGGTGGAGGGGTTATGTGTTCTCTGGAATATTTGCAAACATAAATAATTTTCAGGCCATGTCTGCTCTCAACTACAGAGATACATTTTGAAGTTTTTAGTTTTATTATCTTCTCTGCTCCTCTTATATTTTCCCCTTTATTGGTTTGAAAGTTATACGCTCTTTTGCTTTTTTTTGTAGTGGTTACCTTAGACACTTTGAAGGACACATTTAAGCTAACACAGTCTCATGTTAATAATTAGAAAATCAAATAATCCTTCCAAACAATAAAGGATTTTAAAATGCCTTCGTGCTAATCACCATTCCCTTGGAATTACATGCTATTGTTATCTGTATGTGGACATTAAAAAAAAAAAAAAAGGAGAAATCGGAAGAGATCAGTTAAGGATTCCCCAGATGGAGATTTTATTTTATTTTATTT
>NW_005353838.1:13809617-13811695 GCF_000412655.1 Myotis brandtii | reverse complement strand
CCAACCGGGGATGTGCCCGCAACCAAGGCACACGCCCCTGACCGGAACCGAACCCGGGACCTCCCAGTCCGCAGGCCAACGCTCCATCCACTGAGCCAAACCGGTTCCGGCCAGATGGAGATTTTAGAATCAATTTATAAACTAATTGATAATAGAAATGCATAGGAATTTTTACCCCTAAGGCATCAATACTTTGTAACCATTCTATATCACGGGGAACATATTTATATCTTGACTTGAGTCTTGGTTCACGGGCCCATGTGAGCATGCTCAGAATTCATTACTTCTATCAGTGGGGAGCTGCAAATCCAACAGCAGGAGTCTTAGTGGCAGTAAATGATGAATGTGGTAGGATACGTGCTGAATTACAAGCAGATTCACACAGAAGCTCCGTGGTTTTCAGGGTTTGTGCTTCAGAATCTTAGCTACCGTGTGGCTGCAGTCACAGTACAGATCAGATTCCCAAATAGTACTCATTATAAAAAAAGTGTAGCCCTAACCAGTTTGGCTCAGTGGATAGAGCGACGGCCTGCGGACTCAAGGGTCCCAGGTTCGATTCCGGTCAAGGGCATGTACCTCGGTTGTGGGCACATACCCAGAGGGGAGTGTGCAGGAGGCAGCTGATCGATGTTTCTCTCTCATCGATGTTTCTGACTCTCTCTATCCCTCTCCCTTCCTCTCTGTGAAAAAATCAATAAAATATATTTAAAATAAAAAATAAAAAAAAATAAAAAAAGTGTAACACGATTTTGGCCTTATGAAAACATACCGTATTTCAAAAGCACTTTCAGTCTGGGGTTTTCTGGGGGCAGAAAAGATTATTCAGCACAGCATCTGTTCCATCTTATATTTATGTAGCACTCAATCCTCTAGGCCCTAGAGGAGAGGATGAGATTCTAGACGAGTCTCAACTGGGCTGACTGGGCACTTCAAGTCTCTGCCACGTATCTGTTCCATGCCCGTGGGCTACCTCAGGAATGTCCTCATGGAGATGACAGAAACACAAGAAAGAGCAAGGCCTCTCGAGTTGTAGACTTAGAAGCACCATACTTGCACTTCTGCTTCATTCTATTACCCAAAGCCAGGCACATGGTCAAGTCCAGAGACAGAGGCAGAGGACACTTCAAAGTTAAATGCCCAAGGGGGTGGATGCAGAGAGGGTAAAAGATCATTCAACCCATCAGCAAGATCTATCAATTCTACCTTAGAAATACTTTCCACACCTGTCCAATACTCCTTCTATCTTATTGCTACCACCACTTCAGTTCACCATGATCTCTCTTACCTATCACCACCTGACTGCTCTGTCCAAATCTTTCTTGTCCATTCCTTCTCAGACCATTCTCAATGCAGCAACGATGGTCGGCAAACTGCGGCTCGAGAGCCACATGCGGCCCCTTGGCCCCTTGAGTGTGGCTCTTCCTTAGCCTTAGGAGTACCCTAATTAAGTTAATAACAATGTACCTACCTATATAGTTTAAGTTTAAAAAATTTGGCTCTCAAAAGAAATTTCAGTCGTTGTACTGTTGGTATTTGGCTCTATTGACTAGTGAGTTTGCCGACCACTGCTCTAGGGTATCTTTGTTTACAGATAGGCAAAGAACAGGCAAGAAAAAAGGACATTTGGTTGGAAGGGCATGGCACATATGAGAAAACTAGTTGAAGCTCTGGTAAACAAACCCCTCTCTTACCAAGCCAAATCAGGAACCAATTGGACAATAAGTTATAGCAGACAAACTGATGATTTATTACTAACAAAGCTGATTGAAGAATGTGGCTTGACATCTAGGGTGAACCGTGTCAGTTTTTGACCCCAGGATTACTAAGAAGTAAGTACCTAGTCACAGGTAATGGATCAGTGCAGGCCTCGCCTGCATGGCTGAGCCACTCCTAGATGTGACCTCATGGGGCACAGACTAGGCTTGGAGAGCTTCACAGGAGAGAGAAAAGCCCAGAAGCTTTCTTTGTTCAAATTCACAGCTCAGAAAAATTGTTTTTCCTCTCAGGTCCCTCCCCTGTTCTTAGTTCTGGGGAGAAGAGTGGACATTTCCTCCTCTCCGTGGAAATACTTCATCTCC
>NW_005353838.1:13799031-13809570 GCF_000412655.1 Myotis brandtii | reverse complement strand
TAAGTTCACCCCATCATCCTTCCAACCTGTTTTTGCTGCATCTCTTTTCATTTTTTGTTCTTTCCTTTGTTCTCTCTCCCTACCTGAGGTGGAAGGGGAGGGGAGCTTCATGCTTGGCATCCAACAAACATTTTTTCTCCATTTTCTTCTAATAATTTATTTTAATCACATATAGTAGCCTTAGAGATAGAATAGTAATATTCATTATACACATTCAAAAAGCAGAAATGAAAAAAAAATGAATGGCACAAATCTGAATTCTCTATAGTCAGGAAAGAAAAAGTAAATTTGTACTCAGGTTGGAAGTATGAAATGTGTGAATACCTAAGGAACATTACATTTGTTAAAAATATAGAATAAGTTTATTCATAAACAGAACCTAGAAATCTGTGTTTTCCTAAAGGTAGCAATAGCTGGAGAGAAGCAATTGACTGATTTGGCTAACTTGTTTGGTAAATGTAATTGACCTCTTTTCTATGCAAAGTAATTTCTTGATTGCCTTTGGTTCCGCTGTCAAAGTCTTAATAGGAATTGGGTGTTACAATTTTATGGTTTTCTATTTGGTTCTTCTTAAATACTGTTGTTGGCTTGACCATTCTTTAGAGAAAAACAGAACTCTAAAACAAATGCATAACAGATGTAAAGCATTACGGAGTTTCCCACCTCACCTTTCACCTTACGAGATACTTTAACACTAGGCAGCACCCACTGAGTTGACGTGCTACTGAGGCCTGTGCAAACCTGGCAATTATGGTCTTACAAGTACCGATGGTTAAAATTGTTATATCTGGAAGAGGAAATGCAATTTTCTGCAAAAAAGCATGTCCATGAATGATGTGGGTTAAGAAACAAAAATAAAAGGAAAACATGAACCTATAATTTGGTGAAATGAAACATTAAGTATGTCACCTGTGGGACAAATATTCATGGCAAATATATACACTTAGGCTCTTATTATATGAAAGTGACTAAATAAATATATACCAACATGAAAATATGTCAGTGAAATGTGAGCAGTATTTTAAAAACAGTCTTGATACAACATAAAAAATGCTAATTTAATCATTTTCCACATGCCATTTCTTTCAAAGCCCCGCCCCCCCGGGGGGGGGGCGCCCTCCTCCTTCTACGCTAAGATTAGGGCTTTTCTGAAGAAAACAGTGATATTTGTGGGGCTGGCTTGCAGGGTGGTGTCACCTAAATTCTTTGAGGAGAAAGGTGTTTTCTTTTTCTACAGTAACAATTTTTAAGGGATTAATTTCAAGAATTTACCAACCTTTACCTAGAACATCCTTCAGATCTAGGGTAAATCTTCTTTGCTGTACTATAATGCTGCAACTTAGTCTTTCCTCAGTTAAGATATTGGACTGACCATTATACAGTTCTTTCCATTTTGTAGAAAAAAATATATTAGAATGTAAGTTGTATGATGGTCCAGACTTTGTTTATTGTGTTATCTCCACAACCTAAAATGTCTGGCATTTAGAATGCCAGTAATAAGTGTTCAATTAATGAATAGATGAATTACCTTTTCCAGGATAACAATATTCTTTTAACCTTTCTTCAGAGATTATATTCTATGCCTTCCAAAAAGAAATTTCATCTTGTCTAGTTTGGTCCTGTTCAACACAGTATTCTAGAACTTAATAGCTGTGTTGTCATTGTATTAATCACCGCCATCATCATCATTGTTAGAACATTAAAACATTTATATTATTTATAGAAAACTATAACTGTGCTCCAATGGGCACCATTCCAAGGCCCTCTTGAATCCCTATAATCTGTTTTCACTCAAAGCAGTTTATATTTTGTTTACAATTTAAAATCAATTTAGCTTCAAAATTGGGAAGATAGAAAATCTAAGAAATAGAGTGCTAGTACTTACACTTGAAAAATATCTAAAAATTAAAATTGTTTTTGTTTGGCAATTACTAGTGAAAAGTCAAAATCTGAACTTGATGAAGGATTTATAGATATTTTGTACTTAGAAAGTATCTGGGTGGCCTTAGTTGATATTCATGGTGGTGGTGTTTTCATGGTGGCCAGGTTTTTATCTATATCAGATCGAGAAAGGATGACAAATTTCTTGTCCCTGTTCTCTTTGCCACCTCAGATGGAATAACTGAGTGATGTCACTCCATATTACATTTCCCCTAATTCTCTTTCTGGGAATCTTTCCCATGTACCATGCTACCTTTCACAGGTAACTAGAGTGGAGGGAGTGGTTGCCTGGAATACCTACGTGCAAAGTCCTATCAAATCATATATCTTATCTGGTCAAGGGGTTCCAGTGAAAGTGGGGGAGTAGGAAAATGTTGTGCTCACCACCTCCCATAATTACATCAAAATTACAACTAAATTACAGAACAATCAACCTGGAGAACCATCTGAAGACTAGCCGAACAGAAGTCCTAGAACTAAGGATATAAAACAAAACAAAACATGTGGAGACTGGTAGGAGGGGTAGGGTGTTAGCAGTGAGTGGCTTCCACAATCCTGGCCCGAGTTACACTGTAATGATCCAGTTCTTTATGTTGGAAGACTGGAGAGAAAGATTGAAAGAGTTTTAGCCAGAGGTGGAGTTATTAGCCAGTGATGGAAGAGTGAGACATCTGGAGGGTCAAGGGCCTCAATTAGAAAGGATCTTGGGGGAAATCGCATAGGATGATTAATGTTCTTTGGTTAGCAAGGTCAGCATGTCAGGATTCCCACCTGTGGGAAATTAGTTAATTGGTGTTATAGAGGTAATACGCTTAGGCCCAGGGAAGGTCCTGTTAGCACTAGAAGGATTCCTGTTGAGAATTAGGCCCTTTACATGGGGTAATTTATTTTGAAGTATCTCACTTTGATCCTAAAAATCTTTCAATAGCTATTTCTGAGATTCGGATGAGCATTTACTCTTTGAAACTGAGGGAAAAGTTTTGATTTAAAAACATTTGTTGCCGAAACCGGTTTGGCTCAGTGGATAGAGCGTCGGCCTGCGGACTGAAAGGTCCCAGGTTCGATTCCGGTCAAGGGCATGTACCTGGGTTGCAGGCACAATCCCCAGTAGGAGATGTGCAGGAGGCAGCTGATTGATGTTTCTCTCTCATCAATGTTTCTAACTCTCTATCCCTCTCCCTTCCTCTCTGTAAAAAATCAATAAAATATATTTAAAAAACAAAACAAAACATTTGTTGGCTTTAGTAATTGATATAGTGGCCAAGTTGGCAGATTCATGTTCTCATTATTAATACATCCATGGAAGAGACTGATTCCTCTTTCAGGTTAAACATGAGATGAACGATTCATAACAAGTCACGAATGACAGGGGACTAGCCATGTTATTGTTGCTTCTTTCTGATTTTTAAAAAAAAAACAACAACAGGATTTCTAATCTTGTGGGGATCATTTTAAGACCATTTTCTCATTTGGCCTTGATGGCAAAAGTCAGTTGCTCAGTCGTTTATATTATAATTTAGGCCTACAGCCAAAGTTGGATTGACCTGTGTGCCTCTTGATTTCTCCTTTGTCACTGTAAGAGGGGGAACTGAGAAATAAAACAAAGCTTTCAAAGATCTGATAAGATGAAAGATGTAGCAAAACATGTAGGTCTAGCCTAAAGTAGAAAGGGTATTCTAGAAATCATCTATACTAATAATAGAGGAATATGCAAATTGGCTGGGACACCATCACATAATGACCAATCAGGGAGGGGGCAGGGCTGCAGTGGAGAGCTCTCAGCACACCTGTGCCAGGGTTCCGAAAGGCGCGGAGAGGAAGGGAGAGCAGATAGGCAGTTAGTGGGATCAGGCCAGGAGGGGAGAGCAGTTAGGTAGTTAGGGTGATCAGGCCAGCAGTTAAGGGGATCAGACTGGCAGAGGAGAGCAGTTAGGCAGTTAGGGCGATCATGCCAGGAGGCGAGAGTAGTTAGGGGGATCAGGCTGGCAGGGGAGAGCAGCTAGGGCCATCAGGCAGGCAGGCAGGTGAGTGGTTAGGAGCCAGTGGTTCCGGATTGTGAGAGGGATCCTGGATTGGAGAGGGTGCAGGCCGGGCTGAGGGACCCCCCTCCCAACCCCCCGAGCACAAATTTCGTGCACTGGGCCTCTAGTCTGTAATAAAATCTTGTCAAAGGGAGATTAGGAAAAAATTCAGTATCTGCTGGGTTTCAATTAGACATAGGGAGAGATACAGTGTGGGTTCTTCCTGGATGTGTCCCACACCTCCCCTTCCAGAGCCCTAAATCTTTTTGGGCTGTTTGGAACGTTTGGGTGATTTTAAGGGATTGTGTAAACTGAATACCATTATGTTTAATTATAATATACATTATATACAGGCACTTGGTGTTTCCAAATACAAGAAAACCACACACTTCCAACAGAGAAGAAGGATGGTATAAATAGAAAGACATTGAACTGGGCACCATCGACTGCCATTAACTGACTCATGACTTTGCATAAGTAATTTTATCTCTGTGTTTTCTTTTCAAATTAAAATATGGAGGGTGGTAGGTTAGGGATGGGGAACAGGTGGGTGGACTAGATTGCTAAGGTTCATTCCATTGCTAAGATACTATGCTTCTTTCTGGAACTTCTTTGATGCTGGATCTATTGTACTTTTGTTGCAATGAGGTTGGAGTGTTGCTATTTTCATTAGGAAAGTACATTGGGGCCAGGGAGACAGCCGATTTCCCTGTCAAGTCTCATTGGCGCTCTGAGGATGGCCTCTGAGTAACTAAGAGATGCATCTACTCTCCCTCTCTCTCCCTTCTCCCCCAACGCCATTAGAGTGTCACTTAGCTATTAGGCTGCTTTATTAAAATTTTGTTTCTAAATTCCTTGTTAAAAGAGATAAATAGGATATAAAGTCATGAAATCTTTATAGCACGTTAAGAGTTTACTAAGGGTGATGCAGGGCTTAATATCTACTTCGAAAGGGTGAGTGTCAATGTGTTGTCCCTGAACAGCTGTAACAGCTGTGGGAATTATTAAATGTAGTTTCTCAGGCCCCACCCCAGGCCCACTGTCCCAGAAACTGGACGGGGCCCGGCCATCTGTGTTTTCCAAAGCCCTGCAAGGGGCTCTGTGGCACTCTACAGTTGGAGACTCACTGCCCTCATGTGGATGTCGCTAACAGGTGGGCAGCTTTTATTGGATTGCCTGGAGACTAGAAAGGTAAGATTTTCTTAAAGTGGAATTTGAAGAATTGCTAGGTCCACAGGATAGCTTAGGTGAAGGCCATGAAGCAGGAAGGCCTCCCCATGTGGAGTGCAAGGTTTTGCATCCTATTCCTGGGCAGGCAGAGCCAGTCCCTGACAATCAGTGTGGTTGGGGTTCCGGCGGAGACCAAGGCTCACAGAAAGCCCAGGTCCTTTCCGTTCCCAGCTCCTTTCTGCCCAGGAAGCATTGTTTGTCGGAACTGTGAAGAGAGCGGGATTCAAGTCCCGCCTCTGACAGGCCTAAAGCTAGCTGGGAGAGCTGTGGGGAATGAGTTCATCCCTCTGGGCTTTTCATCCCACTTCGTTTCTTCATCTTAGGAACTAATACCTCTGGCAAAGCATCGTGCAGTTTATGTGCCTCACGTATAGTGCTCCCTGAGTGCCTATGGCTGATCCTCAGTTGGTACAGAATGGCACTGGCCACAGTCCTTCTGACAGATCCTGACGTTGCTACAGGAGCTTTTGTTAGGAAGTTAAATGAACTGCCACTGACCATGGTGCTACGATACATTCTCAGAAGGCAGTCGGTCATGACTGGGTCTGCGCACACTCCCTAAGCAGCTGTGGAGGCCGGAATTGACCCACAGTCCCAAGTAGCTGCTCAGCGGTGCTGTGCCATAGCTCTTCCCTTACGCTGGAGTGTCCTGGAGAGAGGCCCTCTGGATGTGCCTTGGAGAGCCGTTTGAGGTCCTGGAATCTAGTCTCCATAAAATATTTGTCAGTGGGATGTTGTTATACTAATAATTTGCATTTGCCACCTTGACAACTTTCTCAAATATAAAACCCAGTGCATAAAACTCATTGATTTTTCATTCTCAGTTCTAAAAGATGAGTTCTAAACGATCACTATAGCTATGCCCATCAAAATCTCATTTAAAAACTCCAGTCCTCCAAGCCCTTTGTGTGTTGTCTGCCCACTATGTACTTTGAAATTTCTTCACCAGATATGGGGCAATACTAAAGCAATCAGCTATCTTTCATTTAACCCATGTGCAAGTTACAGAGATCAGTGTTCTGTCAGTTAAACCGAACCGTATGCACTGGAACCCCAGAGAAACAAATTCCCTGTGACCCATTTCCTCTGGGGCACCAGGTTTCACCCTTCCCTTGGTTTTCTCTAAATGTGGGCTTGTTTGAAGGCACTCATTTTGACGTGTCTAATTTGTGTTTCCTTCATGATCATACAGCTTTTTTTTTTTTTTAAGTCCTCACCCAAGGAGTGAAGATATTTTTTTCATTGATTTTTAGAGAGAGCAGAAGGGAGGGGGAGAAACATCGATGTGAGAGACATAGATTGGTTGCTTCCCGCACTCGCCCAGATCAGGGGCGGAGTTCAAACCTGAAACCCAGGCACTGCCCTTGATTGGGAATGGAACCTGAGATCCTCAGTGCACAAGCTGACACTCTAACCACTGAGCCCACCAGCCAGGACCATACAGGTTACTTTTCAAACTTAACTATCACTATTTACTCAATTAGATTTTACATCTCTAAGACATGTATACTTAATATTTAAAATACTGCATTTTTAAGTGCCACCGGCCAACATTTCTCAAATGCCTATTTCAAAAGAAATAGAAGAAGAATTCTCTTCTTTAAGAAGTCATACATGCTCTTAAGGAAGGCAGCGCACATCCAGTTGAGTAATGAAAAATTTTTTTTCTGAAGCAATAAATTGCCACGTGCTAAAGAATAGTTTTCAAAAATGAACAGTCAAGGGACACTAGCTAGAAAAATGGCCAAAAAGACCTCTGGGAGGCACTGAAACTCATTTTGAGTTTTGATAAAGACAGTTTTGGGTTAGAGAAAAGTTGTGAGGGAATATGTTAGACAAAGGGGATAACTGACTTTTGTAAAGGGGAAGAAAAACGAACTTCATTGTAGACAGTTGGAGAACCATTAAGACACTGGCTCTCCAACTGTCTACATTTCTTCTTACACTGTGAAGATTTAAGATACCAGGAAAATGTTTTAGCAAAGAATCTATTCTATCTACCCCTCACTTCTTCCTTCTAATTTATTAAAAATCCCACCTATATTTCCTTAATACAGAATAGGCCCCAAATGCTCGAATATCGACTGTTTTAAAATTTTTCCACTTCAATTTTACTTGCTAAATAATTTTTGACTTTCTTATTTTTTTAAATGACAATAATTGTAGACCAGGCAAAGTTTGTACACTCACTGACTCCCTACCTACCATCTGTTTTGTTTTGTTTTGATCCCCCTAAGTGGAACAAACTTCCTTCTGAAAAATGTTACTGCAGGCACACATTGCTGATTATCGTCATTTTAGAGATAAAATCTCATCATCTCAAGTTAGCATCAGGTTTCCTAAGTGCTGTCAAGTCAGGGCTGGAGAACGGCAACCGACATCTCACTGTGTGCTCTAAAGTGGGGGCGTCCTTTTCCTGCTTGTTATCGGCGGAGAAAGGATGGATTTCAGCAGTGAAACGTCTCAATGATGTAGAGCAAAGGTGACTTCCTGTTTTGTTTTGGGCTTTGTTTCCTTCGCCTCTCAATGAGGGCTGTGTTTTCTGACAGCCTGCAGTCCCTTTGCTCTGCGATTTCCCATCGAGAGGGCAGGGTGCGGGCCTCTGCAGGTCACTCCATTTACAACACGCCCTGGAGCGGGTGGGGGAGGCGGCTCATTAGTGGCAGGAGCAGACCCGGAGGGGGTCTGTTTTCTATTTGCCTCTCTAGACTGAGCTCATTTGGATGGGAAGGATTTTATTGTTGTCACCATCATCATCCTTATTATTTGTGGTGTAATTTTCCTACACATTTCCCTCAAGTGTTAGGTGAAATTGTTGGTGAGGAGAGTTAAATATTAAGTGCCATTTTATGTTCAAGTGCTTTAAAGCAATTAGTTTTCCTTCTTAAGATTAAACAGTCAAGGGACACTAGCTAGAAAAATGGCCAAAAAGACCTCTGGGAGGCACTGAAACTCATTTTGAGTTTTGATAAAGACAGTTTTGGGTTAGAGAAAAGTTGTGAGGGAATATGTTAGACAAAGGGGATAACTGACTTTTGTAAAGGGGAAGAAAAACGAACTTCATTGTAGACAGTTGGAGAACCATTAAGACACTGGCTCTCCAACTGTCTACATTTCTTCTTACACTGTGAAGATTTAAGATACCAGGAAAATGTTTTAGCAAAGAATCTATTCTATCTACCCCTCACTTCTTCCTTCTAATTTATTAAAAATCCCACCTATATTTCCTTAATACAGAATAGGCCCCAAATGCTCGAATATCGACTGTTTTAAAATTTTTCCACTTCAATTTTACTTGCTAAATAATTTTTGACTTTCTTATTTTTTTAAATGACAATAATTGTAGACCAGGCAAAGTTTGTACACTCACTGACTCCCTACCTACCATCTGTTTTGTTTTGTTTTGATCCCCCTAAGTGGAACAAACTTCCTTCTGAAAAATGTTACTGCAGGCACACATTGCTGATTATCGTCATTTTAGAGATAAAATCTCATCATCTCAAGTTAGCATCAGGTTTCCTAAGTGCTGTCAAGTCAGGGCTGGAGAACGGCAACCGACATCTCACTGTGTGCTCTAAAGTGGGGGCGTCCTTTTCCTGCTTGTTATCGGCGGAGAAAGGATGGATTTCAGCAGTGAAACGTCTCAATGATGTAGAGCAAAGGTGACTTCCTGTTTTGTTTTGGGCTTTGTTTCCTTCGCCTCTCAATGAGGGCTGTGTTTTCTGACAGCCTGCAGTCCCTTTGCTCTGCGATTTCCCATCGAGAGGGCAGGGTGCGGGCCTCTGCAGGTCACTCCATTTACAACACGCCCTGGAGCGGGTGGGGGAGGCGGCTCATTAGTGGCAGGAGCAGACCCGGAGGGGGTCTGTTTTCTATTTGCCTCTCTAGACTGAGCTCATTTGGATGGGAAGGATTTTATTGTTGTCACCATCATCATCCTTATTATTTGTGGTGTAATTTTCCTACACATTTCCCTCAAGTGTTAGGTGAAATTGTTGGTGAGGAGAGTTAAATATTAAGTGCCATTTTATGTTCAAGTGCTTTAAAGCAATTAGTTTTCCTTCTTAAGATTAAAAAAAAAAAAGCAAAACTCAAAGGTTTTGTCTGCAGGGCAAAGAAAGAAAAATGAAAGAAAAAAATTTTTATTTATTTTTTTGCTTCTGGAGGCCTATTTGCAATTGTTTTCAGCATTTCTTCTTCGTCCTTTTTTTTTTTTTTTTTTTTAAATGAAAGGCATTTTCCTTCCACCTAATTATCTAAAGTGCAGACCGCTGTAGCCAGGAGCTCTGGTTAAGGCTCCACCATTGCCACAAGGGTCCATGTTTTCTGCGACTTGGACCTTCAAAGTGACATTGCTTCAGTCCTTCCCCTTCCTGTCTGACTTTCTGCAGAACTGTGGTGCTCCCACCGATAACGCTGTAGCTTCCGTTACCAGGGAGATTGGGGCTGGGTGGGTTCCCAAGTGCGGAACTGGGGAGACTCCTCAGTTGGAAGTTGGGGTGGCTCTTCAGTCAGGGGCTGGAGGCTCTCCTTCGGGGCCAGCCCGGGAGGCTCCGCAGGGTGGGGGTGGGGTAGACGTGCAGGTCTCCAGTCGGAGCTGTCTCGGTTTATCGCGTCCTTACTGCTCCAGGCTCCCCCTCCCCTCCGCTTCCAACCCACAGCCCTTCCTTCTCTCGCTCCTTTACTTCCTAGGGAGGGGGGCCGGCGTTGGAGGCTGGGTCTGCACCGGGGGCGGAGCTGGCCTGGAGGTAGGAAGGCGGGGACCCGCGGTCCCGGGCGCAGACCTCCCGTCGAGGCTCCTCCCGGCCGTGGGCGCTGCAGCCGCGGCAGCTCCCAGCAAAAAGTGGATCTTTTGGCTCAGCTTGCAAGACCTGCAAACCCTTACTGCACACCGCCCCGCCCCCCGGGGGACTTTTCTCTTTGGTTTGCCTTCCCTGCTCGGCCTCCGCACGCCCTCCTCCTCCCTGCGGAGACTTTCATGCTTCTTTTAGCACCTTTCTGTAGCCAGGGGACGTGCCACCGCGGAGCACCAACGACCTCCGTTGAGTTCTACTGTTGTTTTTCTTTCTCCCTCGCTTCCTCTCTTCGGGTTCATCTGCGGGGTCTGAAGTTTTGCCAGAGGGGACGGGAAATAAATAGGTGCTGCTGCCCCGCGAGGCTTAGACGACGGGAAGGGCAGCCAGGGCGGCGGGAGCTCGGTGGAGCTCGTGGGACCCCATTGGGGGAATTTGATCCTCGGAAGCCGGGAGATTGCCGGGGGAGGAGAGGCTCCCAGGTCGCCGTGTCCAGTTCCAGGGGGGAGGAGGAGACGCCGGAGCCGGCCTCTCGGCGTGCTCGGCGCAGCTGC
>NW_005353838.1:13792412-13798787 GCF_000412655.1 Myotis brandtii | reverse complement strand
CTGCGCTCTGCCTGCTCCGCGTGCCCGGAGCCCGGGCTGCAGCCTGCGAGCCTGTCCGCATCCCCCTGTGCAAGTCCCTGCCCTGGAACATGACGAAGATGCCCAACCACCTGCACCACAGCACCCAGGCCAACGCCATCCTGGCCATCGAGCAGTTCGAAGGTCTGCTGGGCACCCACTGCAGCCCCGACCTGCTCTTCTTCCTCTGCGCGATGTACGCGCCCATCTGCACCATTGACTTCCAGCACGAGCCCATCAAGCCCTGCAAGTCGGTGTGCGAGCGGGCCCGGCAGGGCTGTGAGCCCATCCTCATCAAGTACCGCCACTCGTGGCCCGAGAGCCTGGCCTGCGAGGAGCTGCCGGTGTATGACCGCGGCGTGTGCATCTCTCCCGAGGCGATCGTCACTGCCGACGGCGCGGGTGAGTCCTGACGCTGCGAGCCTCCCTCCCTGCCTCACAGCCAGCCACTCGGAGTCCTTTGCTCTCGAATCCTGTCTTTTCTATTCCGACCACTTCTCTTAATCTCTGTTTCTTTCCCCTCATCACCCTTCCCAGCTGCTGCACTGTCTTCCAACAGATGATGTGCTTCTCTAAAACACACTGGTTCCTCCACTCCCATCTCACTTCTACTCAAAACGCACCCCTCACTTTCCACTCCTTGCACGTGGAAGTATCCAGGTCTTGTGTAGTGATGCTTTTTTAAAATGCTTACTTGTTTACAGTCACTGAGCTTTCTTGGCCGGTTCCCTCGCTTTCTCAACCATCCGTTTTCTCTGTCTGTAATGTTTTAGAGATGCTTGTCAACATTGTATGGTGTAAACAGGAAACTGAAGCACCATTTTCTTCTAGTCATTAACAATGCCCAGATAATTTCAGTAACCTTACTCGGACCCACAGACGTTAGTGGTATGTGTTTGCTCAAAATCCAATTTGAGCAATTACCTTCACCTTAAATTTCCCTCGCCTTTCAATGAGATAAATTGCCCTTCCATTCCGGACTGAAACAGCTGTGAAACATTGCTATGCACTGCTGATTAGCTCCTGCGACTTGCTCCTGCCACAGAGCTGGCGGAGTGACATTGCTGGGTGCTTTTCACATTCCCATATGCCTCCAAGTCATTTTGTAAATGACATATGGGTGAAAGGAGTTATATTTAAGGCGTGTTATCATCACACACTCATGTAATGTTATTTTTAATCTCACCTCTTACCCCACTCTTACCTTCTGCAAGTAATTTGTCTTTAGTACCTTATTTCATGCTCTTTTTGTGTGTACATCAACCACACATTCATTTCAGTCTTTCCCTACCGTAAAACTTTATTGCTGTTCTACATTTAATAGAACCAACCACAAGTTGTTTTCTCACTGGTGTTTGGTCTCATTATGACAGTCATAACTCTTAAGACCCCAACGGAACCTAGTGTTCCTTATGGTCCATTTAACGCTAACTCAGTATCGCTCCTGCCAGTTAACCCAAACTTAAATGTCACCCTTCGTATCCTTTAAAAAATAAACCCAATCTTTTATGATTGGTCTTCTTTCATACCCTTCCCAGGTCAGCTCTGTTCTTGGTTGTGAAGACTTGATTGCCTCCTTTTCTGTTCTTTTCTTGGGCATAAAGTTTTTCTTTTGCCTCTCAACGTGCTCAGCCTAAGCTCATGTCCTCAGTCCATTTCTAGGTAATAGTTCCTGGGTGTCAGATAACTGATTTGAAAAAAATTTGCTCTTTGTGCACATTATCTGTTTAATATAAAGTGAGTGGCGAGGGGGAAAGTATTTGTATGAATAGCCACAAAACCAAAACTGAACAGAAAGATTTCAAGAGCTTTTGATGGTCACTTCACTTAGTGTATCACTCTTTGAATATACCTATGGTTTTCTTGACTTTGATCAAGAACCAGGAACTGCATGTATAAAATAATCAGAAAGAAATGAATTTGTAATTAATCTTTGGGCTAAAAGCGCACTCTTGAGCCTTTGCACCCAGTACTGTCACACACTGTACAGATGCTGGAAGAACTGGGTGAGCTGCTGCCCTGGGCTGCCAAATACTTAGAAACCGTTAAATGCTGATGCTCCTCTCAGGCCAGGGGCTAGGAGTGAGGTGCCCGTGATTCCTGTGAAATGCAGTCCTTCCCTTAAAGGAGAAGACTTGCTCTGAAGCCTCTCAGAGATGGCCCTCAAATGAGAGAGGTTTGGCCAGGTTAATGGCTCTCAGAGCAGTTTCCATTAGTGTCCCCGAGTTACCTATCGTTGTGGACCAGACACAGAACAATTGCCTCATTGGAGCTCTCACGTAAATAGGACATGCATGGAAACAATTTGCCAGTCCATGGACCTGATTTCTGAGCTACCTTAAAATGCCACTATATCTGCTTTGCTGACGCAATCCTTCTAGAAAAATAAGTAGGGGTAGGTGGCAGTTGGAACCATATTTTAGTAAAGATCTCCCTCCCCCACCTGCCTTTACCTTCAGTGTGATTCAGACTGTTGTGGCAGGAGGGAGCCGGAGGGGACGTGGGAACGGGGCATGGAGGGGTGGATTCTAGCCTGAAGGGTCCCCTTGGTTTCCAAGGCCAGTTTGCTGAAAATTACATCCCCCATCCTGGGTCAAACTGTCAGGCACCTGGAATTACTTAGGAACTACCACATGTGGCCAGTTTAATTTACGATGCAAATACACTCCTTGGTTCAGTGGGAGATGATAGTTCACGGAGCTGGGCTTGCCCCCCTCACCCCCTTCCTCCAGGTATAAACAGAGTCCTTATGTCTTCTGACTAGAATCCAGCTGACTATAAAAATAAGGTCTTCCTGAATAAAAACGGGGCCACCTTCCACATTCCTTCAGTGCCAAGAAGGGTTTTCAAATCCTGCCATTCACATGGATCAGCTTCCTCGTAGTACATACAGTATGACTCCGCAAACAAGCTTAGAACATCTCACAGAGCAAAGTCTTACTGAAACGGAGTATTGCTTCAAACTGCTTGTTGCTTTTGAAATACTAAGGGCAAAACATATATTTGTAACAAATATCATATCCTGACCATTACTAATAAATTCACATTAAATTTATTCCTTTTCCACATTTTACCTTTACTATATGGATATGGCCACATGCAGGACTGCTTTATCTGAGAATTTTATCAGTTCAAGTTAGTCATTCAGCCGGCTAATTAATACTGTATGGTGAGTAAAGGGTACGGACAGACCAGTTGTTGAATCTTCATTCTGCTTCGTGTCAACTGTTATCAGCAGGAAATTATATAACCTCTCTGATTCAGTTTTCTGACCTGTATCAGGGGGACAGTGCTGTCTACCTCCGACAGGCATGTGAAAATGGAATTAAACAGCAGATGTACCACCTGGCTCATGGCTCTTAACAAGTTGTTGCTGCTGCTGTGGCTGTTCTACTATGATTACCATTGTTATAGAGAATTGATACTTCTTGTGTGTTCGTTTGTTTTTTGAAACGGTATGTTGGTCACTGAAGATTCACCCTAGCCTAGAGCTTTGGTCAGGTCAGCTCTGGAAAACAGGCTTCACACTAGGACCTACGTGGGGGAGCAGATCTTCTTCTGAACGTAGAAGCTGAATAATTTTTCATTTTATGCAAATCCACCTGGACCTCAGGCTCGAGAACACGTTCCTTTGGGAGCAACAGGAAAAGAGAATGAGCCTGAGGGCTGTTTGTTAGTTACCGATGGTTTATCAGAAGCAGAGCACTCGTGTATTTAAGAAAATTTACGGTATGATATTTAACAGTTATTTATACAACACCCATGGCGTGCCAGGCCAAGGGCTTTATAATCACTCCTCAGTCATTGCTGGTCTCCGTAGTGGTGTTAACTTGTCACCCCAGCTCTTGCTCAACACATTTCTCCAGGCCCTGTCTCGCCTGGCAGAGCTGGGCCAACTTTCACATGCATGAACTGCTGTTTAATCATTTCTCCACTCTCTGAGGAACAGGCAGCCTTTTCTTCAGCCCTGGTCTACAAATATTTGAGGGGCCAAACACTCAGAAGGAAGACTTATTTAGTGTGATAGGAGGAAAATGGATTGGAAAGGAGAAATGGAAATTTTAGATTAAAACTGGAGAGAAAACACGATTTTAAGAATCCTTCATCATGTAAAATCATGACAGACGCTCTGAATGGGGTAGGGAAGAATATCTCAGTGTTATTTAATTTACAGTTAATTCAATTATCAGTGGTCCCCCAAATCTTATTTTAGTAATTCATTTTAATTTTGTTCCTGACAAACTTCCAAATAGTTGTTGCTATAAGTAGCAAAATTGACTGTTATATTTGGCCATTCTCCTTTTACTAGATGTATAAGAAGAGATCAAGAGTCACCATATAGATATATACTTTAGAATAATTAAGAGTTGACTGTTTTCCTCAATTTGAAGAAAATCACAGCTCTAGAGTTATAGGCCGTTAGTTGGAATTCCAGATTTGCCATTAATGTTTTACTTTAAGCAAGTCATTTGGCTAACATTGAGGATTGTGAAGAACAAAAGAAATATTCATGTGACTGATAAACGGTAAAGCACAGTGTAAACATTTAACAACAGCAACGTGATTGCGGAAAGGACGTATCATCCTCAGGAGAGGGATCATTTGCAGCAATAAAATAAGAACTAGTTACACCTCAGTGTTCTAGGTGCTGTTTTAAGTGTGTATTCATATTAATTTATTAATTATATAATAGCTATGTCATGGGGGATACTATTATATCCATTTTTTCAGAAAAGAAAGCTGAAGCAAATAAAGAAGTTAAGTGATGTATCCAAATGCATAAAGCTATTACAAGAAAGAAGATTCAAACCAGAACCCATTCTACACTACACTTCCTCTTTATGAAGAGAGAAGTGATTCCTCATTTTAGAGAGAATCTGTCTTTTGACCATCAGGTTGCAGTTAAAGCATTGTTTTTATCATCGTGAAAGCCCTTTTATATGGAGATGCTCATCAACTTACAATGGGGTTATGATAAACCCATACTAAGTTGAAAATAGTGTAAGTCGAACATTCATTTACTATATTTAGCATAATGAACATCATAGCCTGGGCTAGCCTACCGCAAACGTGCTCAGCACAGACTGTCCAAAAAATGCTGGCAACGCAGTACACTGTAGTGTTTGTTGTTTACCCACATCATCCCCTGACTGGGAGCTGTGGCTCCTCGCTGCTGCCCAGCATCACAAGAGGGTATCGTACTGCGTATTGCCAGCCTAGAAAAAGACCAGAATCCAAACTTTGTAGGATAGTTTCTACTGGATGTGTAATACTTTGACATCACTGTAAGGTTTAACCATTGTAAGTTGGGGGACTGTCTGTATAGTTTAAGAGAATAAAAAACAACCCTGGATAAGGGATTTCAAAAGATAAAACTACTACTTTTGAGATATCAGAGAACGTGCATTCCAGATTTTCACATCTAATCCTTAGCCTTTCGGGCTCAGCATGCTCCAGAGTAAACTCGTCATTTCCTTACCCTCACAGGCCTATTCTTTTATAGTGTTTTCTATATTGTTATGAGGCACTGCCACACTCCAGCTGTAGGCCTGCGAGTCAGTCTTGCTTCCACCCACTTCCCCATCCCCGATATTCAATAGGTATAAGTGCACTGAATCTACTGGAAATCCAGTTCCCATCCCTCTTTCTCTAATGCTACTTTCTTAGTTTGAATCTCAGCATTTGTCACGTGGGTTATGGCCATAGAATGAAAGCTGACTCACTTACCTCCAGTATTGTCCCTCCATATTCCAACAGGGCGATCTTACTGAAATGCAAATCTGTTGCTTAAAATTTTTGTTCTATGCCTCTAGCCTTCATGATCTCATCCCTCCTTATCTCCAGTTTCACTTCTCTTAGCTTACACCACGGTGTTAGCCACGCTGGAAACCTTGCAGGTCCCTTGGCCACATACTGTGGCTTTTGACCCCCTTACCTTTCCACGTGCTATTCTCTACCTAGGAAAACCTCCCTACCCTTCCCGGCTCCTTTAGGACCTTTCTGGAAATCTCTAGGACCCCTACTCGAAACACCTGGGGCATAAAACCAACCAATAAAACCTACCATTTTAATTGAGGATGGTTTTGTTAGAATTTTTAAGTTTCTAAAAACAATTTTTGAGTTATTTATGATTATAACACTTTCTCTTTTTTTTTATAATTCTAACAATTGACATTTAAGCACTCTTAAGAGTGTAGACATATTTTTTGTGAATAAGAATGAAAGAAGAAAACCACTTTCCTAGATTCAGCTGTACCAAAGGAGTTTTCTCTTCCAAGAGAAGAGCTTTATTTTTCATTTTTATTTCAACCTTTTAACATTAAACAATTATTTAAAATGTGGGTTAACAGGATTTCT
>NW_005353838.1:13772491-13791344 GCF_000412655.1 Myotis brandtii | reverse complement strand
CTCTTGAAGTAATAATGAATATGTGATGATTCTTACTTTATTCTATCACCTTTCAGATTTTCCTATGGATTCTAGTAATGGAAACTGTAGAGGGGCGAGCAGTGGTGAGTACATCACTACCTTCCTGGTTTTCATTTGTAGTCAAATCTTTGATGTAACCCAGATACTGAAGTCTTGGTTGGGGACATTTGTGCCCTACATCTTAAAGTAAGCTTATACACGTTATTTTTTATTTATGTTAATTTTATTTTTAAAATTAGCATGTAATAAAATTGACCTTTACTTTTGGTCATTAAAAATTCTATGAATTTTATGAATTCTATACTTTTTCATATAAAAACATTTATTTGGAAAGTCACAGAGGTAGAAGTAATTCATGGAAGAAATGGGCTTAGGAAATAAGTTATAGAAGTAAAGGAAGGGCCCTTGGAGCTTAGAAGTGGAGGGTAATGGTGACACACCTAGGAGGATGGGGAGGGGAGGGGGAGAAGGGAAAGGCGCTGGTGTGCTCCCAAGAGGGAGAGCAGGGTCCTCTGTGCTAAGGGTTTTAAGGTTGGAGATTTTAGGGGAGGTCCCAGTGGAAGATCTCAATAGAATGTTCACCAGCTTTCCAGGTGTGTCCTTTCAGGGTCAGGGTCCCGACGGTCATTATTCAATGCAGCTGGTCCTGAGGTCAGCCTTGGCGCCTGGCGTTGCTTGTCTGGTTTTGCTGCTTTTCTGGGCCCAGAGCTGAAATACAGCTGAGGCCTAGATGTTATCTCTAGGGAGGAAAAGTCAGGGTGTCCAAACTGCATGACCAGTGATGTGCTAGGGGAGGGAAGGTCACGCTGGGGACAAGGTCGCACCCTAAATTGTCCTGTGGTAGGCACCCAGGGCTTTCCACCCTGGTGACTTTCTGTACCTGGCCCATCATCCTAGCTTTGCTCATGTCTGTCTAACTGCCTAACCCCCTCTCCCCCTAAGGATCTTGGTTCTGAATTCTTTCAGAGAAAAAGGGCTCAGGTCTCTTCTGTAGCTGTTCCTGCTGAAGAGGGGCAAAGTTTTCCTTCAGAGCCAAGAGACCTTTGCTCTCTGTCAGAGGGACAATGAGATCTGGGCCCAGAAGGAAATGGTGATGGTGTCTAGAGGTTTCAGAGCCAAGAGACCCTTGCTCTCTGTCAGAGGGACAATGAGACCTGGGCCCAGAAGGAAATGGTGATGGTGTCTAGAGGCGGTATCTCCTGAATACAAAGAGGGCTTGTAACCTGGTGGAGACAAACGGTGTTACAAATCTTTAAGTGAAAAAAATAAAGCTTTTAATTGAACTAGAGTCTACTATTTACAATTGTGTTATAGAGTCCTTTAAAACATAATCCCCCCCCCTAAAATCACCCTCATTTTCATTAAAGAGCCAAATTAAGACCAATTTATTTACTGTATTAAGTCCAGTTTCAATTTGCCTTGATTATTTGCACAAACACAATAAGAATAGCAATTGATTATTTAGGCTCTTTTAAATCTGCTTTGCTGGGACCTGATGATTGAGCTTTAATTAGCCCCTCAGCTGGGGCCTAGCAGAAGGGAAAAATGATGAATCCATTACCAGTTTGATGGTACTGGTCGTCTTCTCCATCTTCCTGCTACTGTTTACTTTTCAGAGTCCTTAAGTAGCTGCTTCATGCATTTTGTTTAGGTTTTATAACTCTATTCAGCGGGAAAGACATGATGGAATCTACTTACTCCGTCTTATCATAAAATAAACTTGTAAATGAAGTATGACATATACGCAGAAGAGATCATAAATCATAAAAGCATGCAGCTCAGTGCCTTTCCACAAAGTAAACACTCTTATGTAACCACCACACAGATCAAGATATAGCCATTACCACCACTCCAGACGCCTCCCTGTGCCTCTTCCAAATCATAACTTCCATGCTTCTTCCCGAAGATAACCACTGGCAGGAATTCTAGCAGCGTATATTAACTTTTGCCTGATTTTAAACTTTTATGAGTGGCATCCTACAGTCTGCATGTAATTTGTGCGTTTGTGTTTGTGGTTTCCTTTGCTATTTATTATGTCGTAGAGCAGTATTTTCAAATTTCCATTGTAGTCTGTCATATAAATATATGACACTTTAATCATTCCATGTTTCTGGAGTTTTGGGTTGTTTCCAGTTTTTGTTAATACAACTCATGCTGCATTTGTTTCTTTAAGAACATCATAACTGTAATTAATTATTATATACTTCTGTTCATTTTCTTCTAGTAATTCATTGATTTGGGTCTGTATGTACTGCCCGGTAGGGTGTTTTATATTTGGAAGCAGAACATAAAATAATATTTATAACATTTATAAACATTAAAAATTAAAATTAATTTTACTAAGTTTGTAAACAGGTTCGAAACATCTATTTTCTTTAGATTGGACCAGTTTTCTCTGTTGATTTCCACTGACTCTTAGCAGAGTGAGAAGTGTTTGAACTGAGACAATGTCTACCAAAGGCGCCCCAACAAACATTTATCTTTTAAAAAATCATTAGTGTTCAGCAATAGTTCTGTTTTAAAGATCGCTCCCACTATTGTATTTGGTCAAAACAAACCAAAAAGCTCATTTGTATAATACACAGTACATTGGGTAAGTCAAAATTTTTGGCCCTGTGTGTGCATGTGCTATCAATTTGTCCTGAAGCTGTGGTTAGAATAACATAGCACTTCAGCGTGTGAAACAGAGAAGACATCAACAACACTATACATAATATACAAAAATAGTTCAATGTATAAGGTTATCTAGAATGAATGTAACATTCCTGGCTTCAGTGTTTACTATTCCTCTTTCATAATGTTTTCCTGTTCTCCGGCATAATGGGAGTGATGAAAAGCCAGCAAACAAAACCAAACTCATTCTGTTTGTATTCGCATGTTCTGAAAAGAAAATATAATTTGTCAAAATGCTATTCTTTGGAATAATGTAACAGCTGAGGTTGATTATGATAAAACAGGAAATGAGGAAGACATAAAAACATTGTAATCCACATAACCCGTCTTTCAAAAGTGTCAAGCTGTTTCTGTCTGAAATTTGGAAAAGAAATTCTTTCACTCTGGTTAATTTATTCTGTGCCTCTAAACTTAACAATTTTCTTTTTCTTTTTTTAGAAATAATAATTCTGTCTGAGCAGCTCACTATGATAGTGTAAACTCACTATCATAATAAGGAGAACATTCTCTCTTGTTTCCATAACTTGGAATGTGGAGAAAAACAATTTTAGTTCTATTCCATTGAATCACTAGGTCTGTCAAATCAACACAGAAAATTGAGGCAGGTAATCAAATGATGCAATTAAAAGATATATTTTTATTAAAGTAATCCTGAAAAAGAATCCCCAGAGTCTTCTACTTTGTGACGGTGACCAATTTATGAGCTTTTATATTTGAAAAACACAAATTTCCCAGAGAGGAGATAGAGTTGGTAATTTCTGACACTAATTAATTATATGATCATGACCAAATTACATAACTTCTCTGGGTCTGCCTCCTAATATAAAATCAGATTATAGTGACCTTGGGGTTTCCTTGTGATAAAAGTAGGTTTACAGTTGTGATGACATGAAACACAGAGTTTATTCTTGTATTATTACTAATTTGTTAATCATTGCATTTTCTATAGGAGCAACTGTAAACCTACTTTTGCCCACCACTGTGTTTTCAAATGAGGGCATTAGTAGTAGCCCCAAGGGTAAGCTGGGTGCACTGCAGTGTTTTCACTACCCTCTTCCTTCAGAGAAGCTCCTCTGGGCAGCTGAGGGGCAGCCGCTGAGGAACTGAAGGTTCCTGGTCGCCTGCACCTGCCAGGCACCCAAGGGGGCATGGCCTCTGCCGGCCTAGCGTGGGTAGTATAGACCCGTTCTCTCTTTCCTTCCAATTTCTTTCTGCCCTTGGGGCTTCCTACTAATTTTGGGAAGGAATCTGGTTGGTTTCCCCCTTTGGTGCAAATGTTTGCTGACCACAGAGGCTGAGTTGACTTGGGAAAACATCTACCCTTTATTGGAGACAAAATTAGGATAAATAAAAAACGTTATTTTTATAGTGGCATATCTATTTGTTGTTGCTGTTGTTTTGCAGTAGTTTTCCTCCCTGGGCGGCTACCCGTATTGTCCTGGTTCTCCTGCCGCCCAGCGGTGGGCATTCCCCGAGGCTCTGTGCTTGGCCCCTGCTCCTTTCTCCTCACAATGATCTCTTCCTATCAGTGTCCACCCAGCTGCATAGGCTAAGTCATCACCTACGACTCGTTCTGATCACTCTCCCAGGTAGAGTACCACACTTCTCCTCCAGACACTTCTACCTGGGTAGTCTATTTGCACTCCAAATACAACATATTTAATAAATAAAAGTAAACTTTTCATTAAAAATTTCCTCCTCGCAACTTTCTTTTTTAGTATGTGGTACAATTGTGTTCCCAGATCCCCAGCACTGAGACTTCATCCACCTGACCATTCACCACAAATGGAATGACCACCTCCTCATACCAGGCATCTCCTAGGCCAAGGACGTGGTATGAAGGAGTGAGCAGTTGTCTGCACTTCCCTTTTCTTTCACCTCTTTTCTATGTGCTTGGAATTAAGTAGAAACATTGTATTCCAAAAGACTGTGAAGCCTACTTTATTTTTTTGTCAATTAACCTCTTTGGAATACTTCACAAAACATCACACTTCGAGATTTCATGAGAGAAAAACGGGCAAATTGCATTGACTTTATATTTTGTTGATCGTGAACGGCTCTTGGATTCAGACACCTTGTGAAAGGCAGTTTAAAATTTTCCAAGGACATAAATCTTAAAGGAGTAAACTAAATTTCCTTTTCTTATTAATATAGAGTTAGTCCTCTCAATCTTAAGTAATTCCCTTTTACAGAGTTCAAATAACTATGAATTGAGACCTTTATTACAATATTTGAGGTTTGTTTTTTCAGCTAAATTGAGCAAATGTTATTTTTGCTTTTTAAAGCCTTATTATATTACCTCGGTTCAACAATCAACTTCATTGCATTTCCACATACTGCTCTAATCCAAAGTAAAATCTAATAGGATATTCTTTGCCCTGTGTCTATCTTTAGGGAATAAATATTATTTTAAACATGTAATGAACAGCTGCTAAGTCGTGATACAGTTCAATTTATGGAAAAACGAAAGAAATATCTTATATGAATTTTATGTTAATAGTACTTTATTGAGGTAAAATTTACTTATAGTAAAATGCACTAATGTATGCTGCATTGAATTTTAACAAATGCATACACCCATATAGCTATTAATCAGATCAAGATAAATAATATTTTTATCATGTAAGTTCTTTGGTTAATCTGTTTCTCCACCCACCTATGCCTTCCCTGAGATTCATTAGTCTGTTCCATGCTTCTATATCTCTATATCTATTTTGTTGACCTGTTTATTTTGTTCATTAGATTCCACATTTGAGTGAGATCACGTGATATTTATTTTTCTCTGACTGGCTTATTTCACTTAGCATAATACTCTCCAGGTCCCTCCATGCTGTCTCAAAGGGCAAGAGATCCTTCTTTTTTGCAGCTGCATAGTATTCCATGGTGTAAACGAACCACAGCTTTTCTATCTATGCACCTACTGATGGGCACTTGGGCTGTTTCCAGATTTTAGCTATTGTAAATTACACTGCTATGAATATAGGGGAGCATATATTCTTTCTGATTGGTATTTCTAGTTTCTTAGGATATAGCACTCCTGGAAGTGGGATCACTGGGTCAAATGGCAGATCCATATTTAATTTTTTTATTTTTATTTTTATTGATTTTTTACAGAGAGGAAGGGAGAGAGACAGAGAGTTAGAAACATCGATGAGAGAGAAACATCGACCAGCTGCCCCCTGCACATCTCCCACTGGGGATGTGCCCCCAACCCAGGCACATGCCCTTGACCAGAATCGAACCCGGGACCCTTTAGTCCGCAGGCCGACGCTCTATCCACTGAGCCAAACCGGTTTCGGCCATATTTAATTTTTTGAGGAAACTCCATACTGTTTTCCATAATGGCTGCACCAGTCTGCATTCCCACCAGCTGTGTACTAGGGTTCCCTTTTCTCCACATCCTCACTAGCTCTTGTCATTTGTTGATTTGTTGATGGTGGACATGCTGACAGGTGTGGAGTGGTACCTCATTGTCATTTTAATTTGCATCTCTCTGATGATTAGTGACTTTGAACATTTTGCATAACCCATGGACACAGACAATAATGTGGTGAAGGCCTAATCATTTTGTCTTATTCTTCAGCACTATAATATCACTAGAGGCCCAGTGCGTGAAATTCGTTCACTGGGGTGCGGGGGGGGGGGCTCTCTCAGCCCGGCCTGCACCCTCTCGCAGTCTGGGAGCCCTTGGGGGATGTCTGACTAACTACTTAGGTGGGGAGTGGGCCTAAGCAGTCAGTCGGACATCCTTAGCACTGCCACAGAGATGGGAGAGGCTCCCGCCACCATGGCTGTGCTTGCCAGCCATGAGCTCCTGTGTTGAGCGTCTGCCCCCTGGTGGTCAGTGCGCATCATAGTGACCAGTCGTTCTGCCGTTCGGTCGATTTGCATATTAGCCTTTTATTATATAGGATTAGAATGGCCACTTGTATGGTTATTTTGGCTTGCTAAGCTTGATCCTTCAAATTTGGGATATGTGCATGATAGTTTCAATGGACTCCCTACATCAGGATAGAAATTATTGTGGTCTACTTGAGTCAAAACAGCAGAATCAAGCACTACTGAAAAAAATCTCATTGTTTTGCTTACTTTTGATAGGTATCACAGTTCTGTAGGTGGTGAGGAACCTGGAAAAATATTACCTTTTTTACTCATTAGATCAGTGATGGTGAACCTTTTGAGCTCGGTGTGTCAGCATTTTGAAAAACCCTAACGTAACTCTGGTGCCGTGTCACATACAGAAATTTTTTGATATTTGCAACCATAGCAAAACAACGACTTATATTTTTGATATTTATTTTATATATTTAAATGCCATTTAACAAAGAAAAATCAACCAAAAAAATGAGTTCGTGTGTCACCTCTGACACGCGTGTCATAGGTTGGCCATCACTGCATTAGATAGTCTTTATAAATGATGGGTTAGGAATCCCAATAAGTCTCTCAGTAACTTTACATTTTGCCACTTTTTAGATGTTAAATAGTAGGGAATGGATCCTAGACTCAAACCTAGCTGTGTCTGACAATAAAAGTCCATCCTTTTAACCATGGTGTTTTCTGGACTCTTCTAGTAGTATATGCCTACTTTGTAGTATAGAACTACTTGGTTTCTGATTCTGCAGGATATGCACTGTTGTCGCTAAAATTTCTTTCATCATTGAGATCAGGACACTAGGGTTCTATGTTATATGTTATGCCGTAGGAATAAGATCCTCTATATTTCAATAAGGTGTTCATTTTATGACTTGCTATTTGGAAGAGGGAAGATGGTCTTAGAGTGAAATTTAGGCATGTTTTATAATTGCTTTGTTTCTAGAACAGTAGTGAACTGACCTTCTGGAAGGCCAAATGATGTATTTCCCACTGTCCATTAAGGCAGCGGTTCTCAACCTGTGGGTCGCGACCCCTTTGGCAGTCAACGACCCTTTCACAGGGGTCGCCTAAGACCATCCTGGATATCAGATATTTACATTACGATTCATAACAGTAGCAACATTACAGTTATGAAGTATCAACGAGAATAATGTTATGGTTGGGTCACAACATGAGGAACGGTATTGAAAGGGCCAGAAGGTGGAGAACCACTGCCTTACGGGATATCTGGACAAGCTCCACAATGGCACCCGTCCATGTTGCCATTTTGTTGACGTTGATTTAAAGTAGATAATCCATCTGTGCAAGGACTTCTTCATTTCACAAACCTGCTTGTCTGTTCTACCCCAGCCATCCATTTTCGTGGGCACATTCTGGGCTTTGCCATCGGGCAGTAGTGCCAGAACTCTAATGTTCCTTTAAGTACCCCTCTTTTTGCCTACCATTTTTTTTCATTTCAGCAGATTTGCTCTAGTATTATCATTGCTAAAAATTTTGCTCCAGTGAGACTGTGTCTTTATCTGTTCACTAGTCTCCTTGTCTACCTGAGATTTAATGGTGCACCGTAATAATCATTCTCTTGAAAATACCCTCAATTCCCTTGCCTTTCTTTTCTTCTGCCATACTCAACTGGCAAAGTCTCAATTCTAGTTGTCAGAGAAAATAGCTCAATTGGGGTGACTGGTTTCACTTTTAAGTTCAAGATAAAAATTAAAACACACAGTTAACATTGCCTAGCAATCCTGCCTTTATTCTCTAGAAAGTTTGCCTTTCTACTTAATAAAATAACTGTTGTATATCTTTTATTCTCTCCTTACACTTCTAGACCCTGCCTCTCTTGGTCCCTCATTCCCCACAGTTGCTGATGTTACTTCATCCTTCAATGAGATCAAGTAAAAGCCATCAGAAGAAACTCCTCATCCCACCATCAGATGTATAAGCCCGTCAACATCTGGATCTTTCTTTCCTTTTTTTGCTCGTGTAGTGGATGACTTGGCTTTCAAAGTCCTCCCCTTCCCTTTGTTCTGAGTCCCCTTCTCTCCTTGCCGATTGAATTTAATGGACACTTTTCTCTCTTAACTCAGTTGAGCTTGGAGGTTCTTTTGGCAGAGGACTGCTTTCCATTTTACTTGGAACACCCTCTTCTTTCAGCTTTTTGACTCCCTGTCATTGGATGCTCTTTCTCATTCTCCTTTATGAACTTCTTAGATATCTTACATATTAAGATATTGTTCCTGCCTAGATTGTTATAACTCATCTTTCAGGTTTTAAGCATAAATGTCATTTTCTCAGAAGACTTTGAAGACTGGACTGTTATTTTTTATGTATTTATTTTATTGTTGAAGGTGTTACAGATGTCCCAATTTTTCCCCTGTTGACCCGATCCACCCTGCACCTACCTCTCCCAGGCTTTCACCACACTATTGTCTGTGTCCATGGGCTGTGCATATAAGTACCCCCCACCCCCGCGTTCTCTTTGAAATTTGTCAGAAGACCAGACTAATTTAGATGATCAGGTTACATGTTCTCTTTGCTCATTGTACTTTTCTTTCATAGCATTCATCACATATGAAAAGAAATGATTTTAGGTGTAATTACTTGTTCAATATCTGTAACTTATTCTGCGTTGTCTGTATTGCCCATCAGGTGTCCTACTTGTCTAGAACAGAGGTTGGCATATAGCAGGTGCATGATAAAATATTTGTAGAATGAATTAACATGTTAGTGACTAAAAGGACTCAACAAATGTTAGTTCTCATTTCCTTTCCCATCTCACATTTACAGAAGCATGGTTATCCCGGGGTTGTAGAGACAGAAAAGACTATTTCCAAAGGAGGAAGACAAGTTCATGGTGTGATGGACATTGACGTATATTTAAAACTACTTAAGGTCATGCTATGGACACTCTTACAGGCTGTTAAAAATATAGATCTGGATCTCAATAAAGAAGTCATAGTTAAGGATATAGATTTTTGAGTCATAAAAAATTTATTTTTGCATCTGTTTTAAAATTTGTGGTCTGCTCTAATGTATCTTAAAATGGAGGGAAAGAGGATGAGGGGGATTCTAGGGTCAAATGCCAGGATGTAAAACATACGCTGAATGCATTTGGTGTGAATTACAATGACTTAAACTCTGGTCTGACTAGAAAGAGTCAGTCGTGAAAGACTTACAGTGAGAATCATAACATACATAGAATTGTATTTTATCCCCCTCCCCTTCTTTTTGACAATAAATCCTGAGCACAGATCTAAAGTCTTTTCCTAAAAAAGCAGAAAAATACTCATTCATGGATAGTAGTGTTCCGAAGTCATGGTACATGGAAGGTTATAGGAGTTTTGAAATCTGGCAAAGTTAATTATAGTCTTACAGCTTTGGATGACACCCAAAAGAAGTCAATGTTCAAACAAAGGTCAGGGTTAGCTTGAGAGTCATATCACACTTCAGCTTGAACTCAAACAAGGTGGCATTCAATAGTGAAGGTCCAGTGAGAGTCAAATTGCGTACTTGTATCAGGTACTTAAAATTCTTTAGAGCTTGTAAAACAACATGACCCTTTAAAATAATACCATCTTTGTGTGTTTTCAATAAATGAGCCAATATTTATGAGCAGAAAACTGAACAAAGTGTGCGACCACTTTCCTCTCAGGCACCACAGTGCACTGTAGGGCATCTCCCTGAAGTGCAGACCATGGTCTGCTCTATGGAGTGCTGGGCATGTTAATTTTGCAAACTCATATTTGTACTAGGGTGATGAACTCATGTTAAAACCTTCCCTACATTTGAAGAACTCTTTGTCACTTATTTTATTGCTGCCAGCTCCTTGTTCATATTTTTTTCTTAGATAAGAACACCAAGGCAATTTCTTTACAAGCCTTTCTTCTCAACAATGGAATGCAAGCAAATTAATTTCTAATTATTTTTGTGCAAAGTGCAGTAAATAGATTTTATTTTGCCACTATAAAACTTAAAAACCTTGTGCCATTGGGAAGCTGGAGAGGAAGACTATTTAGCAAAATTATTGGCAAATTAAATTAGAGTAGAGATAATAATAATACTAGTGGCGCTATAAAAGTCTAAGAAATCAACTATTGGTAGTAAAGAAAAAGAAGTTGCTACAGTCTGATATAGGGTGGCAGGTACAAAAAATGTAATAAACAATGTATGCAGTGTATCCTTCTATAATTCTTTCCAATTTTCCAATTTTTGGGCTTGGGGGAATATATATGTAGATGTGAGTAAACATTAGGAAAAGGATAATCCTCCAGCTCTATTGTTCTAAGACACACTTTCATGAATATAAATAAGTGAAAGGAAGTCCTTACACATTTGAACTTTGTAGATATAAAATTCCACTCCTCTTTATTACCCTGTTATTTCATTGAGCTACTAGTTACTTCAACTAGACAGATAACTGCTTATAGCAAGAGCGAGGGATTGGAGCATGGCAAGGGTGACATATATGGTATGGCGTTGCCACTTCTGAGGCAATCAGAGATAAATGCATTGAGGATGAACAAAATTTTGTCCCAAGAATATAATTGCTTAGCTCATTAGGTAGGAAATGGTCTAATTGTGTATATGTAGTTGTGTATATATAGTTATGTAAATACTTACTTAAAATCTTCCTTTATGATATATTTTTTGAAAAATCTCTGCTTGGGAAGTTTTATGAAATCTATTTGTGCTTCAAGCAAAGTTATATGGTAATGACATATTAGACTCAGTCCAGTGACTATATTTTTGCCAAGAGTTTTTTTTTTTTTTTTTTAATTAGAGATATGCATATAAAATCTTTGGTTAATCTCTTCCCGCCCACTCCCCTTCCCTCTTCCCTCTGAGATTCATCAGTCTGTTCCATGTTTCCATGCCTGTGCATTGAACATCTGCCCCCTGGTGGTCAGTGTGTGTCATAGCTACCAGTTGAATGGTTGCTCAGGCTTTTATATATATAGATGTGCAGATTTCTGAAGAATTACAAATACGTAGTTATTTATCTACATGCATTATTTTTGATAGATATCTGTTTTTGTTTTTTAAATATGTTTTATTGATTTCAGAAAGGAAGGGAGAGGAAGAAAGGGATAGAAACATCCATGATGAGAGAGAATCATTGATCAGCTGCTTCCTTCATGCCCCTACTGGGGATCGAGCCCGCAACCCGGGAATATGCCCTGACCTGGAATCAAACTGTGACCTCCTGGTTCATAGGTCAAAGTTCAATCACTGAGCCACACCGGTCCTGGCATTAGATATCTATTTTTAAATGCAGAAAAGCACATGCCCTATCTATATATGGGTGAGGATAATTTGTAAATCTTCAGAAATAGTCTCATCTCAAGAACATCTTTCCTTAAAAAATGTGTAACATTTCTGTACAAAATAAAGTTAAAGAGTAGAATTAGATAACTTTCCATTTTCTTTTAACGGGAATATAAATGTTTTGCTAATAAGAAAGCTATTATTCTTTAAAATAGCAACCAGCACCGATATTACCCATTATTTATTTTCTTGAAATATTTATTCTGCAGAAATTGTGTGTGAAAAATTATCTGCAGAACAGGGGAAGTGCTATGCGTAGCAATGAGAAATTTCTCACCTCTCCTGTGGGCGAGAACAGTTGTTGCCGCTATTGCTCTGCAGAACAGCACCTGTCTGAGGTGCTTAGTTCCAGAATCTAAAAAGTGATAAAGGTTCCACTCTCCATGGGACTGGGGTACTTTAAAACATGTCCTCTGCAGGTTCGACTGAAATTAAAATTTATTTTGATTTCTTGAAATATTTATTCTGCAGAAATTGTGTGTGAAAAGTTATCTGCAGAACAGGGGAAGTGCTATGCGTAGCCATGAGAAATTTCTCACCTCTCCTGTGGGCGAGAACAACAGTTGTTGCCGCTATTGCTCTGCAGAAGAGCACCTGCCCCCAGTTGAGGTGCTTAGTTCCAGAATCTAAAAAGTGATAACGGTTCTACTCTCCTTGGGACTGGGGTACTTTAAAACATGTCCTCTGCAGTTCGACTGAAATTAAAATTTATTTTGATGTGAAAACATAACGTAGTCAACAAAAGCTTCTGCCTTTTATTCATCTCAATGCTAACACAAAACACTTTTTAAACAAAATATTTTTGTTGGCTTCCTACTGTGATTCATGTGTTCTTTTTTTTCTTTATTTCTCTGTGTCAAAATAGAAGAAACACATACCATTTCATTTTTAATGAAGCTTTCTCTGAAGCACTATTTAAAAAAATAACCTTTACACAAACTAAAATGTTTTCTAAAATAATTGTGTGTTATTTTCTGTTCTTATATTGACTTTAATGACTAACAACCTACCATGTTATGATGCATATTTGATATATTTTTTCAGCTAAGTAACCTGTAAACAATATAGTAGTCCATTTCCAAGATGTTAAATGATTTGTCCTCTATCTGTAACATTTTGAGATCATTAGAATTTCTATGACATACACCTGTATTACACATAAAATGTGTCCTGGTCACTACTCACCAGATATTTAAGCAACATGAAGCTTCTCATTTCAAAATATGCATGTAGTAATTTCCTCCACTAAACGTAAAGATGCCACTGAGTTAAATAGCAGGTATTCTGCCTATGAAGGGGCTGAGCCTCTCTTCTTAAAAACTTCACAAAGTGCACTAGGTTGTAATAATACCTGCTTATCTCATCGAGTAGCTTGTCGGTCCAGGAACTAAGATTTGGAGGAGTGCTGTGTCACCTGTAAGGCGTATATGAATGCAGGGGTATTCTGAGGGGTAAACCAGTTACCTGAGCATAAGAAGGAAGTTGCCTTTCACTAGGCGTTGAGTCTACTTTCATAAGCACGAAGCATCCTCTTTCAGGATTCAGGGGTCATGCTCTCCTCATGCATGGTGGTGAAGGTGTTTCCTCAGGATTTGGGTAATTTGTTAGAGAGTAGGAACTTCGGAGTCTACTGTTACTGAAAAAAAAAGTCTATGCAGAGAGAATGAAGATGAATGTAATTCCAGACAAAGAGATCAGACACATAGACTCTCTAAAGAGCCTTTTCGCCACCAAATTGAATCTAACCAACCAAAAAAGTGTGCATAAATAAATGAAAGCTAATGTTGAAATTTTGCTTACAGATAACGTTATGTTTTTCAGAACGCTGCAAATGTAAGCCTATTAGAGCTACACAGAAGACCTATTTCCGAAACAATTACAACTATGGTAAGGATAACTTCATGGTTGATCTATAAACTGCTGTGTAAAGAAGTGTGTGTGTGTGTGTGTGTGTGTGTGTGAGCAGTTCAAGAATAAGACTTAAAAGCAAATAAATAAGGACAACTTTTGAGAGGATACCTGTCCCAAATAATTAAAATGTCTGATGTGGGCAAAATTCTTAACAAATCATTGATTTTGAAGCATATCAGGTAGCAATGCTGTGTCATAGAATCATGTAACCAAGTATAGAGATACATTTCAAACTGGGTGGGAGGGACTCTCCCCCTCCAGAGCCTGAGGGGGAACTGAGCATGAGAGGTGCTTGAAGTTCAGTTGAGTTTGTATTTATTTTACTTGACTTAATCAATTTTTACTTTATTCAGCTTTCATAGTGCTGCTATTATGTGCTTGAAGTTCAGTTGAGTTTGTATTTATTTTACTTTTCTTAATCAATTTTTACTTTATTCAGCTTTCATAATGCTATTATTTTTGTTGAAAGTCAAAATACTAGTGGTTGCAAGTCATGGAAAGAGAATATTTTCAACAAGGTAGCTGAAAGAATGCTGTCACATCAACTGGGATACAGATCACCATCAGTGGAAAGAAGATACTTTCTCATAACCAAACAATAATAACCAGGTTGCCTGCAGTTTAAGGATTTTCACTTGCCTGGGTCTTACTTAGAGCTTCTGTGGGGAAGGCAGGCACTCCAATGATTAAATAGCAGAAAAAAAAAAACCTCTGAAAAAAATTTAAAATCCCCAAATATATCTGTGGGGAAGGCAGGCACTCCAATGATTAAATAGCAGGAAAAAAAAAACACCATCTGAAAAAAATTTAAAATCCCCAAATATACTGATTTTCATAAATATCTATGTGTCTATTGAGAAAACAAAGGGGGGGTGGGAGCAATTGATAACTCAGACAAAACCTCTGCTTCATTCAGAATTAGTTCAGGTAAAATTTCTTGAGCTTTCATAAAATTACTGAATAATAAAGTAAGTCTTGCAGAGAGATATTTATTTTGGAGGGGGTATGTGTGCTAAAAATTTCTAATGAAAATAGTAGCCACACTGGGTAAATAAATCATTAGTCTGAGAACGTTTGCACAGCTCACTAATCTCTAAGAGTTGATGGATGCTGCGAAGCACATTCACATAAACCAGGATCCCAAAATGTCTGCTGACTGGGTTGTGAATTTATCATCTGATTCTCCAAAATGACATTTCCAAACGGGAAATCTTATCTTTTGTTAAAATACAGAATAGAACACCGACAGAAAGGGATTCCTTTACTCACAAGTCACACCAAGCAGGGGCGGTTGTATTTTGTTTGCTGTAAGTTCTCATATTTGAGGCACCCAATTTTCTGAAAATTAAAATACCCGTGAAGCAAAAATGAGGTTTTTGTCCTAAATTTTTTAGAATTAGTAACTTAATTTCTATTGTATGCACATTGTACTGGTGGGAAATGAGATAAGTTTCTGTGTGGAGTTGGGGCATGGATGCAGCTATTAGTTGGCTAATTTTCATGGGTTACTTTTTTCCCTTTTTTTTTTTGAGTCCAAAACTTCTAAAATATGTGGTGACTCAGATGAAAGTGATCTGCTGATATGTGCCTAAGGGGCTTTTAAAAAGGGGATTCATTTGGACACGTATTTTTCTCCATATAACATCCATGGATATTGAGCTAGAGCAATGAGGGTGCCTGGGAGAGAGCCATTGGCTTCTTACAAATTGACATTTTTTACTTCGCAGGCTTTTTCAAACTCCCCCTTTAAGAAAAAAAAAAAAAGAGCTCATTTACCACAAGTAGGAATCTAAAGAATTTGGCCCCTCCAAAGAGGAGAAATACAGGAAAGAAGCAGATCTGTACTTGCTAGATTATGAGTCAAATACTTCAGCTTTGCCACTGAATTGATTATTTTTAAGGCAGTTTGTCTGTTTATTGAGAAGTGAAGCCAACGCTTGTGAGGTAAACGGGGTGTCGGTTTATCCATCGAGAGAGGTAGATGAATGCAATCGACACGTTAGACTGTATTCCATAGCGCATGCGGGGAAGGAATGTTGAAGGGTCTGACTTCAAAGAGGATGGAGGAAGCAAGATCTAGTGGGAATTGATTATTTTTAAGGCAGTTTGTCTGTTTATTGAGAAGTGAAGCCAACGCTTGTGAGGTAAACGGGGTGTCGGTTTATCCATCGAGAGAGGTAGATGAATGCAATCGACACGTTAGACTGTATTCCATAGCGCATGCGGGGAAGGAATGTTGAAGGGTCTGACTTCAAAGAGGATGGAGGAAGCAAGATCTAGTGGTGACTGTTTTTACTAAAAAAAAAAAAAAAAAAAGTTGAATGCTTACAGGAGCGGATAAAAGAAAATCTGTACTGAAACAAAAGGAAAAAGGCGCTCTAAACAGGAGGAATGTTGAAGGGTCTGACTTCAAAGAGGATGGAGGAAGCAAGATCTAGTGGTGACTGTTTTTACAAAAAAAAAAAAAAAAAAAAAAAGTTGAATGCTTACAGGAGCGGATAAAAGAAAATCTGTACTGAAACAAAAGGAAAAAGGCGCTGGTGTCTAAACAGGGAGCTAAAGTGAGGAAGGTGAAAAGGTCACAGAAACAGTTTGGAAACACAGTAGAACAGGACATCTTTATAGCACTAATGAGACCCCCAACTCTTTAGAGAATCCATTAATAGACCCAATAAAAGAGTACTGACAAGAAAACGAAGCTTATTTAAGTACTAGGTCTTTGCATATAGTGAAATTAATAAAGTTTAAGTTCCTGTTGGCAGCAGTGGAAACTGCGGACACCCATATTCACACATCCAAATGAAATTTTGGAGGGAAATTACATCAGATTGACCCAACCTTTGATTATATAGATGCATTTTTCTCAATGAAATACACACACACAACTATATTTGTACACTAATTGGAAGGGGATCAGGGCTGAACATTGAGGGGACAGGTGTGCTGTGCAGTGTGTCACTCACTAACATCTAGGACAGAAATCTGGCTGACTTTTCCTCTCCATTCATTGAGCATCAAGTAGAGAAGAACTGCCTAGACAGGAGCCTACTTGTCTTTTTTGAAGACAAAGGTGGCACCTATTGTGGATCACATGACCATATCAGCTTCATTGTCTTTTACCCAGTCATTCGGGCTAAAGTTAAAGAGGTCAAGACCAAGTGCCATGACGTGACTGCAGTGGTCGAGGTGAAGGAGATCCTGAAGTCTTCTCTGGTGAACATTCCAAGGGACACGGTTAACCTTTACACCAGCTCTGGCTGCCTGTGTCCTCCACTGCATGTTAATGAGGAGTACATCATCATGGGCTATGAAGATGAGGAGCGTTCCAGGTAATCTGCTCCTTAAGGATTCAGAACAATTTCTCTGCCTATCCTGTCCTACTGTCCTTCTCTAGAGATCTTACTCTGGGATTCTTAACCTGGGATCTGTCTGCCTACTAGGGGATTACAGATAGTTTTTAGTTGGGCCACTCAATTGCAAGTACTGGGTAGGGTATATGTGTATAATTTGTGGGTGTGCATTTTTCTGGGGAGAGGGGTCATCACTTCATTTGTTCTTAAAGGGGCCAATGGCTCCCAAATGGTTAAGAATTACTGTTGTAAGACTGTAGAATGAAGAGATTAACCAAAGAACTTGTATGCATATATGCATAACCCATGGACACAGACAATATTGTGGCAAAGACCTGGGGCAGAGGGGCAGGTGAAGGCTAGAAGGTGTCAGTGGGGATAACTAGGGGACATCTGTAATACTTTCAACAATAAAGATTAAAAAGAAATTACTATCCTAAAAAAAATTACTGTTCTAAAACGTGGTCATTCTATTCTAGAATAAGCAGGTAAGTCTTTGCAATGGTTTCTTGTAATTTTCAGTAATATGTTTTAATTTTCAAACGTGCTTGCTTTAAAAAATGCAGATTACTGTTGGTGGAGGGTTCTATTGCTGAAAAATGGAAGGATCGACTGGGTAAAAAAGTTAAGGTAAGCCTCTGTTTTATGTTTAAAGTGATACACAGAAAACCAGCCATTTGTCACAAACGAAGTGGCTCCACTCAACTCCATGAGAAATATTAAAATCTGATATGTGTATATATATTTAAAATTCCAAGGACTGAGTTTGCTTTTAATATTGATTTCATTTAGGAAGTTCTCTGTATGCATATCAGAAATGTAACTATAGTTGCCTAACTTCTCACAATGCAAATTCTAGTTGTAGTTAGTCCAGTCCTGGTAGGGTGACTCCACGTTATCTTTAGAGCCCCAGGTTCCTTCCAGCTTCCTGCTCTGCCATTTTTAAGGATATTCCTCCCATACTCATGTTCACCTGGAGGTCACAAGAGAGCTGCCCACCTCCAGCATCACACATTTTAGGGAGAAAGAAAAGAGAGGTAAAAAGGAGTTTCCAAGTGCTGCATCTAGCAACATTTACACACGACTGGGTCTCATGTCGGTCCTTAATTGCAAGAGAGGCTGGGAACTGTAGTTTTGTTTAGCTGGGCATATTGTGTCCTTGAACAAATTGCAGTTCTGTGAGTCACAGAAGAGAAGAAAGAATGAGTAGGAAACTACCAATATTGTCTCAGTGCATAGCCACCATTTTCTATCTACAAGGTGAAGCCACATTCATCTGTATGTAAAAGCTCCTTAGAGCAGTCATGTAGCTTTATTTTTGAGCCAGTGAACCTTAAATTCTGGAAGTGTTGCATTTTTTAAAAAGCACTGTAAATTACCTTTCAAATAGAAGGTTCCATTTCTTCTTACTATACTAAGCAAATCAGTGTCAAAGAACATGGGAGAATATATAGAGGGGCAAAGAATTGAAAATGGTGTGTGTGTGTAGTGGGTGGGGTGGGGGTGGGGAGAGTGGAAATTGTACCAAACATAATACATCCTCTTCCTTCTGTGAGTTTGAAGGGGTGGGAAACATTTACAGGGTAAGTTAAAAAACCCCTGGGCAGTTTACCTTATACATCTGGCACTCGGCGCAGCAGAAACATTTGAGTTCAAGTGACCTACAAAAATGTAGAGGGTATTATTTTGCAGGGAGAAACTGC
>NW_005353838.1:13770910-13772452 GCF_000412655.1 Myotis brandtii | reverse complement strand
CCATACTTGTCAAAAGTGAGATGTACTTCAAGTTTAGACTTGTGAGAATTCTCTATTTGTATCTCTTTTCAATTAGTTTGGTGTTTACTAAAAAGTGGCTCTTCTTCAGTATTTGGAATCTCTACTGTCCTTTTAATTTGGTTTTCTGCTTGCTAATGCAGAGCAGGAATGTGTCCTAAATTCCTGTACCAGATGGAAGAGCTTTTAACATCCCTGCTGCAAAGCATGTAACAGGGCTTCTCTTTTGGTACCAAAACAATTAACATCATGTAAAGACCCAGGATGCATGGCTTGTTTGTCCTGTTGCTTAGTAAGGCAAACATATTTTCTATTGCTTTCTATAGGGGACTCACACAGAGTTTTCATTGTGAAATTATTTGTATTCTTAGTCTAGATTTAAACATGCTCAACAATTTAATTCATATGTAGCTACTTAGGACTAAAGTCCTTGGTTATTAGTAAACTTGATTGTGGAAAAACCTTTAAAATATATACATTTTTTATTGATTTTAGAGAGGAAAGGAGAGGGAGAGAGAGAGGAAGGGAGAGGGAGAGATAGAAATTTTAATGAAGAGAGAGAATTATTGATTGGCTGCCTCCTACAGGCCCCACACTGGGGATTGAGCCCGCAACTCGTGCATGTACCCTGATTAAGACTCGAACCTGATTAAGACTCCTGGTTCATAGGTCAATGCTCAATCACTGAACCACACCGGCTGGGCTGGAAAAATCTCTTTTGATTAGAATTAATAGAGGGCTCAGAGGGAATAAATAGTGATGGGGGGGAGGAAAAATAATCTTTCATTATAAAAGAGAATAATTGAGATCTTTAGTTTTCCAGTTAATTTGAGGATGGGAAAAATAGTTTTGTGGAGGACACTATTGTGTGTGTGTGTGTGTGTGTGTGTGTGTGTGTGTGTGTGTGTGTGTTTAACATAAGAGTTGCTCATTTAACTGATTTTTTTGCTTTCAGTAGCTAGATCAAGAATTAAATAAAAACCTTTTTATGTTTTTCCATGCAAGTGGTTGTTTATTTAAGTCTCTGTTATAGTAGGTTGTTCAAATCAAGATATTTGCCCTGCCTTGGAGAACTGAAAATCAGACTGTTCTTTTAATATGAAAAACAATAAGACTGTGGAATAAAGTGTCTAAAATGAATTACTTTTGATAATTGAAAAATGATAATTTATTATGAACTAAGCACTTTATACATTTTTCATCTATTACTCTTCAGAACAATCTTATAAGCAGATTCTATTATTAATTTCAATGTGTTGATGATGAAAAGGAGGTGGAGTAAGTTTAAGAAACTTTGCATGGTAACGGATGGAGTTAGAATTTGATATTCACTCCTTGCTACTCAAAGTGTGGTCCCTGGACCAGCAACGTTGGCATCACCTGGGAGCTTGTTAAATATGAAAATCTTGGGCCCCATTGCAGGCCCACTGAATGAGAATCTGACCTGCAATTTATCAAGATCTACAGGTTATTTCTCTGTTCATTGAAATTTGAGAAGTATTGCTATAGTCTTTATTCTTTTTT
>NW_005353838.1:13767640-13770742 GCF_000412655.1 Myotis brandtii | reverse complement strand
GAGAGAGAATTATTGATTGGCTGCCTCCTACAGGCCCCACACTGGGGATTGAGCCCGCAACTCGTGCATGTACCCTGATTAAGACTCGAACCTGATTAAGACTCCTGGTTCATAGGTCAATGCTCAATCACTGAACCACACCGGCTGGGCTGGAAAAATCTCTTTTGATTAGAATTAATAGAGGGCTCAGAGGGAATAAATAGTGATGGGGGGGAGGAAAAATAATCTTTCATTATAAAAGAGAATAATTGAGATCTTTAGTTTTCCAGTTAATTTGAGGATGGGAAAAATAGTTTTGTGGAGGACACTAGTGTGTGTGTGTGTGTGTGTGTGTGTGTTTTAACATAAGAGTTGCTCATTTAACTGATTTTTTTGCTTTCAGTAGCTAGATCAAGAATTAAATAAAAACCTTTTTATGTTTTTCCATGCAAGTGGTTGTTTAAGTCTCTGTTATAGTAGGTTGTTCAAATTAAGATATTTGCCCTGCCTTGGAGAACTGAGAATCAGACTGTTCTTTTAATATGAAAAACAATAAGACTGTGGAATAAAGTGTCTAAAATGAATTACTTTTGATAATTGAAAAATGATAATTTATTATGAACTAAGCACTTTATACATTTTTCATCTATTACTCTTCAGAACAGTCTTATAAGCAGATTCTATTATTAATTTCAATGTGTTGATGATGAAAAGGAGGTGGAGTAAGTTTAAGAAACTTTGCATGGTAACGGATGGAGTTAGAATTTGATATTCACTCCTTGCTACTCAAAGTGTGGTCCCTGGACCAGCAACGTTGGCATCACCTGGGAGCTTGTTAAATATGAAAATCTTGGGCCCCATTGCAGGCCCACTGAATGAGAATCTGACCTGCAATTTATCAAGATCTACAGGTTATTTCTCTGTTCATTGAAATTTGAGAAGTATTGCTATAGTCTTTATTCTTTTTTACTGCTTATAATATTCATAATGTAACTCCCTTTTAATTTATTATATTCCATGTAAACATCATCACATTGTTCATCTGAAACATTAGTAAACTTGCTTGTGGTTATTAAAAAGGTTGGTAATGACTGTTCTGTAAAACTGAGAATGAGGGCAGAAACTTGTCTCTGCTGTTCATTGCCCTTGGTAGGTACTACTTAGAAAACTATTTTTAAGAGACCCTATTCCCAACCTAAATTTTCTTTTTCTTTCATTGCTCAAATCACATGGACTTAAAAGGGCTATATGTCCTTTTATGTTATAAGAGAGGAAGATGAAAAATAGCTCTTCCTTCAAATTGTCTATGTAAATCTTCCACTTGCTGACCACCTGTAAAGGGCCAGACTTGTATTTTTTTATCTCAGGAAATTTCACAGGTAGCAACAGAGATTTGTGTCACCACTTACTGACGTGGAAATTTTAAGCTGAAGGTTTGATATGAAAGCATTATTGATCTAGGTAGCCACGTTTGTGCTTTTTAAAATCTGAGAATTATGTTCATACCGCATCAATTTCATTGTTACCCTGGGACATAGAGCTTATACTTTTGGAAAGTAGTAAAATGCTGTTGAGACCTCACTTTGCAGTCTCACTCAGCTGTGAGAATCAGAAATGACAGCCCTGGTAACAGGCGCATGCGACCACTTTCTGTTTTAAATTTCACAGCGCTGGGATATGAAGCTCCGTCACCTTGGACTGAATAAAAGTGATTCTAGCCATAGCGATTCCACGCAGAGTCAGAAGTCTGGCAGGAACTCCAACCCCCGGCAAGCACGCAACTAAATCCTGAAACGCGGAAAGAACATTGGTGGACTTCCTATTAAGACTTGCATTGTTGGACTAGCAAAGGAAAATTGCACTATTGCACTATTGTCATATTCTATTTTTTACCACAAAAACTCATGTGGTAACTGATATTACTTCTATTTTCTCTTTTGTTTTCTGCTTTTCTCTTTCCTCCTCCCCACCCCCGTTTTTTGTGGTCTGGGTGCAGATCCTTAAATATATTATATGTATTCTATTTCACTAGTCATGGGAAAACTGTTCTTTGCAATAATAATAAATTAAACATGTTGATACCAGGACCTCTTTGCTGGAGTAAATGTTCATTTACTGCTCTGCGCTGAGACTGGGAATGCAACATTGGATACAGAGAGAGAAAGCTAAAATAAGCTGTACAATATACTCAGCTGATCTAATTACAGCCTCATTTTTGCATGCCTTTTGGGCATTCTCTTCAAGCTTAGAAAGTCCTACATGTTTACAAAGGTAAAATAGCAGTTTGAAATAAAATGCTGCATAGGCAAAGCAATCAAGCTGCAGGAAGCATTTATGAGGAAAAGACACACAAGACGAATTATTTGCAAGATTGGCAGGAAGCAAAATAAATAGAGGAGTTGGGGAAAGAACATTTTGCCTGATTGAGAAGCACAACTGAAACCAGTAGCTGATGGGGTGTTAACAGTAGCATTTATCTCTTGGCAATTCATTTGATTTGTTTATGAATACATATATTCGTCAGCATTAGGGAAGTGAATTACAACTAGACATCTGTTATCAGCATAGCTCTGCTTAATTATAAACAAACCCATTGGCGTGAGTCTTTTTTTTCTACTTCTTGTAAAAATGACTTCCTGCATTGACCGAGAAAAGAATGTATGTATGTATGTGTTATTTTTAAAAGGTACGGAGCTCTATAAAATGCTGTAGTTTGCAGGATGGTAAATTGTGGAAGGTTTGTGTGTGTCTGCACACTCACATTCAGCGGGACTGAATTACAGGCCTATGCACTGGCCTGTACTTTATCATTTGGATTTGTGCTGCTTAATGCTCAGTAAAATAGGTCTAATAAAAGGAATTATGAAAAAAGTTGAAAACAATTAGAAGAGGGTACTATAGGCAAATCTATTTTGTAACCTAAAGAAAATTCAAGATTGCCCAGCCAAGTAAAAAATTTCAAAGTTGACTAAGAAGTTGTAGAACATTTCAGTAAATAAAAGTAAAAGGTAATGGGGGAAAAAAGGAATTATGGTTTTCAGGAGAGAGGCTACTCTGACTTTTGAACCAAATACTCTGATTTTGAAACAAGTACACTTTCTCGTTACCCAAACTGCAGTGCAA
>NW_005353838.1:13754280-13766936 GCF_000412655.1 Myotis brandtii | reverse complement strand
CTCATTAGTCCTCTCTACAGGCTTTTCTGGCAGGTACCAACTTTCAAAGCCACTAGAATTTTAATATATATGCATCCTTGTTAGTAACCTTGAGATCTATAAAGTTAATTTAAATTTTCTTTGGAAAATTATGTTCATTTTTAGGATTTGACTCTTCCTAGCCAAATAACAACAAAATGTTAGATACACGCAGAATAAACTAATAAAAATAATAGCAAAGTTGGATCCTCTTCATGGACACATAAATACTTTCCTGTGTCACATACAGATTCAGTGCCATATGTTGTATCGAGCATTTGGAGTTGGGGTGGGACAAATCCATGGCTTTGCACATCTGGTATGTATTAAGGCAAATACAAAAATTACAATCACTGAGTAAATAGTACTACTTATTGCCTTCTGCAAGAAATTATTTGCTATTATTTTTCAACAAGGAAACTGAAAAATAAGTATTTCAAGATTGGTGTTTATTTAGATGGTGAATTTTAATATTTAAATAATACAGGCATTCAAGAACATGGTTAAAATGAGGTAAAGCAGATATTTCTAATACTGTTACTGAAACTCATCTGATAGAATTTTTAAATATTGTTCCTACTGTATTAACAAAAAACAGTATAGTCATACCTTTGATAATTATATCTTTGGGGCTAACAGTGTTCAAGAATAAGTAGAACTCTATAGAAAACATTCGCGTGTGTATTAACTCATGTAATCATTGAAAGTGTGAAGTAGATATTGTTATTTTTATTTCATAGATAACAAAATCAAAGATTTAGAACTTCAAAGTTGCCCAGCTGATGTGGCTTAGTGGTTGGGCGTCGACCTATGAACCAGGAGTTTATGGTTCAATTCCCAGTCAGGGCAGATGCCCAGGTTGTGGGCTCAATCCCCAGTACAGGCGTGTAGCAGGCAGCTGATCAATGATTCCCATTATTGGTGTTTCTATGTTTTCTTTCCCTCTCCCCTCTCTGAAATCAATAATATATTTTTAAAAAATAGAGCTTCAGAGTTATGTTAAATAGCAGACCCTCTTCTTCTTCTTCTTTTTTAATCCTTACCAGAGGATGTTTTTCCCATTGATTTTTAGAGAGTGGAAGGGTTGGGGAGAGACAGGGAGAGAAAAAAAATCGATGTGAGAGAGACACATTGATTGGTTGCCTCCCACACGAGCCCCGACCAGAGCCAGGGATCCTTGACCAGAATCAAACCGGGGACCCTTCAGTCTGCAGGACTACACTCTATCCACTGAGCCAAACTGGCTAGGCCAGACCCTCTTGTTCTTACTTCCCAAGTTGTGTTTCCTGCCACTGTAATTGCTGATAAAAAGATAAATGCATCCTGACATTGTAAAAAAGCATACTGTCAAGCATGTAGTAGCTACTAACATGTTTTTCCTTAAGTTGAGGTCTACTGCCTATGTCAGAAATCCCAACTCTGACCCCAAATACTGTCACTTCTACTCTTCAGTGTCCTCAACTATGAAATCAAAATTTCAATGGAATCTCATACAGGATGAGGTGAATGAACAACTAAAGTGATGCTTCTGGCATTAATAGTCTCAAGATATGTGATTCTCAGTAGAAAAAAAATGGTATTTTCCCCTCTAAGTGTTTTTCCTTGAATTTAGAGAAAAGTATGGAGTTAATAGTATTCAACAAAGATGAAACAAAAAGTTGATTGTTATCACAAATAAAACCAGAATGGCTACTGTCCACTGGGAACTCTCATTTCTCATTCTTAAATCATTCCTTATCCCTCCCACCACCAGAGTCCTCCATAGTCTATTTTTAGAGAGTGGAAGGGTTGGGGAGAGACAGGGAGAGAAAAAAAATCGATGTGAGAGAGACACATTGATTGGTTGCCTCCCACACGAGCCCCGACCAGAGCCAGGGATCCTTGACCAGAATCAAACCGGGGACCCTTCAGTCTGCAGGCCTGACACTCTATCCACTGAGCCAAATCACCTAGCCCGCCCCCGGCCCCTGCTTTTTTAAAAGTGATTTCATTATGTCAGATATTAACATGTTGAAAGACAACTAAAGCCGTTTTTCTTTGGGTAAAGTGCAGACACCAGGCATTGTTTCTGCTTTGAATGGTGGGTATTGAGAACTCAAGGAGCTGTAAGAAGGAAAGGATGTGCTCAGAGAAGCTTGTCCGGGCCAAAGGAAAGGACTGATGCGCTGGTGAGGAGACTGACTCAGAAATGAAAGGAAATGCCGAAAAGAACTTCCCATTAACCACAAGGAGGTGGAGTGGGGGGGGGGTGACACCACTTCATTATACAGCAGTGCGGGGGCCGCCCTTCCAAACAGCCACCACCCTGTGCACACACGCTGAGCATCATGAACCAAGATCAAGGTGTAGGGTTGTATCTTAGGAGACTCGGGGGTATCAGCAAGGGTGGGTCGGGTGATGTCTGACACTCAGGATAGCTCTGAGATGGTCAATAGTTTATGACAAAGTATTGCTTACTTATACTGGATAGTAAATAAAGATAACAAAACTGATCAGGTTCACTCTAGTGCCTTTAGTTCTACATTGTTTTGGTGACTGGGGGAATCAGGGCTTCCCAGAGATGGAATCCCTGTACCAGCATAGAAGAGCAGAATTTGAAGTAAATAGCTCTGACATGATTAGGCAAAAGAATAGATGAATCTGGACAAAATCCCTAGTGAAAGATTCTTTCCTGTGACCTATAATTCAAGTGATTTAGCAAAGATTTTTTTAAAAAACCCATGAAGCTCAAAAATATATCTACAAAGACTTCATTGTCCTGTCTGCACACGCTCCTCTCTTCCTTTTTGATCATTCTTACCTATTCTACTTCTCATATTGCTTGGGCAATTAAATAACACAAGCCTGCAGTAGTGCATTCAGATCTGCTAGAAAATCAAGCAGTAAGCAAACAGAAGGAATTGTTTGATATTCTTTTCCTTTTTAAAAAATCCTCACCTGAGGATATTTTTCCATTGATTTTTAGAGAGATTGGAAGAGAGAGTGAAAGACAGAGAGAAATATCCACGTGATAAACACATTTATTGGTTGCTTCCTGCACACGCCCTGACCAGGGCCAGGGAGAAGCCTGCAACCGAGGTACATGCCCTTGACCAGAATCGAACCTGGGACCCTTCGGTCTGCAGGCTCACACTCTATCCACTGAACCGGCTGGGGAGGTTTGATATTCTCTAGATCCACTGGTCAGTATCCAGGAAGCACAGCTGACTTCCCTTTAGATCGCCAGCTCAGGCAGTCTTGTTCTAAGCTTCTGCACACACAATGCCATCAGCCGGGACTGCAGCTGCCCAGCTCCTTTCCCTTAGGGGCAGTGCTTTGAGCCATTCAGTCATTCCAAATGGCCCCTTTGCCTCACCTTGAAGTGAGCCTTGAAGTCAGGGCACCTGAATTCCAATTCTCGCTTTGCAGCTTATTGGCTGTTGAGCTTGCTCTCTCAGTTTTAAGATCGGGTGAGCGGAGCTGGGCAGAGCCTGTTGAGCAGCGCCTGGAGCATGGTAGGCACAGAATGACTCCACCTTTACCCTTGAGCATGCTCTGGAGGCACACAGCTCTCAAACAGGGCTCTTGTGAGTGCTTTCCACCCAAGAAGAAAAAATAGCTTCCAAGAGATCCTACTCCCCAAACCATTCTTTCTCCCCCACCTTTAAGATGCCAGGCTCAAAAAATTCCCTCAAGTCACCCTCAAGTTGCAAAATGAAACTTTTTTTTCTCCTTTTCTTCCACTAGCGAGGCAGAAGTGCTTAGAAAGAAGCATGATCAGGAGACCTGATGGATACTCATTTGGTTTTTAAAAAGGTAAGATTCTGGAAAAACGACATAGTATTCAATTCTACAAAATGTATATCACTGATTCAAATTTGTTTTATTCCAAATATTATGATTTATTTTGGAAATAAGAAACCAAAATATTTCTCCAACCACTTTTTAAAAAAAATATATTTTATTGATTTTTTACAGAGAAGAAGGGAGAGGGATAGAGAATTAGAAACATGGATCAGCTCCCTCCTGCACACTCTCTACTGGGGATGTGCCCGCGACCAGAATCGAACCTGGGACCCTTCAGTCCGCAGGCCGACGCTCTATCCACTGAGCCAAACCAGTTAGGGCTCCAACCACTTTTAAATACGAAAGGTGGTCACCCTATCGAAAGCTCAGCATCTTTATGCCAGTTATTTCTATGGAGAGGTCAACTTCCAGATTCATTCACTTGATAATCTTTGAAATTTTCAGTGAAATCAGGCTTTGTTATGCTACTATTAGCCATTGTAAGCAATAGGTTATTTCACATAAAAGAGAAAAGTAAAGCAATTGTCTCTTAATGTTATGGGTAAAGTGTGGCTTCCCCAAAAGATTCGCTTCCCGAAAGAAGAGGCCACTTGCATTAAGTTCTCATTAAGAGCTAAATGTTGTCAGAGGAGCTTCTTGGTGTTTTCATTCCCTAGGAGTTCCAGAAGCGCTAAAATTACATTGAGACAAAGTGTTTATGTTTCAAGAGTGCAGGCTCTGCATTCCAGGCTACACACAGGGTTCTCTAAACAGAGACAGCTCTTATTGAAACTTGGGAAATAAGAATAACTCATAAGGGCTCGGACTGGTACATAATGGAAAATTAGATGATAACCAAAGAGCCAGCTGAAAAAGGGAACAACCTAACCCAGGGGTTGACAAACTTCTCTGTGAAGGGTTGCATGGTAAATATTTAAGGCTTTATGGGCCATGCAGTCTGTTACAAGTTCTGCCATTGAGGCTCAAAAGCAAACATTGACAATACATACAGGAATGAGCATGGTGGTGTCCTAATAAAGCTTTATTTACAAAAAACAAGGGTGGACTGGATTGGCCCTCAGGGTATAGTTTGACTACTTTTGTGTATCTAATCAAATGCTCAATAACTGGTTAGAATTATTTTAATATTTGGTGGCTTGGAGACTTAACTACTAAGAAAGATTAGACTTGTGCTTAAATCGGACTTGGCCTAAAATTTTACATTAGAGATTTAATCTTTTGGATCAGACATTGTGCTCTTCAGGAATCTACTTAAAATGCAAGGGCTTAGAAAATACATCAAGTGTCTATTTTTTTAGTACCAATGAAGCAACTGGCACAAGAGTACACAGTGTCTAGAGCAGAGAAAAGGGGATTAAAGGGGAAAGACATGAGTGGGAGATATAGTCTCCACACTTAATCAATTTTTCATAGAATCCATTTGACCACCCACTAATATTTTTGTTGTTGTTCATATAGAGGCGCATTCTTTAGGAATAAAGTTCTGTATGAATGAATGCTCAAGTATCCAGACAGACAGAGAGCACCACTTCATTCTTACACACCCATTCAACAAACACCTATTTTGTGGTAAGGCTCAGTACTAGGAATTGAAGATAACGAGTGGAATAGGATAACCCAGCAGGGAAAATCCACATATAATACAAGAAGGTAGAATCTACAAAAGAAGCAAGAACAAAGGGTAATTCTTTTCAAAAGTCCCTCACACTGCTGGCCTCGGTTTTCTCTTGCCTCCCCTCCCATTCATTCTAGTTTGGTGTATTAAAATGTGTTTTGTTCTGCGTGCTAATTACCCCCTATTTTTAAAGCTGGCATGCCAGTAAGAGTGAAAAACTATAAATATGATTGGTAGTTTTTATTTTTAAAACCTTACTTATTCTTTGCTATTTCCTTAACATTTCCTTTTCAGTTGCTAAAAAAGAAAAAAAAAAGATACTAGGAAGTGTTGCTCATGCACTAAAACCCTTTTGTGTGTTTAACCCATTCCCCATAAGCTTGATTTACAACAGCCTTCCTTGCTTGATGAATCCCACACGCCCCATAATTTAAACATCTTAATACGCCTCTCACTGGAGTGCCTTTTTATTTGAATGTAAATTGATTCTGAAACTGCTCCCAGTCAGAAGTTTGTGTTTGACATACTGTAGCTTGGATTTGCAGATAGTCACAGTGAGGTTCCATCTATAAGGTATAGGATTGAGGTTTAATTGCCACCATAATTAACCTAGCTCAGGTTAATTAACCATAAAATATACACTCCAGCTGCCTGTTTAACCTGCCACAAATAAATAAATGATGTCTATCCCGAGCCACTCAACGATGGAATGCAGTTTGTTCCTATACATACAAAAGAACCTTGAGTTCATTTCTGGATTGGTGTGGCTTATTCTTTTTTGAGGACTTTGAGGGATTTTCAGTGGAACACAGACAAGATTTTTTCTCTCATTCTTTAGAAAGCAACCCCACTAACTCTTCTCTAGTCCAAGTAAAACCAAATATAAACCGTGTAAGGTGGTAAGAATGGGATCTCATCTTTCCCACTCAAAAAGAGTATGCTGGAAGACATTTAAGGATCTCTGTTTGTAGCTTATTCTAGAATTTAATCATTATTCCTGCTATTGGCAAGTTACACTGCAGGTTTTAGCACAAGAAAATGTTAAATTACATGAAATATTTAGTTGCACTTGGTAAAAGTTATGCTTTTTTTTTTTCTCCCAAGGACTTGTTCAACATTTTACAGTTAGCCAAATATGCAAGTATTTCAGACAAGGTTGAATATCATATTAGTAAGTCAGTAACATTTCAAGTCCTACTTTTTCCTTCAAGCAGAGGGAGTGTGTTAGTGCCAAAGACACCTGGGTTTAGGTGTTAGCTCTCCTTGGAGATAAAACTCCAGACCCTTTCCCTGACCCCCTTCTCAGGGCCACAGCCTGGGGGAGCGGGGGGGGGAAATGTCCTGCAGTGATGAGCTCAGGCTGACTAACAAAAACAGGTGCACAGATGTGTCCAGATGGGACAGGACTGAGCCCAGAAAGAGTCAAGGGCTCCTCAGAAGTTGCTGGCACCCTGGCCCCCGTCTAATGTCACCATAGCCAGAGCCATGTGGCAGCTCTTCTTCCAAAACACAGAGCATGGTGTTTTTGACCCAAGTAACCAAGTCCAACCCTCTTGGACAAATGCTTTTTTGTCTCTAAATTAGGCTGTGGCCTTAAAAATTCCTGAGGCTTGGAGTAGATAGAGAGGGCATTAGAATTCTTCCTTCTGCACCAGGAATCGTGCCATGCTGTAAACTTCTTACCATGGGAAAAAGGGAAGGAAAACAAGCCTGCTTTAATGACAGGCACATTTAAATTGTCAAATACTTCTTTACATTTATCTGGCGCTGGTATTATCAGAGGACTCTTCGCTCACGGGCAAGTCTTTACCGAGTGCTGCTGAGCCAGATGCTGTGTTTGGCAGTGTGTTCTTGCCTGGCACCTGCCCTGCTGGAATGTACAATCTGACACAGGAGACAGACAAGACAAGTGACAGATGTGAGAAGTGCTAAGAAGCATAAATAGGGTGCAATAATAGACTATCCGGGTGCAGATGGAAGTGAAGAGGACCTGCAGAAAAGAGTAGTCATTGAGGCTAAGCTTCAGCATCCTTCACTTGTTCCAGCCTCTCCCAAGGTTCTGAGGAGTTCCATGATCATGTGTTTCTGTAAAATTTGCAAACTTTAGATTAAAAACATTATTTTTCAATAAAAAATTTCCTTAAAGTGTATAAGCTTCAGGGATCACAAAATCTGGATGAGTGCTTGGTGGTTAGGGAAGATTTCTCTGAGGAAGAAACATTTTGGTTGATTCTAATAGGATGAGAAGGAGCCCAACATGTTTGATGTAGGAGGGTGGTCCAGGCGGACATTTGAAAATCCTGAAGCTGGAAATTGCCGAGCGACTTGAAGGACCTGCGGAGGGAGTAGAATGGGGGGTGAGGGGCGAGGTAGGAGATAAATTTAGAGAAGTTGGCAAGGGCACACATGTAGGGCCATGGTGGCCATATAATGGAATTTTGTTTTAATCAAAGTAATATGTAAAACCTTGTCAAGCAAGAGAATGACATGATCAGATTTATGTTTTTGAAAGATTACTCAGGCTCTGTATGGAGAATAGATATCTCGGGTTGGGGGCACGATTAGAGAAAGGAGGCTGTTGCAATATTCCAGGTGAGAGATGACTGATGTTGCTTTTGGATTAAAATGGTGGTTATGGTTATGGGGGGAAGTAGACAGATTTAAGATACATATTAGATTTTGAAAACATAGGACTACCTGATGAGTAGGATATAGGGAGCTGAGAAGAGTGCGAAGTCAAAAATGACCCAAGTAATTTTCTGATTTGAGCTATTGGATTGATGATAGTGCTACTTTCTAGAGTGGGGAAGGCCTAGGAAAAGGAAAAAAAAATTGGGTGGATGAAGTTGAGGAGGAATAAAGAGCTCTGATTTGGTTGTATTAAGTTGGAGATATTTGTTACTAAACAGTGAGATGTTGAATGGGCAGTCAAATACATGAGTCTGAAATTTAGAAGAAAGCTATAGGCAAAAATATTTGAGAGCTACCAACATATATTTGGTAAATGCAACATATTTTTAAACTATGTAAGGTTCCATTTCTACTGGTTCTTCATTCAGTAATATAATTGAGACATGACATAGCCTCTAAACTTGAATAAGTAGAAATCCTCAATTGAAGAGTTACTTTCATGTGGAACTATAGGATTCTTAATAAAAAGATGATGGGGGTTGAGCAGAAGTACTGCCAGAGGGTTGCAATAATCACAAAAAGTTGTACTAGGCATATTGAGGAAGGCATTTATTAATATTATAATGGATATGACTTTATATGTATAAATATATGCTGATATCCCCTTGAAGGTGATAAAGGAGCAGGATTATGGAGTGAGACGTTATTCTTCATCACTTAATCTCACTCCAGGGTGCAGGAATGAATTAGGTATGTGAAATATGTACACCATCTTAATAACTCATAACTTTGTTATCAGTTAGTTTACATTTCTTAGTGGTCTGTGAGAAACAATTATAGCACCACCACTGAATCATTCCCATCAATGAGCAGACTAGGCTTTGAAAGCATACACGAAATGTGGCTAACATTGTGTTTGCTTGTGGATTAAGACCTTAACTTTGGGAGGCTTCAGTTATAAGCTGTTTCCCCAGAGTGAAATATATATATTTTCAATATATATGTATATTGCAAAGAAGCAAGAAAGACAAGTGTTGGCTAATTGGCTCTCTAATTTCTTCCAAGTGTAACTGAAAGTTCTTAGTGTCAACTATAATTAAACACTATTTGAGGGTTAGGATCCTGACAAATTCATATTTGTGTGTGTGTCCATAGCATGAGAGACAATTTCAAAGAGCTATGAAATGGAGATACTGTATTATAAGGGGGAAGTAATTTGCTAAGCAGGTCTTTCAAAAAATTCTTACTTTTTCCTTTGGGAATATAAATGATACACACACACATATGACACACACACACACACACACACACACACACACACACACACACACACACACACAGTATAGGCCTGATGCATGAAATTCATGCAAGAGTAGGCCTTCCTTCCCTCAGATGCTGGCACCGGCTTCCCTCTGGCACCTGGGACCTGGGTTTTCCTCCATCCCCCCTTTGTCCAGAAGGACATCCAGTCTAATGAGCATATTACGCTATATATATATATATCAGTAGTTGCAAATGCAGTAAAGGTTGCATTATTCTTAAACAATTTCACTCATCAATTAGAATTTTAGAAAATACACAGGCATTGGAATAATTTTGGAATTCAGGGAGGAGATCATTAGGCTGCAAAGTATGTTTCTTAGGGGATAACCCTGTAGCTATGCAACATGAAGACTGCCAGAGTCAGCTTGGCATTCGACTCTATATCAACTTTTTCATGAATGAATTTTGTATGAGTTAGTTTCTATCTTCTTTCAGAACCCTTTTCTTTAGGTTTTTCTCTTCTTTTTGATGAGAGTTGATGATCTAGGAGTTTTTATCTTATCTTTATGGGAGTCTAGCCTCTACTAGTCTCATACACACAATTCCTGAAATGCTTATCTGAAACCTAGTGTTTGACTAGAAGTCTAATTTAGAAAAAAAAAAAAAGTAGGCATGAAGAAGGCAGCAGAAAAGGATAAACACAACAGGAAAGCCAACATAAGAACTTAGGGGTAGAAATAATACTTTCTGGGTTACTTGACTTTAGAGTGTTGAACCCTAAAGAAGTACAAATTAATGGTAAGACAAAACATTTTAGAATAGTAGGAAAGGAGGCAAAGACTACGATAGGATTATAATGGGATGATTCAGGAGACCTTGCTGATAATGCTGGAAAGAGAAGTAATACAGTTTCAAATTCTTCCTGTTTTAGAATTTTTGGTATGTAAACTAAATAGGGCAGGTAGAACAGCCACCCCAAGCTATTTCCTTGTGAGGTTACACCCTTTATCATCTCTGCCTCCAACTCAGACTTTCTGCAGCCATCAGCCTGTAGTGATGTCCAAAGTCAAACCTAAGTCATTAAGAAGCCAACAACCCCAAGGCAAACTGAAAAGTGCCCCATTCCTCCCTCTGGTTGGGATACAGCAAGGGTCTGACAGTCATTCATGCTGCGGTAGCCAGTCTCCCGGTGAATTGCTGGAGAGACAGTCGTCACCTTGGAGCTCTAACAGGCCTTCCAGGTGACAGGGGCCACGTGGCTCCAGAGAGCAGTTGAGGCACCAGCTGAATGTGGTGCGTCTGCCTGGGGACTGCCCCTGGATCCTGCTTACAGAGCCAGGTTCCACCCAAGGAGCTTCTAGTCTGCCCCTCTGGCCTCCTCAGCCACCTACATTATGTACATGTTTCAAGTAACATGAGCAACTGAACAATTCAGTACACTTGTGGCTCTCCAAAATATCATTGGTGACTGCATTGTCCATAAAATACCCTCATAGGATACTTATTTTGTTTGCCTTTCTTTGGTTAAAAAAAAGATCACTTTTTAGAAATATATATATTTTATTGATTTTTTTACAGAGAGGGATAGAGAGTTAGAAACATCGATGAGAGAGAAACATCGATCAGCCGCCTCCTGCACACTCCCCACTGGGGATGTGCCCGCAACCAAGGTACATGCCCCTGACCAGAATCGAACCTGGGACCCTTCAGTTCTCAGGCTGACGCTCCATCCACTGAGCCAAACCGGTCAGGGCAAAAAAAGGTCACTTTTTATTAATAGAAAAACGTTGAATGAATATGAGGTCTTTATCTCATTGTTGCCAAGTGTGGCTTTTGTTAAAGCTTGAAGACTGAGAAAATGGATAACTTTTAATCAGCCACTAATGGAAAGAAAAAGAGCTTAAATTTGTGACTTTCCAAATTTAACTTTGGAAAAGATTGATTTAACTTTGGGAAAACTAGCTAGACCTTCCCCCGTCTATTGTATTCTTTAGTAAGTGCACAGGATAAATTCATTGCAGATAATTTTGCCCTTGTTTTGTATGTCAATAAAATTGGTTGTATGTGTAGTTTGGTTGACCTTGTCTTCTGCAGTCTGGAGCTGCTTTGGCATGCTAATTAAACACAGGGCAGGAGGCACTTTAAGCTACCATTTTAGGCCACAAAACCTTTGCTTAAAGGCTGCCTGCTGTTTCTCCCAACTATGCATGAAAAGCAATTAAGAAGAGTATAACTGTAGTCTGCTAAATCAAGGATAAGCTGTATGTTGGAACTAACAAAAGACACACAAAACGCTTGCAAATCTTCTCAGCCCCAAACTGAGTGCAATGGTGTTTGTGAGAATGTGTGGTCCAATTAATGGGAAAACACTGAACTGAAAGTTAGATTGCCTGTTGCCTTCTTGCCCTATAAACTGGTGTCTAGCCTTAGCATGAGGACGCTAGCTGAATGCTTATTTTACCAAGGCAGAAACACAATGAATCAGATATGAACCAGTGTAATAACTTTACCAGTCCTGGGCCAACTATTCATGCTAAGAATTTATACTGAACGAATACATACCTCTTTGTGATTTCTAATTGTGGTGGCAGAGGTTACTAAATTCTCACACGTGATGGTACAAAAGACACTCTACCAACACAACAGTTCCACTTGACACCCGTGGAAGGAAGGGGCTACAGACGTGTAGGCTGAATTTAAAAAATAAAGGTGGCATTTGCTGGCATGGTAACATAAACTGAAGTTACCAGCTTTTAAAATTGTGTGAAGTTATTCTCTTGTTACTAATAGGCTTTGATTCTGACATATATTTTACCACTTAAAATTATTTATAAACTCCTCTAAGCTCCAAACCACACCTCGGTTTGAGGTGTTATTGAAATAATTCCTGGGCTAAAATGCCTATGAGATTTCTTTCCCCCCTAAAGCTGTTCCCTGCTGGTATAGTGTGTGTAGCAGCTACATCCACATTAACCCAGCGGAGGCCACGAGAAATGGCCCAGAGAACCTGGAGGCATATTTAAAGCTGTCGCTCAACATTTTCTAAAAGTAAGATTTTGAAAATACTGAAAATAAAAGCTCAAAGCCTGCTAAAATAGAATAGTTTAACTTAGAAAATTGTTTGTCATGAAAACAGACATTGCAAACCTACATTTTAAAATTGAAAGTAAATAACTTACATTCTTATGTTGATGTGCACTTACTAAAAATATACACAGGTTTTAAATTGCTGATTTATCAAAGTTTTAAAATTAACATTATATTATAGAAGGCCAGAATTTGTGAGATAGATTATATCTATATCTATATCTATATCTATATCTATATCTATATATCTACTAGG
>NW_005353838.1:13752645-13752892 GCF_000412655.1 Myotis brandtii | reverse complement strand
GCAGCACACCAACCCCCCCTGCTCTCCTGCTCTGTGTGTGACAGGGTGCAGCACACCAACCCCCTGATCAGCCCTGCTCTGTGTGTGACAGGGTGCAACCCCCTGACCCCCTGATCGCCCTGCGGCTCTGTGTGTGACAGGGTGCGGCGCCCCAACTCCCCTATTGGCCCTACTCTGTGCATGACAGGGGGGAGCTCCCCAACCCCCTGATGGGCCCTGCTCTGTGCGTGACAGGGTACAGAGCCCC
>NW_005353838.1:13745266-13752459 GCF_000412655.1 Myotis brandtii | reverse complement strand
CCGAGGGGTCCCAGACTGCGAGAGGGCACAGGCCGGGCTGGGGGACCCCCCTCCCCCCACCCCCCGAGTGCACAAATTTTTGTGCACCGGGCCTCTAGTATATAAATATATGGATATGCTATTTATTAGAAGTGAAAATATTTTTTCATCAGCTGACTCCAATTGATCCTTAGTTATGTGTTTAAGATTAGGGTATGACATATTGTAGTAATTTAATTTTTTAAGGATTATTTTTGTTATCTCAAGTGTGGATGGTAAGTGCTTTACTATGTAGACAGCAGCATTCTTTGTCCTGTCAAGTAAAAAGCCTCTGTAATAAGACTGGGTTCTTTGCGTCTGTCTCTATTTTTAGTAAATCAAGAATATGTCCTAGAAAATGTTCCCTATGACTATTTTCCCCCCTTTTTCTGACAGTGCCCAGTGAAAACTAATCATCTTCAGGGAAAGGAAAGACTAAATCATACAACATGTTGATTAAAATTCTGTGGATTATGTGGGTAGAATGACATTTCTTTCTAATAAAACTATTGTGACTACATAATAACATTCCTGCCAAATGGATAAACCTAATATTAATACGGCTGCATCACACATACTCTCAGAAGGCTTCTGTGTTTAATCATTTGATTTAGGTAACACATGGTGAGTATCAGGAAGAGGTTGTAAACCTAAGGGGTAGGAACATTTTTTCTTTTTCTCTTGCTCTTCTTATTTTTATTCTTGCTTATAAAAATTCTGTGGCAAGAATTACTGGTATTCAAAACATATTCTCTGAAGTTACTGTCCTTGCTTAATGATTGCAAGAGGCTGTAAAAACTGAGGGGATCAAACGCTTCCAGTTTCCACAGACGTTTAGAAGTGCCTCTGACATATCCTACATGATCAGGGGTTGTTTTGCATTTGGGGGATAAAGCTTGCTGGGCTCCTAGGTTCTCCTTGGGCCCCGGTGAAGGCTATGTAACGCCAATGAGCACTTGTGAAAATATTCAGACACCCAGTGAAAGGTTAGCAAAGGAGGGGAAAGTCAGCCAGCACAAGACATTGCCCCTAAATGTTTGCAGTCAATTTCCAGCCCTGTTCAAGGTTAGGCTGGCATTCCTCCAGCTGCGGTGTTCCGTGTAAAATAAAATATTGCCAGCTGTGGTCAATTATTTGATTTCCCTGTGAAACTCGAGAAACGTGTAATCACTGTTAATATGGTAAAAATTGATCAAGTGTGACATGATATATAATTTACTGATTGCAATAGCATTTTAGGTACCAACTCTGAGAGCAGTACCCACTGATTAGTTCCTAGTTCTTTAGAGCTGAAGTAAGAGTAGGTTCACTTTTATACTTCAAATTTAGCTTGATGTCAATGATTGGAGGATTGTTTAAGAGAACTATGATTTATCCCCTGGAGAGAATAGTATCAGCCATTCAAATGTTTTTGTAAAAGTGTTTAATAATGCAAAGTATTCATATGATATAGTTAAATGAATAAAGCAGGATTCAAAGTTGTACATATAATACTTGCAATTGCATAAAAATCTGAGGTTAAAAAATGCGAGAACATCAAAACATCTTTTTTTCTGGTTCCCATTTCTATGAAGCCGCGTGTATTGATTCAAAAAGTATGGTTGGCAGTCTGCATATGATTTGGGGAAAATGCAGAGGAAAATATAATGCATTAAAAATTGTTAAAGGCCCCCCCCCCCCGAAAATAACCCAGTGATCTGAGGGATCTGAGAGCCCAGGCATTCACTTTTATAACTTGTGCCAAGAAATAAATTCCCATACTACATATGCTTTGGTGATAAACATTCTTGGGAGCCTTCATACACTGGTATCTTTAATACACTGGAGGAGGTAATTCTCTTCCACAATCATGCAATTTTGAAGCAGAAAAAGTCCAGTTGTACCTTTGGCTCAATGTATCTGACTAATCAGCAGACTACACAGAAAACGGCTAAGGGCTGGGGCCGAGTTCATGTTTCATTTTCTGGGGGTGACAGGGTCATCTACCTTCTTTGTCTGGTCTCTACCACAGTGCGTATTTTTATGTCTTGCCACTGGGCCTTTGGCCAGGTCCTGCTTGGTCTTCTGACAGGTGTCAGTCACTTGAAAACTCAGAAAGGGTTGAAATGGCCTCATGCAAATTTGTCCACTTCTTCCCCAGCTACTTCCAGGCTCTGTATTTCAACAGCTTGTGGGGGGAAAAGTCAAGTTCCCCCCTCACTGAGCCCTCTACTGCAAGTTAGTCACGCGTTTAAAGACACAGTAGTGTCTGACATGGACCAGTGTTCAAATTGCCTCCATACTGTTTCCTTCAACTTTTGTTTTCCTTGAGTTCTGCAGATAACTTCAAAGACAAGATTCCAGATTTTATGGGATTCTCAGTAGGTAGTTTCTGCAGTGAGTTTCTGTTCCCAGCACTGTTGAGAATGTCATGAGCAAAAGAACAGATGTGCTTTCATTGGGAGGATAACCAGTCTTCCTCTCATGTATGTCCTTTATGCTCACTTAGCCTACTACACGCGTAAAATAGATATTAAAAATGTTTTATTGTTGTTGGGCATCGAGACAAGCTGGCACTCAAGTTCCTCGTAAATACCACATGCCTTTTGGTGATTTTCCCTGAACGGTAGCTTGGTCATTGCTCCTGGAGTCATCAGATAACACTCGGGATTTTTGGCTAATTGCATTGCTAGGAGAAAATCAAGGTAATTCATGCAACCAAGATGAAAATACTGAAAGTTGAATCCATTGGTCAACCCTTAATTTTCTAAAATCAAGAAGGGTATACTACTTCTAACTACATGCCATATGATTACTTAGGTTGAAAGAAAATTCCCCAATCAAATCAGCTGGTGGTAATGGAAGCCGATTAGGCCAGAAAAGGTAGAGATTTGTATGACTGCTTGTTATTTTATCTAAACACAAACTTTACTAGTGAACCCCAAAGCAGTGTCTTATTTCCACTTGGAAAATTGCAGCTGGTGTTTTTCCCATTGTCTATTTTGGTCCTTATGAAAAGGAAGTGGAAAAAGGGCCTGACGAGGTGGCATAATGCTTAAATCCACACCCGGTCTATAGCTTTTCTCCCCACAGGGTTCAGTCTACAAAGTTTCTAACACTTGCTGCTATTAATAAAAGCTGAATAAAATGATGCCTTTGTCTGAAGACATGAGCAGAATTGTAGCTGTGTTCCAAAGGATTGGGGGCCGAGAGGGAGTGTGAGGAGGCCAGTTGCCCAGGGCACCAACTGAAAAGGTTGCTAAATTTGTTAAGGGGGAAGGCACCCAGCCAGCCATCAGTGAACCACAAGTGCCCTGTGGCCAGTCTAGGTGTCCATGATGCTTGGAATAGTTCTGCTTACTTTAAGCAGTTCTACCACATGTGCTCAGAAATATTAAAGACCATTTGTGGACTTTATTGAAGCATGTTTTTAAAAATTGAACATGCAGCCTTGCTCTATATTAATGATTACCTTAAACGTTATAAACATATCTAAACACTTCAAACTTTAATCAGAAACCTCCCCTTATATCAGCACTATCCTCTCCCTCGTTTTCCTATTTAATTTTTATTTGAGGATATTGCAATGTTTTAGTACCCTGGACGAACAGTGAAATAATCTAAACACTGGGGCCCATCACAGTCCCGTTGAAACTGATCTCAGAGGGTAAGTCCCAGGAATCTATAGGTCTTAATTGCTCCCAGGTGATTCTGATATACGGCGAGGGTAGGCTGAATGAGAATCACGTGGCAGTGGCTACCAGTATATATATGCTCTTAAACATTAGCTCACATCAGAAACACCTAGAGGGCTTGTGAGAACAGATCCCTGGGCCCTACTCCCAGGGTTCCTAATTCAGTAGGTCTGGACGGGTCTTGAGAATTTCCATTTCCACCAAGGTCCAGCCCTCGTGGATGCTGCTCCAGGGGCTCTGCTCTGAGAACCACTGCAACAACACTGATCCCGACCCGTCCTGCAACCTTCAGGTATGTTCACTGCTTAAAAGCTTCCCCAGGTGCTACTGTTGTTTATGGCGGAGATTTGGAGGAGCACAGAGTCAGTGTCCAAAAGGCAGGAAAGTAGAGGGAAGGGACCTTTAAAAAAAAAGGTATGGTGCGAATATTATAAAAAATGGAGAGGGGAAGGTGTGAATGCTAGAAGTACAGGCTGGGCAGAGATGTTTTACCGGAGAAGCTTGAGTAGTGAGGACAAGGGGGAGCAATAATGGATGTAAGAGGATTTAAAGACATATTGTTGAAGTCTCCATTTCTCCCTCAATGTGCCAAGATGTGTAAGTGAAGGATGGTTTTTGGTCGTGTCGCCTATCACCAGTGCTACCCCTCTCTGGAATGAATGAGGTGTATTATGCTCTGAAAGCATTGCAATTCCCCACTATTTTTCTTCCTTTATTCTCCTCTCAACAACCTAGTTTCAATTCTTTCCAAAGAATTAGAAGGAATGGGCTTTCAAAGGCTCAAATAACTGAATTCTTGGAGTTTGAGGGGAAAAGGGTTTGCTTGAGTCTGGAAGAGACTGTGTGCAGGGCCATGATGGGCCTGGAGTGAAAGGTGGAAAAATTTATCCAATGGCTCCTTTCATCCATTGGTCAAAAGAAATCCTGGAGTGTAAAAGCCGCCTGCATTTCAGTTGAGTGTGCATTTGGGGGTGGGGTGGGAGTGAAGGGGTGCCCAGGAGGGCCTCGCACAGGCACAGGCGGGGTGCCTCAGGTGGAGGTGAGTGCCCGAGGCACAGGCGGGTGCACCTGGGAGTGTCAGAGTCCACACAGCGCCGGAACAGAAAGCATCAGGGCTGAGAGGCTCTGGGGGTGCAGAGGAGGCATGGGACCCACAGTTCCTCCCACAGAACTTTCAATTGCTCCTGTGACAGGAATCTGCACATAAAACAAAACCAGCCACAAAATTCTAACAAGCCATTTGTTTCAAAGTTTTCTCTAGATAAACTAGCTCTGCAAATTCAATAGACCAAGGCCAGCCTCCCCTTGTTCATAATGCCATCCCCACTGCAGGAGACATAGATGAGCAATAAAAAGATCCCAAAGCAAAATGGGCACATAGGTTCTGCTTACTAATAAACAGGATAACTGTCTTCTGAATTAGTGAAAGTGGGAACGATTAAGATAGAAAAGTGGAATGAGAAAAAAAAAGGTTTTACAACAGTGGTTCTCAACCTTGGCTGCACATTAGAATCACCTGGGAATCTTTTTAAAATCCCGATTTCTGGGCCTCATCCTCTGGAAATTCTGTTTCTTTGTTACTAATGTTGTGGCCCCACCCCATAACAAAGAAGGAAGAGGCCCAGAAATCAGGATTTTAAAAAGGTTCCCAGGTGATTCTAATGTGCAGCCACGGTTGAGAACCACTGGTTTAGAAGGATCAGAAGGGATTCAAGAGTCACGTGTAAATATTTGCAAGTACTTTAAAAGCGCACGCCATGGGTGGTGAGAAATGAACTGGTTTGGGAACCAGAAAACTCAATTTCTAGTCCTAATTTTGTTGGTCACTAATGGCATATCATCAAGATACTCCAAATTCCTGAGTCTCACTGTTTTCTTCCAAAATGACCTCTAAGGTCAGCCCTGACAGATAGACTATGAGACAGAGTTGAGAAATTGGATGTCAGGTCCTATTAGACACTTGGTTTTTGAGGCATTCAATAAATTTGTACTTGTTGCCTGTTTTCAACTAAGATAGAAATTAGGTAAGGCTCAGGTTTGTTTCCTTGGGTTCAGGGGTGAGGCCAAAATAAGGTTTTAGAAAAGCACAAAGAAATCAGTAGAGCCTTGTCCTCTAGGTGGGAACGGATAGGACAAATGTTATGACAGTTCAATTTTGGTAAACAAGAAATTTGGCTACATTAACACAACTCTGCCATAGAGTTTAGTAACTATTCACTTTTTTTTTTTTTCTCTAGAGGTGGGGAGAAGTTTATATACCTCAAAGGACATGGACTAAAATAGATGAGACTTAGACTGGGCTCTGTTTTTTTTTTTTTTTTAATAACAAATAACAAACCTTATTTCTATTTCTTCTCTTGACCTCTAGTGGTTCTGATACTGGCAAAGCAGAGCAATTTTAAAAATATGAGATTAATTAAAAAAAATTTTTTCTTTTCCTTTTTACATGTTGACCACTTCACCTTTTCTCTCCTGCCCCACTCCCCACCTCTGGCAACTACCAATTTGTTCTCTGTATCGATAACCTTGTTTTTGTGTTTGTTTGTTTAAGATTCCACATATAAGAGAGATCATATGTTATTTGTCTTTCTCTGTCTGACGTATTTCACTTGTGAGGTTCATCAGTGTTGTCTCATATGGCAAGATTTAATTTTTTTATATATATATATGCCACAATTTCTTTATCCATTCATCCATTGATGGGCCTAGGTTATTTTCATGTCTTGGTTATTGTAAATAATGTGGTACAGATATATTTTCAAGTTAGTGTTTTTGTTTTCTTTGGATAAATACCCCAAAGTGGAATTGCTATTCATATGGTAGTTCTAGGTTTAAGTTTTTTAAGGAACCTACTACGTACTGTTTTCCATACTGGCTGCACCAATTTACATTCCCACCCACAGTGAGCCAGGGTTCCTTTTTCTCCATATTCTTGACAACACTTAAGTTTTTTCTTTTTGATGACAGCCATCCTAACAGGTATGAAATATCTCATTATGGTTTTGATGTGCATTTCCCTGATGATTAGCGATGTTGAGCACTGTTTCATGTACCTACTGGCCGTTTGCATGTCTTCTTTGGCAAAATGTCTATTCAAGTCTTTTGCCCATTTTTAATCAGATATTTTTGTTTCGTTACTGAGTTGTATGAGTTTCTTATATATATTTTTTGGATATTAACTCCTTATCATTATGTTGGTTTCCTTCGCTGTTCAGAAGCTTTTTGGTGTGATGTAGTCCCACTTATTCAGTTTTGCTGTTGGTGTCATTTACAAAAAACGATTACCAAGATTTACATTAAGAAGCTTGCTCCCTAGGTTTTCTTTCTTTCTTCTTTCTTTCTTTCTTTCTTTCTTTCTTTCTTTCTTTCTTTCTTTCTTTCTTTCTTTCTTTCTTTCTTTTTAAAGTGAATTTTTTATTTTATTTTATTTTTTAAATTTAATTTTGTTTTATTTCTTAAAGTATTACAAAGAGTATTACATATGTCTCCTTTCCCCCCCCC
>NW_005353838.1:13726068-13744319 GCF_000412655.1 Myotis brandtii | reverse complement strand
CCCCAAACAAGCTCAGTGGATTCGAGAGTTTGTAGCCCCTTCGGATTGAAAAAAACCGCACATCCAGTTGCAGCCCGCCTGGCGCCTGACTCTGTACCTCCGTTCTTGGAGCCTCTGCACAACCTACTCGTCTCAATGCTCTTCTTTCTTTCCTTCCAGTTGTAGAGCTTCCACTGGGCCAGCTTTCCATGGTTCTGAATGATAGCTGTTTGTCTTACAGTTGGTAGTCTCGATATTGTTGTGGGAGGCAGCACACACAGGTCTGTACCTTATGCCACCATCTTGGTTCTCCAGTCGCTCCCTAGGTTTTCTTTTATAAGTTTTACTAGTGGCCCTGTGCACAAAATTCATGCACGACGGGGGGGGGTGGGGTGTCCCTCAGCCCAACCTGTACCCTCTCCAATCTGGGACCCCTCGGGGGATGTCCGACTGCCCTGTGGGATCAGGCCTAAACCGGCAGCTGGACATCCCTCTTGCAATCCGGGACCCCTGGCTCCTAACCGCTCACCTGCCTGCTGGCCTGCTCACCCCCAACTGTCCCCCACTGCTGGCCTGACCACCCCTAACCACCTCTGCCTCGGCCCTGCCACCATGGCTTTGTCCAGAAGGATGTCTGGAAGGTCTCCTGGTCTAATTAGCATATTACCCTTTTATTAGGTTAGATGGTTTCAGGTTTTATGTTCAAGTCATTAACCCATTTTGATTTAATTTTTGGGTACAGTGTAAAGTAGTGGTTGAGTTTCATTCTTTTGCATGTGTCTGTCAGTTTTCCCAACACCATTTGTTGGAGAAATTCTCCCTTCTCCATTGTATATTCTTGGCAGTTTTGTCATAAATTACTTGACCATATGTGTGTGGGTTTATTTCTGGGATCTCTGTTCTGTTCCATTGATCTACTGTACTGTTTTGATTGCTCTAGCTTTGTAATATACTTTGAAACCTGGGAGTGTAATGCCTCCAGCTTTGTCCTTTCTCAAGATTGATTTGGTTATTTGAGATTTTATTGTGATTCTATACAAATTTCTTTGAAAAATGCCCAGGGAATTTTCATAGGGATTGCATTGAATCTATAGATTGCTTTGAATAGTATGAACATTTTAATAATATTGATTGTTCTGATAAATCTGTCCATTTATTTGTGTCTTCAATCTCTTTCATTAATTTCTTGTAGTTTTCAATATGCAGGTCTTTCACATCCTTGCTTAAATTTATTCCTAGGCATTTTATTCTTTTTGATGTAATTGAGATTGTTTTCTTTATTCTTTCTGATGGTTTTTTTAATTAGTGTATAGAAATGCAACAGATTTTTGAATATTGATTTTTATTTTCTGCAACTTTACTAAATTCACTTATTAGTTCTAAAAGTCATTTCTAAAAGAGTTCTAAGTGAAATTCTGTCATTTATGTTATATGAAAATTAAGCATAATTTTTCCTTATCCGTGGTTCTATTTCTACCTCACCTTCAGAGGTAATGTGTTTTATAGCTAAAGTAGAAAATTTTTCTAAAAAAGAAAAATTCTGATACAAGTACAAATTATAACTGGCTTATTATGTATTCAGTCAAGAATATGAATTTGAATATATATATTTGTTATTTCACATAATTGCGTTATTAAACAAGTAAAATAATAGTACAATGAAATAATTAAAAAATTACCCTTGATAGGTCATTTATGTCTTTTAACATTCTGCCAGTCTTACTTAATTTTCATTCCATTATGAATATATAATTCTTCCTCTCTTTCCTGATCCCATCTCATACTCTTTCACAGAGCTCTTTCTATTTGTCTTTTTTCTGTGTCTTAAATTTTCCCATTTGGTTATTCTTGCATGCACATAAAAATATGCTCAATATGTTCCTGCCTTGAAAATAATTAAGTCCTCTCTACCCACTGCTGTATCATTTCTTTTTTTTCTCTTCCTCTTCCCCCCTTCCTTTCTCCATTACTTTTTCCTCTTTTCTCCCTCCCTCCCCAGTCTTCATTTGCTCTTTACCTTCCCTGACCCCTCCTGTTTATTTTGAGGGTAGGAGTTCCTACTATATGTTTAACACTTTGGTGAGTTCTGAAAAACATGAATATATTGGACTGATTGGGTTCTGCCCTTGTAGGGATTAAAATCTGGTGAAGAAGACAACCATTCAATAAATAGTTGACTGTCATCTCCTCCAACTCTTTATCTTCAATCCATTGCAATTGGACTTGATGATCTAGCCCAGACCATCAATGATCGCTCAGTTACAAAGCAATGAGTGCTTTTTAGTTTGTCCTCTTTTTTATACTTTTAATTTCTTACTGGTTTTGTCACTTCATTCTTCTGAAAATGTCTTTCTCCTTTGCTGTTTTTTTTTTCAATACTTTTAATTTCTTATTGGTTTTGTCACTTCATTCTTCTGAAAATGGCTTTCTCCTTTGCTCTATGTCCCCCTTCTTCACTTATTTTCTTGCTACTTTTATCCCCAGGCCATTTTGGTATCTTTTCCTATACTCATCAATGAAATGGGTGGCGTTTCATAGTCTTCTACCATCAATCCTTGTATAGTCTTTCTTTTCTGATTACTTGAGACAAATCTATGAATTCTCATGCATTCAGCTGCAACCTATGCACTGGTAACTATATATTGAACTATGTAACTTTCCTGGGGACCAGTTCCATCTATGCTGGTGACATTCTATCTCAAACTCAACAGGTTCTAAATTGAACTTAATCTCTTCTAACTGGATCCTTCTCATGTATTTCCTATTTTATTTTAGATAACCACCATACACAATTACGTAAACTAGGCTGTTATAAATAAGAGCAGCAAGATTTTAAAGAACTCGTTTTCTTTTAAAATAAAATACTTTTTTAATTTATTGGGGTGACATTGGTTAATACAATTATACAGATTTCAGGTATACAGTTCTTCAATATGTCATCTGTATATTGTTATTGTGTGTTTGCCACCCCAAGTCAAGTCTCCTTCCATTACTATTGATCCCCACTTTCCCTTCTTTTACCTTTCCTTATACCCCCTTCCCTCAGGTAATCACCGTACTGTTGTCTGTGTTCATGAGTATTTCTTTTTTTCCTTTGCTTAATCAACCTTTACCCTTCTCATCCAGCCCTCAACCCCCTCCCCTCTGACAGCTGTCAGTCTGTTCTCTGTATCCATGAGTCTGTCTCCACTCCGTTAGTTTATTTTGTTCATTAGATTCCACGTGTAAGTGAAATAATATGCTACTTGTCATTCTCTTGACTGGCTTATTTCACTTAGCATCTATTAGACCAAGAAGAACTGGCTTTTTAGGTAAGATTCAAATTGAGATTTAAAAGACAAGAAAGAACTAATCATATAAATATCTGGGGGAAAGAATATTCTAGGCAAAAGAAACAGAAAGTGAAATGGCCTGAAGGTGGAGAATGATTTGTAGGAATTCACAGAATAGAAATAAAACTTGTATGTCTGGAGGTAGTGGAAGAGAGGGAGAGCAGTGCCAGATGAGCTTGAGAAATTAGCAAGGGTAACCTCACCAAGACTGTTGTAAGTCACGGAAAAGTTTTAATTTTATTCTAAGTAAAATGGGATGCCATTTTATCTTGGTGAATGTTCCATGTGAGTTTGAGAAGAATGTCTATTCTGCTGTTATTGAGTAAAATAGTCAATAGATGTCCATTATATCCAGTTGGTCAAAGGTGTTGATGAGATTAATTGTGTCTTTGCTGGGTCTGTCCTTTTCTGATAGGAAGATGTTGAAGTCTCCAACTATAATAATTGATTCATCTATTCTACCTTGAAGTTCTATCAATTTTTGCCCCATGTATTTTGATGCTCTGTTGTTAGGCATATACATGTGAAAATTGTTATGTTTTCTTAGAGAATTAACCCCTTTATCATTATGTAATGCCCCTTGTTATCCCAGATAATTATCCTTGCTTTGAAGTCTGCTCTGTCTGAAATTAATATAGCTACTCCTGCTTTTTTTGGTTTGGTGTTAGCGTGGTATATTTTTCTTCATCCTTTTAGTTTTAATCTATATCGGGCTTTACATTTAAAGTGGGTTTCTTATAAGTCAAGTCATTATGCTGTACCTCTTAAACTTATAAAATACAGTATTTGCAATTATAGTTCACTAAAACTGAAAGAAAATAAAATTCAAAACATAAGTATTGACAAGAGTATGGAGAAAAGTGCACACTTGTATACTCTTGATCAGAATGTGAATTGGGATAGCCACCATAGAAAAACAGCATGGAAAGCCCTCCAAAATTAAAAATAGAATTACCATATGCCCTAGCACTCTCACTTCTGGGTGTCTTCCACTCTTTCTCTGCCTTTTGTGGTTTTAATAGAGCATTTTGTATGACTTCATTTCTTCTCCTTTCCTAGCATATCAGATATAGTTGTTTTATTACTTTTTTTAGTGGTTTTCCTAAAATTTGTAATATACATTTACAACTAATCCAAGTCCACTTTTTAATAACACTATACTACTTCAGCGGAAGTATGAGTTCTCTGAACTTTCTGGATCTGTAGTTTGATATCTGACATTAATTTGGGGGAAATTCAGTCATTATTGTTTAAAATATTGCCTTTGTTCTTTTCTGTCTTTCTTCTCCTTCTGGTATTCCATTACATGTACGTCACCTCTTTTGTAGTTGTCATACAGTTCTTGGGTATTCTGTTGTTGTTTTCCCCAGCTGTTTTTTGTTTTTTTGTTTTTTTCTGATAGCCTTCTAGTTTTGAAGTTTCTATTGCCATATCCTTAAGCTCAGAGAGTCTCTCCTTAGTCATGTTCAGTCTACTCATAAACCCACCAAAGGCATTCTTTATTTCTCTTGCAGTGTGTTTTATACCCAGCATTTTGTTTTGTTTGCTTTTTTCTTAGAATTTCCATCCCTCTGCTTACATTTCCCATCTGTTCTTGCATGTTGTCTATCTTTTATCCATCACAGCCTTTAGCATTTTAATTACATATGTTTTAAATTCCTGGTCTGATAATTCCAACATTCCTGCCATATCTGAGTTTTATTCTGAAGCTTGCTGTCTCTTCAAACTGTGTTTTTTGCCTTTTAGTATGTCTTATAGTTTTCTCTTCTCTTGATAGCCAGTTAGGATCTTACTTGATAGCTGGACATGATGTGAATAAGCCTTCACTAACGTGTTGTCAGGTGTAGATGGGGAGGGTAAGTATTCTACATCTACGATTAGATCACAATAGATCTGTGCCTCAGGACTGTGCACTTTACAAGTTTTTCTCTGTCTGAACTCCTCCTCTACCCTACCCCCGCATTAGGTGGAACAGGATGGCTAGAGGGGACTGTAGTTGGTTATTTCCCTCCCCACAAGTCAGGTAGGCTCTAAGAATAGCCCAGCAGGTTAGGCTCTGGTAAATAGTTTCTCCTGAGAGCAGGCTTGTTAAGAAGAACAGAGTGCTCTGGCATATTTCAAAAATGGTTCCTTTTCCTTTCCCCTGCTGGAAGCAAAGGGAGATTTTTTTCCCTCTGATAATAACTGTGAGAACTTGGTAGAGCTTCAGGAGATAAAACTCACAAAAGTGTGAGGACTCCCTCAATGACTGGCTCCCCTTGGAGTTTTTTTTCTCTCAGACTTGTCCACATTTAGCCTCCAGCAATTAATCAATAACAGTTCAGGTTTTCAGGAATACACATAAAACAAGATTATATATTGACCAATTGACAAAAATGTGACCAGAGGCTTGTATTTCCTCTAAGAGCAATGGGTTCAGTATTTGCTAATTCAGAGTTTGTGATGACTGTATGGAACGTAAGTGCCCAGAAAAATGAGAACAAACTGATGATTGTATGAAAAACAAATGAAAAACAAAGTGTATTTACTGATGAAGTGATGAGATATCTGGGATTTTCTTAAAAATAATTCAGGGAGCCCTAGCTGGCTTGGCTCAGTGGATAGAGCGTTGGCCTGCACACTGAAGGGTCCCGGGTTCGATTCTGGTCGGGGGCACATGCCCGGGTTGCGGGCTCAATCCCCAGTAGGAGGTGTGCAGGAGGCAGCTGATCAATGATCCTCTCTCATCATTGATGTTTCTATATCTCTCTTTCCCTCTCCCTCTCTGAAATCAATTAAAAAAAAAAATTCAGGGAGGCACAGGAAATTGGTTTGGGTCATAGATGAAACACATTGGCAATGAGTTAAAAATTGATGAAGCTTCCTGATGGGTATCTGGGGGTTTGTAAACTATTTTTGTGTACATTTGAAATTTCCCATAATAATGTGTTTTTAAAAAACAAACAAACTAAATAACACCCAGTTCTAAGTATTTAAAGACTTGAATTATAAATATTTTCATGGACTTTTGCTGCTCCCAATCAATTTTAGTACTTGCCTCAAAGTTTTCCTAAATTTTTACCCCCTTCTCTAGCCTTTTATTTCCTCTAGGTTTACCCTATTCTATTGTTGTACATAAAAGAAAATGAAAGTTAGAATACAATCTAAGCGTTTTGAAAAGAGTTTAATTGAACTGTACAGATGCAGAAAAAGTAAATTATGTCTTTTAGGGTTCTAGCCACCTCTCTAGAACAGTTGAACATTAAACATGTAAGCTGCTATTGGGCTTTTATTTACACAGTTCTCCTTCCTACCTCAAGGGCTCAGTGAAATCCTGTGCTCTTTGCTTTGATGAGAGTCAATTCTCTAAGGATGACATCCTGGCAAGGGTTAATGCTTACACACTGAGTCCAGAAATGGTTGACTGAATTTGTCTCAAATAGCAAAACATTTTTTTTTTTTTAGTTTTGTATTGACCTTGACCCTAGAGCAGTGGTTCTCAACCTTCCTGATGCCGCAACCCTTTAATACAGTTCCTCATGTTGTGGTGACCCCCAATTTCATTGTTACAAATTGAACATAATTAAAGCATAGTGATTAATCACAAAAACAATGTGTAATTATATATGTGTTTTCCGATGGTCTTAGGCAACCCCTGTGAAAGGGTCGTTCGACCCCCAAAGGGGTTGCGACCCACAGGTTGAGAACTGCTGCCCTAGAGCATAGAGGAAAATCTTAGACTGCCCTTGCTAGGTAAAGAATATATAAACTGGCCCCACTAGTGTGGCTCAGTGGTTGAGCATCAATCTCTGAACCAGGAGGTCATGGTTCGATTCCCGGTCAGGGCAAGTGCCAGGGTTGCAGGCTCGATCCCCAGTAGAGGGCGTGCAGGAGGCAGCCAATCAATGATTCTCTCTCATCATTGATGTTTCTATCTCTCACTCTCTTTTCCACTCTGAAATCAATAAAAATATATTTACAAAAGAATGAATAAACTGACCTGTGAGGTTGGCTCACAGAGAGGGAGGAATAAACTCCATTTGTCTTATTAAAAAAAAAATAAACAAAAACAAGCCAGAACTAAAAGAAACAGGAGAAAAATACAGGGAAAACAACATAATTGAACCTTGTGCTTTCCTAATATTTCATGCCTGTAGGGCTCAATTTATTCCCTAACCATTAATTCAAACATCAGTAGCTCCACGGTTCAGACAGGGCAAACATTATTACCTTCATCTGAAAGATGAAGGGAGCAGGGCAGTGAGTTGACAGAGCCAAGATTAGGACTCAGGATTTGATTGCTGTTCAGCAATCCGCAAAGGTAACTCTAGGACCCCTCCTCTCTCCATTGTCTGGGTGTCTTTCAGGCCTCACCTTAGTTATAATTCATCCCTTCACCATGGGCCCCTTTACATCTCTGTTCTCCCATTGTGAGGCCTTCCCCAACCACCCTCTCCAAGTACCCGTTCACTGAAGTACCCCAGGTTCTCCCTTCTCCAGCTTTAGGATGCCATTGAGCCCAAAGCAGCGCTGAGTAAATATTTGTTGACTAACTTCTTTCCTTTATTAAAACCTGCTTTCATTTAAAATAGAGTCATCTCAAGATGGTTGAAAAGGCTTAATAGAAGACATGTTCTGGGGGTTACTTTCATTATAATAGAAAAAACCATACTGTAACCACATTGTGAAGTGCACTGGCGAAAGAAACAAAGCTCTAATTTATAGCAACTAATAATTTGAAGAAAGTATTTTTGCACAGCAAGGGCTCCTTTTGATGACTTCTGACCTAAGTCCAAGGCCAGACCTGGGAACAACCATCATCAGAGACAGAGGGAGAGAAGAAAAGTGGGTGAGAAGAGAAGCGTAGTGCTGTTTAAATTTAGAGAAATGAACCACAGGATTTCATTTCGCCTGAAATATATTTAATATCAGGAATAAAACCTTGCAGTATGTTTAAACAACATCCTTTTCTGTCCTCCATCTTTCTTTGTCAGGCATCTGACTTTTACCTGAGTGAATGGTTTCCACACTCACAGGGGAGGGAAGGGAGGCCTTGCCTTTTCAGCTGAGCAACCAGAGGGATAGTTCTTTGGAGGTGCAGACCTTCATACAGGCAAGGGTAAAGCAGAGAAATCCCTTTCCTATGAGCTTGTCTATTGACTAAGAGTTTCATGAAGTCTTCCGTCTTGGAACAGTTATGTGGCATAAAGGGGGAGCCTTTTCTCACAGAAACCCATCGTCAAAACAAATTGTGATTAGGATAAAATCAGGGCATGATTAGACTTCTAGGAGATTCTGAAAGATGCTAGATTAAAGCTTATTTAGGTGATAATCCATATTGTGGTGTTAGGTAAGTTTATTTCTTATATAAATCAATATTATCATATTGGTTACTTCTAATTTATTCTCAATTTGCTGCATATATTTTGGCAGTTTTTGTGCTGATTTGCTTTTGTTTATACCTAGTTTTGTTCCAGAAAACATTTAAGGTGGCTTACATTTATATACATGCAATTAGAAAAAAATACATTAAAAATGGTGGAAGAGGAAATCAATATAAAGGAAAAGTGAGTGTAGAAAAGGTGAGATAAAAATAATAATGCCTAAACACAGACCATTTGCTAGGTGGTAGGCACTATGCTGAGCACTTTGCACATGTGAATTCATTTAATCCTGACAACAACCCACAGGATCAGTACTATTGTCCTCTCCATTCTACAGGGAGGTAAGTGAGGCCTGGAGGAGTGATTGAGGCCATATAAGCAGTAAGTGGTACAGCTCTGGGGCTCACACTGGGCACTCTGGCTCCATGATGCTTTCCTGATTCAACAATGAAGCTGGAAATGAGGTTAACACACAAAGTAGAAATTGTAAGGTCCTGCAGTCCTGCTAGCGACCGACCACAGATTTACCTCTAAGATTTTTGGCAGACAAAATCGAGAAGGAAAAAGCAATCAGTTACATGATTCACAGTGTTTAGGAGATAAAAAAACAAGCTAGTTGCTCAAGAGTAGCATAATTATTTCTGGTTGGGAGACCAGGAAGAAAATTCTCTTGTAAATTCTCACAAAGAAGCCACTATGTAATGAAGTGGACACTATTCTCCAGTCAGGCTGACAGGTTTTCATAGGGCTGTTTCTTACAACATCCTTCACTGTGTCATAATGTATAACCAACACCCAAGCCAAATTCAGTAAAAGGCAATTCGGCAGGGGTGGGGATTTCAGAAGATGTGGTCAGGTCTGTGGATCTCTGCTGGCCTGGCTTAATTTAGGAAAACATTTTAGGCTATTTAGAGGGAAGAATGAACTGTAGATCCCACAGGCCACTGTCTGTAATTATTATTCCTCTCAATTGAGCTTTTGTAAAACTTTGAGTGGTAGTGAGTTTGAGGTTATTTCCTGACCAGGGCCCGAGTGCCACTCTTCTATGCTGTTGGTAAGGATGGAGTTATAGCTTCATCAGCCAACTGAGCTGGGTGAAGGATGGATTTTCTTGTGAAAGTTGAGGAAATGCAAGGATACTGTGTGACCAGAGGGCCACGCACTTGGTACTGAACCATATTCAACAGAATAGAATTTGGGGTGTTGACCAGCCTCAAAATATTTGGAACCAAAATGACTTTGTGGAGATCAAAGTATTTCCCATAGAGAATTGCAAAAAATTCCCCATAGAGAATTGCAATCTGGAATTCTTAAAGCAGGTGCAATCAAATACCTACCTTGGTGATTGAAAATATCTCAATAAAGGACTCCTAAAATTTTCAAACTTAAAAATAAAACCAAAGTAGTAAATATAGAGACATGACTTTTTTAATAGATTAGTTATTTAATTAGGTTCTTTGTAAGAAATGTAGAGTACCAGTTTGTGAGGATAAAGCCCATTTGTGAGAGCAAACAGAGCAGAGGTAGCCTTGGAGCTAAGGTACAGCTTTGATTTTGGGCAGAATGTGTGAGTCCGCGGCTTTCTGGTCAACCATGCGCTGCTCTGTAATCTTGTGTTCCTCTTTCTCCGGGTCGAAGAGCTCACCGTCCTGGTGCCTGGGCTTGCATAGCTCTTCTTCCTGAATGAAGCATCAGTGAGATGTTTGGGGATTGTCACACAATGATATCAATTTTGGTGGAGGTGGTGATGACAAATTTCTGGTGTGTTCTACGTGGAAGAACTCTATTAAGGGACAGAGATCCAGTCACTAGTAACAAACCACTGCTCAGCTGCTTTGGGGAAACCACCCTCTTGCCTCTGTGGCGCCAAGAGAGGATGCTCAGGATGGTCCTGGGAGTGATGCTGGCCTGGATTTCCTCACATGCTGACTGGAGGGTTTCAGCTTTTGAGGCCCATCTTCAGTAAAATAATATCTAGGGTTTTTTTGAAGTTTAATCACTCCAATACGACCATTCTTGTCGCCACCAACTGATTTTGTGACAGTAGCAAGAACTTTCTCTTTCCTTTTATTTTCAATCCTCGTTTTAGCTGCTGAATCCTTCCTCATGTGCATGGCCTTTTGGGAATACATAGCCAACCAGGAATATCTGCCAACTCCTCTGAGTAGGATGGGGTTCCGGCTGCAGCAGGGCTTGCCTTCTTCGGCATCTTGGCCTTGAGTTACCCTTCTTACCCTTCCTACCCTTGCCACCAACATCAGCCTTCTGGCTTCAGGCTTCTTCTCCGTAGTATCCGGCTTCTCAGTTTTCTTTTCACCTGCCATTTTGCAAGATGGGAAAGAGCTATATAAACACGACTTTAAAATAAAATAGTATAAAGAACCTTAACCAAAAAAAACTTCTCCTTTCCTGTTTCACTCACCAGAGGCAACAACATGAAATTTAATTTTGTTTTTATATTTTACTCAGATGAACCAATTCGTAATATTCTGCCACATTTGCTTTATCATCCTCTATCTATCTATCTATCTATCTATCTATCTATCTATCTATCACCTATCTATCTAGATATAGATATAGTTACAGATACAAACAGACATAATTATTTTTGAACCATTAAAGAATAGTTTACTTACGGGGATGTGCCCGCAACCCAGGTACATGCCCTTGACCGGAATCGAACCTGGGACCTTTCAGTCCGCAGGCCGATGCTCTATCCACTGAGCCAAACCAGTTTCGGCAGCATTTAATTTTGTTTTTATATTTTACCCAGATGAACCAATTCTTAATATTCTGCCACATTTGCTTTATCATCCTCTGTCTATGCTTCTATCATCTATCTATCTATCTATCTATCTATCTATCACCTATCTATCTAGATATAGATATAGTTACAGATACAAACAGACATAATTATTTTTGAACCATTAAAGAATAGTTTACTTACATCATGGATCTTTACCCTTTAAAACTCGAAAATGTATTTCCTAAGTGTGAGTTGAATATTTTTTTACTTAACCATAGTGCAACTATCAAATTCAAGAATCTTAACATTATTCAATATTTTATCTAATCTCTGATTCTTACTCCAGTTTCATTGATTATTCCAATAATATCCTTTATCCCTTCTTTTTAAAAATTTATTGTACTGTTTATTTGAAAAGTATTTATTACATTTTGAAAAATGGCCATGTTTGCAGTCATAATAATGTGCATGAGAATACTTCAAGTAGGAATACAAAGATGATCTATCTATCTATCTATCTATCTATCTATCTCCTATCTATCTAGATATAGATATAGTTACAGATACAGACAGACATATAATTATTTTTTGAACCTTTAAAGAATATTTTGCTTATACCATAGATCTTTACCCTTAAATACTTCAGAATGTATTTCCTAAGTACGAGTTGAATATTTTTTTTACTTAACCATAGTGCAACTATCAAATTCAGGAATCTTAACATTATTCAATATTTTATCTAAACTCTGATTCTTACTCCAGTTTCATTGATTGTTCCAATACTGTCTTTTATCCCTTCTTTTTAAAAACTTATTGTACTGTTTATCTGAAAAATATTTATTACATTTTGAAAAATGACCATGTTTGCAGTCATATGAATGTGCATGAGAATACTTCAAGTAGGAATACAAAAATGATCTACGTGAACAAGTTTGCTTTTACAGACACTGCACAATCAGCCATGACCCCCACTGCACGTTTTGGGAGCACTGACTATTGTGGGAGCTTCTGACCTAGAACTCAGGGAGATCAGGTTAGTATCTCAGGAAAACGTGACCTGGCCAGCCTCCATTATAAACATCAGCGACAGGCTTTTTTTTTTTTTTTTTTAAGAGACAAAGGGTTTCCCAGCATTCAGAGCTGATCTACAGCCCTGCAGAGGGCGGTGTCCTCTACACAGCAGATTGCCGACTGTCACTGACATGTACAGGTGCAGAATGCTCATCAGAAACACTTTTTCTTTTCTTTAAAAATATATTTTCAGGGTGCAACTTTTCTGTCTCCTTGGCGAGCTGGACGTTCTCCAGCCACACCACGTAGTGAATCTTCTGGTTTGGGTTCTGGTGACCCTCGCAACTTGCCATTTTCCTCAGCGAGACACTCCACCTGTTTCCTTTACATTTCCACCTCCTGGAGTGTTCTCTCCCTTTCTTTATAGAATTCTTCCAGTTTTGATCTCAGCTGTTCCTTTTCTTGGAATGCTTTAGACCAGCGGTTCTCAACCTGTGGGTCGCGACCCCTTTGGGGGTCGAACGGCCCTTTCAAAGGGGTTGCCTAAGACCATCGGAAAACACATATATGATTACATATTGTTTTTGTGATTAATCACTATGCTTTAATTACGTTCAATTTGTAACAATGAAATTGGGGTCATCACAACATGAGGAACTGTATTAAAGGGTCGCAGCATTAGGAAGGTTGAGAACCACTGCTTTAGACTCTACCATTCTGGTTCGTTCAACTTCCTCAGTCATTCTAAGGTGGTCTGTCTCTTTGTTCTTCAGGGAGCTCTGGACTTCTTCTAGGTCTGCTTTCATTTCTTTATAGAATTCTTCCAGTTTTGATCTCAGCTGTTTCTTTTCTTGGAATGCTTTAGACTCTAACATTCTGGTTCGTTCGACTTCCTCAGTCATTCTAAGGTGGTCTGTCTCTTTGCTCTGCAGGGCGCTCTGGACTTCTTCTAGGTCTGCTTTCAGTCTCAGCATTTCTTCAACTAAGTTATTTTCGGCCAGTCTTTCTTTGATAAGTTCTTCATTCTTTAGCTGCTGGCTGATTCTGTTCACTGCTGTCCTTTTGCCTTTTAATATCATCCAGCTGACCTTGCAGAAGCCAGTTTTTCTCTCTCAACTGCTCACCTTCCAGGTGTAGGTTTTCCATCTCACTCAACTGCTTCGTCATTCTGAGGATTTCAGCGTTTTTTTATTTCTTTGTCTTTATTTAGCTTTGTTACAAGGTGTTGCAAAGAAATCTTAGAGGCTCAGCCATCTTCTATCTCTTGTTCTTGTGTTTCCAGGAGTTTTGCCAATCGAGTTTGGAAATGAGGCGGTGTTTTAGGGTTCTGGGGATACTCACAGCAGAACCCATCACATGTTCTAGCTGCCTCATTTTGAAGTTATAGTCATTCTTCTTCTGTTATATCTCCTCTTTCTTTTGGTTTAACTTGTGCTGAAGCTCCTGGATCAGGGCCTCCTTCCTGGTCCGCTCCTCTTGGGCAGACTGCAGGAGCCCCGAGTGCTTCTTCAAGGCCTCCGTGAGCATGTTTAACTGCTCAGGAGCATGATCCAGATCCTCACAGAGTATCTCGCTCTGTCTTCAGAGAGTATTCTTAGCCTAAGGGTTTCTTTCAGATCCAGAATACCCATTTCCTGTTTCTTAACACTTTTCTCTCTTCTTTGTCAGTCAAAGTAGAGTTGTATTTACAGTTGATGTCCTTCAGCTCTTGCTTCAGCTCTATGGGTTCTCAGGGACTGATGTTCTCAGCTCCTGAGTCTGGCTCATGAGTTCAGCTACAACTTCCTTGTCAGCATCTCTAGACTTCTCCGGAGGACCGATGACTTTTTCGGTAGCACACAAACTCTCTTCCAGTTTCTGTACTTTTGCCATCGGCAGCTCACACTTGGCCATCTCTCTCGCTTTTTCTTGGCACACAGACTCAAGAATGTCTAAGATTTCTTTAGGATTGTTTTCTTTATCCTCTTCAAATTATATTAATAATGTTATTGTGTTCTTTTTCTGCTTCAAAAAGCTCCATCAAATTATTCAGACCAGGTTTCAGAGCCTCATTTTCTCTTTTGTAGTTTTTTTTTTAAAGTTGGTCAATTTCAAACTTCATTACTTCTTATAAGTTTTCATAGAAATATTGGAAATACTTCATGTAAGCAGTCTCATCTTTCTCTCCGGTCAGAAAGCTTTCTGGTAGTATCTGCCCTGAAGGGAGCTGGGCCAGGTGTTCTGTGAGCCTCTTCACTTTAACGTGGAGCTGGCTCACATTGACTTGTCCTCTGCCTTATTTTTAATCAGCTTGGCCCTTTGAGGAAAATTTAGCATTGCTAGGGTTTCCCCAAAACACCTGGATCCAGGATGAACATTTGCAACTATGGCTGTTCTGACATTACCTCCAAGGAATTCCTGGAGTAAGAAGGTGAGCTTGTGAGTCTCTGTAGCAAATATGTCTCTGTTTCCCACATTGACAAGGGTGGTAATCACTTGGCCCAAGAAGCTCAATGGTCAATTTATATTACCTGCTTCCTTCAACCTCATCCCTCCTGCATGGGTGTCTCTCTGCCTTGAGATCCTGCTAAGTCCACCAGATTGAGTAGGGAGGTTTGTATACTCATAGTCTCATTGCTTTTCTTCATTGATTCTACTGTAATGGCAAAGAATGTATGAGATGACTGAGGATTCTGTGTTCATTGAAGTCGATGCCACATGCCTGTTTCTCCGTCCTCCATACAACACCCGATAGGCTCCAGCCACTGAGGTCACCATCTGCTCCACCAACAGACTCCCTTCTTGATACACTCCCTTATGTACAGTCCAGCTGATACAGAGTCCAGTAGGCCAGAGATCTGCTCATTGTAGATTTCAATAAAGGAACACTTACAAAGGGAGCTCTTTCCTGCTCCAGCCTTACCTTTTTTTAAAAAAAACATTTTATTGATTTTTTACAGAGAGGAAGGGAGAGGGATAGAGAGTCAGAAACATCCATGAGAGAGAAACATCGATCAGCTGCCCCCTGCACACCCCCCACTGGGGATGTGCCCGCAACCAAGGCACATGCCCTTGACCGGAATCGAACCCGGGGCCCTTCAGTCCGCAGGCTGACGCTCTATCCACTGAGCCAAACCAGTCAGGGCCAGCCTTATCTTTTTCATGATCAATTAAGAAACACAAATATTCAAAACTTGGTGGGATTACTCCTCTCAGGTTATGAGAAAAATGATCATATTCAGATGGTCCCATCATAGTATACGTTTTCTCTGAGCCAGTCTGTCCATATGCAAAGATGGTGCCATTATATCTGCTCATGCAAGATTCCACAATGCCTTTGGCCTCAGTTGAGAACACAGACTCCTGAGTGGTGTCCATGCCGGCAACATGATCAAAAGTGAAGGTCTTGGGCTCCCTGTTGGAGTGCAGCTGGAGAGTTGTCGAGGAGAGAACACAAGCATAAGTTTTGCTCTCCATCAGCTGATCCAGAACCCTCTGTAGGTGGATGAAATTCGCACAAAAACTTTGATGGCATCACCTTCATTACTTGGATGGTTAGACTGACAATTTGTCATATGACACCCGCACCTCCGGATCCCAAGACCAACTCAGGGATCCCCTCAGCTCCAGACGCTGCGAGCCGGGTTCCACCTGCTGAAGGCGGCCAGGATTTGAATTTGGAGTTGAGGCAAGCACTGAGGCCGCAGAGTTGCCCGGCCTCCTCTGTTCTATCCCTTCTACCACACCCTTGTAGATCTCCAATTTCATTAAATTTTCATTTACCCTTCTTACAGTGTTCTTTGTGTATGTTTTTTTTGTTGCAAAAATATACTTATTTTCATGTTGGTTAGCTGAAAATCAATAGTATTTGCATTTTTTAATGACAAATTTATTTCTTTATTTTAGAAAAAACATAGCTCACTGAAAAGCCAAAGAGTAGGCTAAAATTATATTTCTTACGCTGTGGGTTTAATGCTATGATTACAGAGTCTGATTGCATTCTGCATTTCTATACCCCACCAAAAGTTTCTTATACACTCAAAGTTTTTTCCAAGACCACAAACATGGATATGCCCTACGGCCTCCTCCTTCCTCAGAGACTGCTCTCCTAGGGCCTCTCTCTCTAACTACAATGTGACACAGGTCATTGTTAGTCCTCCTGCACAGCAGTTGTCCTATGACTTGCTTCATTGTTCTCTTGGGTTGGAGTCATTGTTTCCTGGATCTCATGCATTTTGTGTATGCCCCCATTTTGTGGAGGCATACCATCTACCATCTAAGAAAGACTATTTTTATTTTCTGTCTATTTCTGTCTATTTCTGTCTATTTCTGTCTATGTGTAGATATGTATAGGATTCTAGGTTGCAAATATTTTCCCCTCAGGACTTGGAATGCTTTCCTACACATTTTTCCAGTATATCCATAGTTCCAATTATAGTCTGATTCTTGTTCTTCTGTAGGTAACTTGTGGTGTGTGTGTGTGGAAGATTTTAGGATCTTCTTTAGGGTTCCAGAATTGGACAATTTCACTTAAATTAAAAGTTAAAGTCCTGCCAATCTGGCATGGCTCAGTGGCTGAGGGTCGACCTATGGACCAGGAGGTCACGGTTCAATTCCCGGTCAGGGCACATGCCTGGGTTGCTGGTTGTGGGCTCGATCCCCAGTGTGGGGCATGCCGGAAGCAGCTGATCAATGATTCTCATCATTGATGTTTCTATCTCTCTCTCCCCCTCCCTTCCTCTCTGAAGTAAGTAAAAAATATATTTTAAAAATAAGTTAAAGTTTTGCCCTGGCTGGTGTGGCTCAGTTGGTTGGAGCGTTGTCTCATATACCAAAAGGTGGCAGGTTCAATTTCTGTTCAGGGCACATATCCAGGTTTCAGGTTCGATCCCCAGTCAGGGCCTGTTCCGAAGGCAACTGTTTGATGTTTCTTTCATCTCTCTCTCTCTCCCTCTCTCTCCCTCTCTCTCCCTCCCCCCCTCAAATAAATAATAATTTTAAAAAAAGTTAAAGTCCTTACATTGACCTACCCTTTCCCACCCCTTTCAATACTGCAACCCTTCTGTTTCTGCTCTGTACTCTCCTAGTCTCTCTGACCCTGTTCTAACTTTTAAAAAAATTCCAGACATATTCCTTCTAACATACAATAACGTTTACTTATGTTGTGTTTATTATCTATCTCTCCTTGCTAGAATAAAATCTTCATGAGGTCAAGAAATTAATTTACCATCTTAAATAACCAGAACAAAGCCTAGTACCTTGTAAGTGCTCAATAAATTTTTGTTGAATGATATGAATTCAAGAAAGAAACTGGCATGCATTTTAGATGGACTGTAATTTGTGGAATGCAAAGAGTTGTTCTTTCAAAAAATGAGACAGTTGAAACAATAAATCCATTAAATGGGACTTTTTGGACATTAACTTGAGGGACCAAACAGGAAGCTATAAAAGAAATCAATCAATCCTATTAGGGTTGGTAACACACTAATGAAAAGCTTTGAGGGAAAAAAGAAATTGAATATGTCTTTTACTTTATTTTTGGATTATAAAATATTATCCTGTTCAAAACCCCCTTACAAAGATAAACAACTGCGCTAATGTAATCTCTTTAAATTAATATTTTAGAGAGGGGGTGGGGAGAGAGAGAAAGGGGAGAAAGGGAGGTTGTGAGGGAGGGAGAGAGGGAGAGACATTATTGTTCCACTTATTTATGCATTCATTGGTTGATTCTTTTTTAAAAAAAAATATATTTTATTGATTTTTTACAGAGAGGAAGGGAGAGGGATAGAGAGTTAGAAACATCGATGAGAGAGAAACATTGATCAGCTGCCTCCTGCACAC
>NW_005353838.1:13724445-13726053 GCF_000412655.1 Myotis brandtii | reverse complement strand
GCAACCAAGGTACATGCCCTTGACCGGAATCGAACCTGGGACCCTTCAGTCCGCAGGCCGACGCTCTATCCACTGAGCCAAACCGGTTAGGGCTTGTTGATTCTTATATGTGTCCTGACTGGGGATCAAACACACAACCTTGGTGTATTGGGACGATGCTCTAAGCAACTGAGCTACCTGGCCAAAGCCACACTAGTGTAATCTTGGTTAATTAAATAAAACATATACTGCAGCTGATGCATTTAATTCTAATGAAAACTGTAAAAGATTACAGCATAAAGTTTAAAGAATAATTGTTTATTGGTAGTTTATATACATTTGTGCGGATTTCTTATAAATGGACTTGTGAACATAATTTTAAATTTTATTCATTTGTCCTCCAAATACATATTGAATGCTGAGTCCATGGATCAGAAGTGAATAAGACACAGTCCTAGTCTTCAAGGTTCAGGTAGTTTAGGGCCGGGCAACAGACAGATAAACAAGCCTAAACTTACAAGGTGAATGGTTAGAATCAAATTTTCTGACTCTAGAATATTGTTTAGAGTTTAATTTAAAATTCATTATCTTCAACACTTTGTTAAATGCACAATATAATTTACAAACACTTTTAACTCCCATAGTTGAAATGTGAGATACATTTTGACTTTTAAATATCTATTTTATACCCATTTTGCAATTAATTAAAACATGATACTAAATATTCTAACTAGAAACCTCTTTAAATATTATAATTACTAGCTTCCTGATTTTTGAGGTGTCTTATCCACATTACATTTGAGCCTCTTGAAACATACAATTTGAATGCCTGGATGCCGGATTTATTAGTCAGAAAACAAATGAGAGGTGGAATAAAGCAGTCACTGGTGGAGCCACATTTCATTTGTCAAGGGAAATTTCATGGAGGAGGCCAGTTTGAAGAGTATCTTGAAGATGAGACATAGAATTGAAGCAGGTTTGGCCAACATTCTGCTAACAGCTAATGACCTGCTAATCATCATGGACAAATCTATTTCCCCCAGCATAGTGTCAGGACACACATTGACTTCTTGCTGGGCTGAGCTTTTAAAGTTCAAGACATTACTGGCTTTTTAAATTTTCACTTGACAGCACTCTTTTGATAGTAATTTGGCCAAAAATGGTATTTAAAAATACTGTGTATAAATGGCCACCTGAATGCATTTCTCCCTTAAATTATAAGACCTACTGGATAATAGCAGTCCATCTTGAGGCTGGGTGAGGAGTTTTTCTGTTAAGGCTTATTCACACCAAGGCATGCCAGCTTTTGTTGCCAAGTAGTTATGATTCAGAAGGACTAAAACTAGACTCTAGAATTTCTTTAATTGGAGAATTACTGCCTGGATTCACTTTTTATGGCTTGATCCCATAATGGATGAATTGGCCAACAGCTGAGAGCTGAGGGAACACATTTCATGTAGGGCAGATCTGTGTGGGGGTATTTATTCATTCGATTTATATGGTATATTTTATCCCAAATGAAGAATGTTAAAAAATATTTACTTGAAAAAAAGTCAAATACCAGGATAGTCACAAGGGAAGAAAGTAAAGCTAGTAGAGGAGAAAGGAATATGGTTATTTGGAAGAAGA
>NW_005353838.1:13718454-13724372 GCF_000412655.1 Myotis brandtii | reverse complement strand
ATATATTAAACAACTAAGGTGTTTGTTGGTGTTGCAAGGCACAATTATTACTGTTCTAATTTATTTTAAGAAAGGGAAAACATGCTTCATTAGACAATGGCTTTTACTTTTGACATTATATAGCAGATTTTAACACATCTATACTAATAAAAGGGTAATATGCTAATTAACCAGGTCAACTGGCCATCTTCTGGACGTTTGACTTCCTGCCGGACAAAGCCATGGTAATGGGGGCCGAGGCAGAGGCCGTTAGGGGTGAGATCAGGCTGGCAGGGGGTTAGGGGCAACCAGGCTGGCAGGGGAGGACAGTTGGGGCGACCAAGCTGGCAGGGGAGGGTAGTTGGGGGTGACCAGGCTGGCAGGGGAGGGCATATGGGGGCATTAGGCAGGCAGGCAGGCAGGCAGGTGAGTGGTTAGGAGCCAGTGTTCCTGGATTGCGAGAGGGATGTCTGACAGGGATCGGGCCTAAACCGGCAGTCGGACATCCCCTGAGGGGTCCCAGATTAGAGAGGGTGCAGGCCAGACTGAGGGACAACCCCCCGCAAGTGCACGAATTTTGTGCACTGGGCCTCTAGTCTATATATAATTCAGTTTTATGAAGACAAATGTTTACTCTGTAAACTCAAATGTCACAGGCAGAAAGTCATGCAAACTAAATGAATCAACTACCAAGTGTTCAGCACCCTAAAGTACTTCAGCATCTCTTAAAGGTTATAAGGATAAAAGAAATTTCTTTTGTTCTTAAAGATCTAACAATCTACTTTGGTAGATAACACATGACACAATTGGAGAATAGTATGAGGCTAAATAAAAGCTCATGTTTTTTATTAATATAAACTAAGTTATATGGTAGAGAGTGAGATACTTTTAGAAATTCAAAAATCAGTGTGAAGAGGTCAGAAAAGTCTTCACAGAGGAAGGCAAAGTTGGGTTTAAAGGATGAGATAGACGATGAAAAAGACATTCAGATGGGAAAATACTATGAAGCAAGGTTTGAAAATAGAAATTTGATAACTTCTCATAAAATATTTTGATATGAAAAAAAGTAATAATTACAGTACTCTAAAAGTGCAACTCAAAACCACAAGGCATCACCTCACATTCATTACAATATCTACTATCAGCTCGGCTGCTGTGGCTCGCAGTACTCTAAAAGTGCAACTCAAAACCACAAGGCATCTCCTCACATTCAATACAATATCTACTATCAGCTCGGCTGCTGTGGCTCAGTGGTTGAGCCTTGACCTATGAATCAGGAAGTCACAGTTCAATTCCTGGTCCAATTCCCCATCAGGGCACATGCCGGAGTTTTGGGCTCCATCCCCAGTAGGGGGCATGCAGGAGGCAGCCAATCAATGATTCCCATCATTGCTGTTTCTCTCTCTCTCTTCCTCTCTGAAATCAATAAAACTATATTTTTTTAAAAAGATACCTACTATCAAACAGAAAATAGCAAAGTTTGGTGAAGATTTAGAGAAATTGGAATCCTTTGTGCACTGTTGGTGGGGAAGTGAAATGGTACAGCCTCTATGGAAAACATTATGGGAACACAGAAGGAGTCGAGGGTTTGGGGGTGTACATGAATTCCAGACTAGAATCCTGAGTCCATTTCATGCATTCATTGCACAACTACTTACTGTTGTATCTATAGCACCTTGGGTTTAACACATGTTTTTTAAATGAGTAATATTATTTAGAATCATCTGGGATGGCTGCTACTCAGTACACAAAACTCTCTTAAAGAGCTGTTTATAGGGACAAAGTCTGTTTTTTTATATACACAAGTTTTTGTATAGAAGCAACACTGAGAGAATAATACTAAGCTGTTGAGCTGCAGAGAAAGAGATTGACGGATTCAGGGGGATGGCCTTGGGAACAGCAGAGGCCACTCTAGGAATATACCCCACCAGGCACATTTGGTTCGATCGCCCTTTCGGAATATAGTGAGACCTCAGTGTATTACCAGTCTTCAGTTTTGACTAGACAATCTCTAGACAATTCTTTGTGTTTGAGAATTCAGTCTTCTGACCTGAGTGAGGAAGCAGGATCATAATTTTCCAGCATTCTGATAGCTTGAGCCAATCACATAGGCTCTAAATAGTGAAATGGCTCCAAGGTTCCCAGCTGGGAGGGAGTAATGAAAGGAAAATGAATTGCACATATTCTCTTCCAAAATAGTCCTGCTTAGTGCCAACCAATTTCATTTTTCTCTCCTGTAATTTTCCTACCTCTTCTAATTCAGTAAACAAATTTTTCTGACAGATGATTATAAATTTGTCATTTGGGGTTCTACATAAAATTTCACTAATATCTTAGACAACATTTTGTGTGTGTGTGTGTGTGTGTGTGTGTGTGCATGTGTGTGTTTTAAGAAATTAGTTCTTTAAAAAACTTTATTATGGAAAATTTCAAATAGAAAAAGTAGAATAGTATAATCAGCTCCTGTTTCTCCATTATTCAGCTGTAATGCCTAACAAGATATAGTCATTCTTGTTTCATTTAACAACCACCTCCAGCCCCTAGATTATTTTTTCCTTTATCTCCCCACATCCTGGTCATTGGCTTATTTTAAAGCAAATCCCAGACATTATTATCATTTTGTAAATACCATAAACACACCTAAATACAATCCCCCTTCCCAAAACAACACTTGATTAATATCAAATATCCAATTAGTATTCTAAATAATCCCAGGCGTTTCATAAATATTTTTGCAGTTTGTTCAAATCCAAATAAAGTCCATACATTGTCTTTGACTGATATGACTCAAAAAGCCTTTCTCTTTCATTTCTCTCTCAAACGTTCCCTGTTTTTATTTATTTATTTATTTTGTGTGTGTGTGTGTGTGTGTGTTTTCTTTTTTTTCCATTAAGAAATGATGTCATTGCTTTACAAAATTTCTCACTTTTCTTTTTTTGTTGTTGGTGTATGCTAAATAAAAAAACACATTGTCTCATTTTACCTACACGACTACCTGATGAAGTAGGTAGAAGAGATATTTCACCGTTTAGCAGATGAGTTGACCAGGGTACAGAGATGAAGTTAACAGTTTGTCTAAACTTAGAGTTAGTAAGTAGTTGAACCAGAGCTAGAATCTAGGGAACTCATTTCTTAGATCTAACAGTGAGCCTCTTTTTTCCTGAATTAAAGTACTACTAAAAACACCAAAATTCTAAGGAGACTTTTGGATACAAAATTAAAGTATTATCAGTACAATTTAATGAATGTTTTATGTATGATTTCTTAATAGCAATCCATGTATACAGGTTATCTAGAATCCATTTTCTTTTTAAAAAATATTGATTTTTTTTACAGAAATGAAAGGAGAGGGATAGAGTTAGAAACATCGATGAGAAAGAAACATTGATCAGCTGCCTCCTGCACACCCCCTCCTGGGGATGTGCCTGCAATCAAGGTACATGCCCTTGACTGGAATCAAACCTGGGACCCTTCGGTCCACAGGCCGACACTCTATCCACTGAGCCAAACTAGTTAGGGCGAAACCATTTTCATTGGTGGAAATAATTCATGAGAAGTTGAGCCTCAATATACATATCATTTGTGCCTATATGACTTTATTGAATTTATTTTTTCATATCATTCGCACATTTGAATATTTATTTGCTATATAGATTATAAACTTTTGGACTTATAATAAAAATACAGTGTTAGTTTCTTTACAATTTCTTGTAGTCAAATGTATGTAATGGACATTCAGGATCTTTTTAGTGAAAAATAAAGGTCAATTAGTCTGTGTGAATTCTCATTCACTACTGAGGTAGAAACAGCATTTTCTAAGTAATGAAGTATCTTCTATGTCTCTGCTTATTCTCTACTGCCCTCTACTGGCGCCTGATGTTGTTTTTGATAAATATCATTTAGGGAAGTCTATCACTTTTATATAAAAAAAAATGAAGCCATAAAAGTTATTTTAGAAAGTTCCTTTCAAAGGAATAAGTACTTTCTTACTAGGCAAAGCTACTTTAAGTATACAATAAAAGTAATTTCTAAGAAAAGTTTCCATAATATCTACTATAATACCCCCTAAGCATTATAACACTTGCTCATTAATTAAATTTCTAGACCATCAGCTGCAACTTTTAAAGCATAAAGTAACTTCTAGCCAATAATTTTTTATCATAATTGAATTACTGAAAATTAATTCTAAACAAGTTTAACAATACAGTACAATATTTCTGGTTTAGTTAGAATATACACTGTACATGTATGTGCTAGCTTCTGAAAACAGAGCAGAAAATAAGAGAGCCATGGCTTCTATCTTCAGAGAAGATAACTGTAAATACAAGGGCAGGCAAAAGTAAGTTAACAGTTGTTTGTATAAAAATAATAGAAATAAATAACACAACAAACAAACAAATACATAAATAATACAAGAATAAACTGTTTCATGTACTTACAACTGTGAACCTACTTTTTCCCAGCCCTGTATTGGTGAGGAAGTAGAAATTTCTTATTATTTAGGCTTTTTCTAAGTTTATATAAGACACATCAGCAAAATAAATTCTAAAATTTATGTAATCTCTGTAGTAAAATAGGTATTTTTCTGCATTTCAAATTTAGTATAGTGAATGCACATTAAATTATCTTTCTAAAGCCATGACAGGGTGACCTAGATTTAAGCCTTTTGATATACCATGTTATTGAGTCTTATATTCTTTGGTGACTTGAGAGAGAATGAATTACTGAAGGATTAAAAAAATTATTTTTCAATTGTAGCTGACATTTATCATTATATTAGTTTCAGGTGTACAACATAGTGATTAGACATTTATATAACTTACATAATTATTATTATATTATTGACTATATACCCTGTGCTGTACTTTACAACCCCGCGACTGTTTTTATAACCCTCAACTTGTAGATCTTAATTCCTTCCCTTTTTTCACCCATCCCCCAACCCCTCCCTATTTAGCAACCATCAAAATGTTCTCTGTATCTGAGCAAATGGCAAGATTTCTTTTTTTTTATTTATTTTTTTATTGCTAATATTCCATTCTATACGTATACCGCTAAATCTTCTTTATCAATCTACCAATGGGCACCTAGGTCGCTTCCATATCTTGGCTATTATAAGTAAATAATGCTGCAATGAACATAGAAGTGCATATATATTTTTGAATTGGTGTTTTTTATTTCTTTGGATAAATATATTGAAGTGGAATTGTTGACAATATTACGGATATCCCCCATTCCTCCCCCTCTTTGCACCTCTCCACCCAGTTCCCACCCTTTCCCAGGCCTTCACCACACTATTGTCTGTGTCCATGGGTTATGCATATTTGCATACACGTTCTTTGGATAAACTCTTCCCACCCACCTTCCCCTGCTCTGAGGTCTGTCAGCCTGTTCTATGCATCCATGTCTCTGGACCTATTTTGTCTGTCAGTTTATTTTGTTGATTAGATTCTACATATAAGTAAGATCATGTGATATTTGTCTTTCTCTGTCTGGCTTATTTCACTTAGTATAATAATCTCCAGGTCCCCCCATGCTGTCGCAAAGGGAAAGAGACACAAAATATTCCATCCAAAAGCAGCAGAATATACATTCTTCTCAAGTGCACAGGGGAGATTTTCTAAGATAGATTATATGTTAGGGCACAAAACAAGTGTTAATAAATTTAAGAAGTTTTAAATCACATCAAGCATCTTTTCTAATTCCATACAATTATGGTCAGAAATCAATTACAAGAAGAAAACTAGAAAAATCACACATATATGGAGATTAAACAACATGATGCCCTAACCCAGTGGTCGGCAAACTGCGGCCCCTTGAGTGTGGCTCTTCCACAAAATACCACGTGTGTGTGGGCGCGCACATACAGTGTGATTGAAATTCGTGGCCAACACTCAAGGGGCCAAAGAGCCACATGTGGCTCTCGAGCCGCAGTTTGC
>NW_005353838.1:13705985-13718354 GCF_000412655.1 Myotis brandtii | reverse complement strand
ACATCCCCAAAGGGGGGGGTGCAGGAGGCAGCTGATTGATGTTTCTCTCTCATCGATGTTTCTAACTCTCTATCCCTCTCCCTTCCTCTCTGTAAAAAATCAATAAAATATATTAAAACAAACAAAAACATGCTACTTTTCTGTCTTGAAGGAGTGGTGTAGGAGATGAACTTTATTGTTCAACCCTACCCTAGTTCTTGGCTATCTCTCAAACTTTGTGATTGTCCATGCAGCTTTCATTGTTCTAATAGGCTCCCCGTAGCTGAGGATGTGCCAAAACCTGCCAATGTTCCAAAGGGCAGGCCTAGATACAAGCTGATTGGAAGCCATACCCTCTGGCAGCAGCTTGTATATATATAATGTAAATTTATTGATTTCAGAGGAGGAGAGATAGAAACATCAATGATAAGAGGGAATCATTGATTGGCTGCCTCCTTCACGCCCTCCACTGGGGATCGAGCCTGCAACCCTGGCATGTGCCCCTGACCGGAATCAAACCCAGGACCCTTCAGTCCACAGGCCGACACTCTATCCACTGAGCCAAACCGGCCAGGGCTGGCTGCAGCTTTTGAAGTGTGTAAATATACCTATGCTGCTGTCAGGGAAGAGTGGGAGATGAGTGCTTCCTGTCTGCTCTCTCTGCACTGAGCCCTGGGGGATAACCAGTTAAGAACTGTCTTTATTTGCTACAGTCCTGTGGGATCAGCAAATCTAAACACCACTTGGTCACCAGGTGATCAAAGGATGTCCCCTGTATGGTGGTCACAGATGCTGGGGTGCTAGATATGTGCAAAAGTTTTTCTGGAAAATACAGCCACCTGGAGCGAGGCAGAGGGACAGCACAAAGATAGTGCTGTCCTCTGTGTTCTCTGCGCAGTACTGCAGGCAGCTCCTAGATGTGTGTTAAAAGCCAGCCCCTCAGGTTGAAGCACTGGAGATTGCAAATAAGCTTATCACACAGAAAGGTGGGGCACCAGATGTGAGGTTCAAACCTTTGCTCCTCTGAGAAATTGGAAGTCATGAATTTTGTTCTAGTTGTGTCTTTACACCAGAGGTGGGTTTAATACCCTGTCTGTCTCTCCTACCCATTTCATTGTGGGTTTTTTCTTGTTCCCAGTAGTCACTCTAGTTTCTGCATTCCTTTAAGAGAAAATTGTTCTGTATGTAGGTAGTTTTTGTGTGTTCATGAGAGGAGGCGAGTTCAGGAACCTCCTATGTTGCCATCTTACACTAGAACCTATTCATTCTTTTAAAAAAAACTTTTTTTCACTTCTTCAGTAGTTAATATGGCATATATATTTTTTGTGTGTGGACATTAGCACAGACCTTTTTGAATGATTACTAAATATCAGAACAGCAGGCTACTAAATAATACAGTCTTGGATTCATTATTGATATTGGCCAGTTTGGCATCAGCCCCAACCATAATTTTGGTTAGTTACCTCTCAAAATATATCTAATATGAGGATTGGGTCATAGTATGAGTGCAAACCCGCTGTTAAACATTAAAAGAAATGACTTGAGCCAGTGGGTCCCTAACAAATTTATATTTACACTAGTGACCCGGTGCATGGATTTGTGCACGTTGAAAGGAAATTAATTAGAAGGTGGCCGGTGGGGCGGGACTGGGCAAGATGGCCCAACAGGCCCTGGAGCCAACCTCCCTCAGTCCCTCCCCCTGCCGACAGCACCTGGGGTGGTGCTGTGGAATCTCGAAAGGCGTCTGTGGAGTGAACAAGATCCCTCCGGCAGGTGGGGTGCCTCGGCCTGGCCTGTGGGGACGGGGCAAAACCGGCTCTCCTACATCCCCCAAGGGGTCCTGGAGTGCGAGAGGGCACTCTGCAAAGTTGCCGTCACCTCCCCCTGCCGACAGCACCTGGGGTGGTGCTGTGGAATCTCGAAAGGCGTCTGTGGAGTGAACAAGATCCCTCCGGCAGGTGGGGTGCCTCGGCCTGGCCTGTGGGGACGGGGCAAAACCGGCTCTCCTACATCCCCCAAGGGGTCCTGGAGTACGAGAGGGCACTCTGCAAAGTTGCTGTCATACAGTTTGTGGAACACAAACGCAAGTGTGCAGTAAACCAGATTCGGGGCCGACAGTGCCCCAGCAACAACATAACCCAAGGCCGAAGGTGGAATCACGTCACCCCACAAGGAATTGGACTCTCTCCTCTCTGGTTTTGGGGTGCATCTCCCGATAACCGCTGCTGCCAAGTCACTGCAGCTCGGCAGCTCCTGCATTGAGCGTCTGCCCCCTGGTGGTCAGTGCGCATCATAGCGACCGGTTGAACACTTAGCATATTATTAACCTTTTATATATTTACCTATATATCTATAGGCATAGATATATATTGATATATATAGATATAGTACATTTATACTTACCTTGGTGGTTGACCTAAATTTTGTTATTATTCATTTTGAAAACAAGCTTATTCACCAGATTTGGGGTATATTTAAGTTTTGTTCTATGGTATTGAGTAAAGTATATACTTCCAGATATATTATTTCCTTTTCATCTTCAGAATAAATGTTCTTTAGGTATTATAGAATATTTAATATACATTAGGTTAATTTAACCTTTGTTTTTTAAAAATATTTTTATTGACTTCAGAGAGGAAGACAGAGGGAGAGAGAGAAACATCAATGATGAGAGATAATCATTGATTGGCTGCCTCCTGCACACCCCCTACTGGGGATGAGTCTGCAACCTGGGCATGTGCCCTTGACCGGAATTAAACCTGGGATCCTTTAGTCTGCAGGCTGACGCTCTATCCCCCGAGCCAAACTGCCCAGGGCTAATTTAACCTTTGTATTATTTCACTGAATATGTATAATTTAAGACCTTTATCTGAGTTTGTTGGTAGACATAAAGATTAAAACTAGACTAATTATTATACAAAAATTCCGTTAAAATGGTTTAAAAATACTACTTCCTCATTAAACTTTCTCATACATAAGCAGCTTTGTAAATGTGCGCCATAGGAAACCATGCAGTATTTCTTTTCTGATGAATGTACTGCAAAGAAAATTTCTGCTTTGAATACTGTCAGAAAACAAAGAATCGACTGGTTCGCTCCGGGCTGTCAGCACACCACCTCCCGGACTTGCCCTACGACTACGGCGCCCCAGAGTCTCACACCAACGCCCGGATCATGCAGCTGCACCACAGCAAGCACCACACTGCCTATGTGAACAACCTGAACACCAGGGAGGTGAGGACAAGCACGGGGAGGTGCGGAGAAGGGTGACAATGCCACTCAAATAACTCTTCAGCCTGCCTGAAGTTCAACAGTGGAGGCCACATCAACCAGCATTTTCTCGTCAGACCTGAGCCCTCGTGGTGGTGGAGAACCCAAAGGGGAATTGCTGGAAGTCATCAACATGACTGGTTCCTTCACTGCATTTAGCTGTTTCTGCTGACGTTCAAGGCTCACTCAGGTGGGAGCTGGCTTGGTTTCCATAAGGAGCAAGGATGCTTCTAGACTGCTGCTTGTTCTAACCAGGATCCCCTTCAATGAAAAGGTCTCGTCTCATTCTACTTTTGGGGAATGATGTGTGGGAGCATGCTTATTACTTTCAGTATAAAAATGTCAGACCTGATTATCTGAAAGCTATTTGGAATGTAATCAACTGGGAAAATGTAACTGAGAGATACATGGCTTGCAAAAAGTATATCAGCATTACAGAAAGCTCGTTATGGCTGATTCTGTAGTAGTGCAGAGTAAACATTTGAGTAAACATTTTCTTCCGAGAGCTAAAATACCCAGGAGGTTATATCACCATAAAGCCATCAAAAGTATCACATCCCTTACTACTGAGGCCCCTATGGAAGCCTTTCTGATCCTGTTCTATTGCATTTATAGATAATCTAGATTTTTACCCTAGTTGTTTAACAATATTAATTTCTTTCCCCCAAGGAAACAAAACTAAAAAAGAACCAATTTAAAAAAAACTTTTACAATATAAAAATCATTATACAATAATTTAATTTTATTTTCCCTTTATCTTAATCACATACTTTAAGTAAAAAAGATATGAAAGATGTTAAAAACTGGACAACTGAGATAGGCAAGCATCATTAATACCAAAAACAGACATTCAAAATGGTTTCACATCGTCACATATTTAAACGTATCTCATTTTCAAATCCAACTGCCTGACAGATGCACTCTGGTCTGCTAGAAATGAATGGTGTGGTACCGGAGGCCACCTGCACACAACAATGAGGTTGCTGAGAGAAACGGCATCTTTCGAGGTGCTCTCCTGCACGAATGTGGCCATTAAAGCCTTTAATTCTGTCAGCGGTCTTTTAAATACCAATGATACTGATGTGACTGCAGGATTCACATTACTTAACATGACTCCCAGATAGCGCTGGCTTTACAGCTGATTCCACAGGCACAGACTTAGGCCAAGTTATAGGATATATAATTTTTTCTATTTTATTTACTGTTTAAGATGTTTTTCAATTAAATTTGGATGATACTTATAGGTAGTAGTACACAGGTGCCTGCATCCTTGTTTATGGACTCAGCGTCAGCACTGTGAATCACACACTGGGCCGTTCGTCCTCTCCTCAGTGTCCAGCACATTGGCATTAATAACCTGGTACAGCAATCAGTAAATTGGAATTAAACTCGTAAGTCAAGGCCCCACTGTACCTGGTACAGCAATCAGTAAATATTTACCAGGACCTCTTTAGGATTCCATTTTAGGCTTCTTATAGAAACAAGCCAATTCAAAACATTTTCTAGGCTTTGAAAATTTAATAAATGAAAGGCACTTGCCATTACTGATCATAATTCAAAAAGGTGGTGGTAAATTAAGGCTAAAAGTGGTAATTATTCTGTATGTGCCTACATGTGTAAAATGAGGTCTAAGATAAGGAATTAAGGAATAGACTAAAAACAACATGGGAGAGACTATGAAGAATAGGGTTACACTTGAAAATAAAAAAAATATATTTTTCTATCAGTTGGAGCTATAAAATATGAGGAAATTTTGGGGAAGGAGGTAAAATGATATTTAAAAAAACAAATCTCTTCCAATATAATAAAGCATAATCCTAATAGGTTTTTGGGAAAACTGAAGATATTTTTTAAATTCAATGACCTCTTTTTTTGCTCAACTGGAATTTTTACCATAGCACATACCCTGAATTATAATTATTTGATTCTGAACAACTGAGAAACTAAAAGATCTCATTCTTAGATTTATATACTTTTCTTACAAAAATAATTTGTTATTGTGCCAATATTTATCTGAACATGATAGCCTCCAATTAATTGGAATGACCACATTATCAGTATGAGTTATAGTGAAATTGCAGTTATTTCTCCTGTTTGAAAAATGAAGAGAAAAGAGTGAAAAACAACAACTATGAAGAAAAACAGGCAAATGGAAATAAAGGATACACAACAAAAGAGCCCAGAAGGCAAAAACATAAATATTAGAAAGATGCTTCAAAAGTTAATTAGTATCACAGGGAAAACCTTTATGAAAAATATTTAGAAAATAAATTAACACGTATCTTTAAAATATAGGACTCTAAGTGCTCGATATGTTTGGGATACTCTACAGTGACCTGTTAATTGCTGTACATATTTTTTTTTCAGGTATTTCTGGATCCTGTAGAAATCTATAGAATTTGCTTACTCACTGTTACAAAAATTGTTCTCAACTGTAGAAAATTAAAATTAATTCTTTAACCTTTAAGAAAGAAAAGAATGAAGAATCACTTCACTCTAATACATCATGAAAATAGGGTATCTGTTTATTTTGCCACATCACATTTTTTTTAAATGAAATATATGATTAGAGAATCAATTTCAGAGAATTTTTAGAAGAACAGGTGATTGAAAACCAAGTTCTCTTTTTTCAGGTGAGCCACAACACATTAAGTGATAGAGTTCACTTTGTACCACTTAGACATATACACTAGCAGAGCAAAATCATGTTCAAGCCAGTCAGCCCAAACATCATTTCCAGTAGTCAGCAATCTATGGCTCATGGCTGAATGTGACTTGTGGTCTATTTGTGGATGGCCCTCAGCTAAGAGTGGTTTTTATATTTTTCAAAGGGTTGTAAACAAAGCAAAACAGCATATGTGACAAAGAACCGCATATGGTCTACAAAGCCTAAAATATTTATGACCTGGCACATTATAGAAAGCTTGCAGACCTTTCATTCATACCAATGTTGTATAGAATTTAGACAGTGCAATTACAGGTCCAATATAATGCTCACTTATTCCCACCATGAATGTAGTAACAGTCTAAAAAGATATCTTCTGATGTCATTTGTCAGAATTTGTTTTCAACTTTTTCTTCATCTTCACTATCATTAAAGTTCATCCTTCAACAATATAAAAGTAATTGAAAGAGAAAAGAAACATGAGATTATATTAAAAACAAGGTAAAATAGTATAAGCTAACCAAACTTTTATCTTCTCAAAAATAATTACATACTCTATATTTCTTATTTAATGAGCCCACCACATAAGAACCTCTCCTACCTATAACAATGGTAGAGGAAAGGGTATCACATAGTTCTTACGCAGGCAGATACTACCAATTATAGCTTTACACATTCGAAGTCATATTTTGATGCGCTCTTTAACTTAATTTCAGTTATGACATTTGATTTATGAGTAACAGTGTTTGCTATCTCAAATGTTTAATGAGAAAGTCACAAAACATCTTGAGAAAACAGCTAAACAAACTATCAGAAAAACATTTTTGTTTACTGAAACCAAGAAAATAAAGATTCATAACTATCTCTTTCCTAACTGTTAGATTTGGAGAAAACATAATTCCCGAAGCAGGCTGTCAGACTTTCTATGTTGGGGTCTGTAGTTCTAATGATTCTACGGAGCCAGATGTCCTAGCCCTTTCCCAACGCTGTGCTGTTCTTCTGCCATTTCACTGTATAGGAAAGGAATCCAAGCACCCTCATGTGATTGTATTAAATCCCATTCAGAAGGCACTCTAGCATTCATGGACTGTTTGGTCTAAGTCTGTCCTAGAATGACATGATTTAAAGAAGAAAAATAATAAACAGTCCTTGCAAAGAACAGCAGGAGAAAGGCTGCAACTGCTTGATGGGTTAAAAATTCAAGGAGAGGCCAGGAGGTCCATGGGTTCCAACACATCCCGACTAAATAAGAACAAAAGAGTATTTGCTATCCAAATGTGTCTGTCAGGAGGCTCCAGTATATGTATTCCTTTCCTAACAAGTCACTGCTTTACTTACATTTGAACAAAATGTAAATAATTTATAGCCATAATTTCTTAAGTGATTTTACTTGTCCAAATCTCTAAGCATTTCAGTGTTTATAGGCTACATTCTGATTCTCATATTTTCCAAAGAAGAATTTCCAACTACTTACTGTTTTTTGAAGCTTTGTTTTCCCTGCTTATTCATACATATAAAATATAGGAAGAATAACTGTAGATAATGTTTGCAGTCAGCTCTAGACTTAGTCCTTACCTTATTTCTCATTCCATGTTTTTGGAGATTTTCCAATTTTTCATATATTAAAGCAGCAATCTCTTTTGCATCTCTGGAATCTATTTGCTCTCCCCCAATATTTCTCTAAAATTAAAAACACTTTTCTTATAATCTTTTAAGTATCTAATCAAAACATGACATTTGTACCTCAGAAACTTGAATAAAATAGTCCTTAAAATTCTAAGTGCTCGAAACTTAAATTTCTTCAAGGAAATAATGCTACAAAAGCACAGTTAACCCATTATTTACCTGAAATAAATACTGATACTGTTATGAGAACATGGGAAATATGCATTGTTAACTCCAAATGCCTGAAAACATTTAAACTGTGTAAGAAAAGATATGCCCAGGGGACTAAAATCATTCTAATCTAATACAATCTCTGACACAGACAAAACCATGACTAACTAACCATTGGAAAAGCAATGCCTATCTCCTGGCTCTCTTCTGCCCATAGCAGGAAGGTGGCTGGGAGGGGACAGGTGAATATGACCAACTCTGCTCACTTGGGATCTGGAGCCACCTGTTTCATTCCTCCTGGAGAGAACCCCACAATTATGTGTTAGGATTTTGTTTCATCATATAACTGCCCATCTGGGTTTGCATTTCTGTTTATTCCAATCATCATTCTACTTTGGCCTCTTCCTCTAGCCTGGACTTCTGGATGCCAACCCTGCCTTTCAGTTTGGACAGGGATATTCTGGGTCCTAATCTGTCCTCTGGACTCCTCTAGACATATGGTAACATCATATTTTCTTTTTTTTAAATATATGTGTGTGTGTGTGTGTATATTTTAATTTAAATTCTTTATTGTTAAAAGTATTACATGAGTCTCCTTTTTCCCCCATTGACCTCTCCCCGGCCGCTCCCACCCCACAGCACATGCCCTCACCCCCCTACTGTCTGTGTCCATTGGTTATGCTCATATGCATGCATACAAGTCCTTTGGTCTCTTAGCCCCTCACCCCACGCCTTCCCTCATAGGTTGGACAGTCTGTTCGACGCTTCTATGTCTCTGGTTCTATTTTTGTTCATCAGTTTATGTTGTTCATTATATTCCAAAAAATATATATTTTTTACTTATTTCAGGGAGGAAGAGAGAGAGAGAGAGAAACATCAATGATGAGAGAGAATCATTGATCGGCTGCCTCCTGCATGCCTTACACTGGGGATCAAGCCTGCAACTGGAGCATGTGCCCTGATCGGGAATGGAACTGTGACCTCCTGGTTCATAGGTCGCTGTTCAACCACTGAGCCACCTAAGCCGGGCAATATTTTCAAAGAGCTCCCTCTATGGCCTGATCATTTCTATGACTGGTCATTTTATTGATATTTCTCTAACATCATTTGACATGATGTCACCCACTTCTCAGCTGTTCTGAGAATTGGGAAGCAAAGCTAGTGATTCCAAAGGAATGAAGATTCAGCCTCAGGTATAAAACATTTTCCCTCTCAAGTTATGCTTACCCTATGCTGTTCTTAAAATAGCCTCTTGGACTAATCAAAATCCTTCACTGAAAAATCTAAATGTCTGACAATTCTAGATTTCTGAAATTCACCATTTAATTTATCTATTTAAATATTTAGCTCTATTTAAAAATGTATTATAATTACCAATAAATAACATGAGACCTTAATCAGATATTCTTTCTCAAAAAGTATATATTAAAATATTTGAAATTATTAATTTCATGTTTTATCAGAAAACATGAATATAGTACAAAGAAAATATTTTATCATAGTTCTTGTGCCAATAATGTCATTCTTTTACTTGGGAAGACAGCAAAGGTCATGAGTACTTTCAGTTAGCAATTATACTGGCTGATACACATGTACTTAAAAAAAATTTATTTATTTATTTTTTTAGAGAAAGGAGGGGGTGGGAGGGGAAGAGAGAGAAAAACAAACATTGATTTGTTGTTTATACATTCATTGGCTGATTCTTGTATGTGCCATAACCAGAGACTGAACCTGCAACCTTGGCATATTGTTAACACATTCTAACAATTGAGCAACCTGGCCAGGGCCAGACATATGCTTTTGTATTAGTAATCATAAAAGTTATCACCTGAATTTGAATTTTAAGACCCACTGGTTAGATGTCTAGTTTCTTACTGGGAAAAAAAAAAAAAGTTACGGACCTATAAAAAAGGAATAATGACTGCACCAACTTTTATAGCCTAAATCATTCATTAATAAAGATTCTATAAGATAAATACTCTGGTACTAAGGTTATTTCAAAAGTATTACAATAGCATACTATCCTTTCCTGGGAAAAAATCTATACTAATAAAAACCTAGGTGGTCCTCACGCCGCCACAAGATGGCTGGCAGGGGAGGGCAGTTGGGGGCAATCAGGCTGGCAAGGGAGCAGTTAGGCGTCAATCAGGCCGGCAGGGGAGCGGTTAGGGGGTGATCAGGCTGGTAGGTAGGGGAGTGGTTAGGGGAATCAGGCAGGTAGGCAGGCTAATGGTTGAGGGCCAGCAGTCCCAGATTGTGAGAGGAATGTCCAACTGGTTCAGACCTGATCCCACAGGGCAGTTGGACATCCCCTGAGGGGTCCCAGATTGGAGAGGGTGCAGGCCAGTGGGGGGCCCCCCCCCCCCCACCCGAATTTCGTGCACTGGGCCTCTAGTTAATCATAAAGGTACTATATGTTAATTCTATAAAAGTAGGAAATATAAAACTTCACAGAAAGTAAATAATTACCTCGAATTCTATCACCCATAGAAAACCACTATTAGTATTTTGGTTTGTCTCTTGAGTAATTTTCCTATTAATGAGTGTAAAAATTTTAAGGCAATGGAGATCATATCAATTGTGAGACACAAAACCTTTTAAAATCATTTAGTGTATATATAAAAAGGACCGTTTTTTAATAATATGCAATAAGATAATGATAAAGAGAAAAGAATCTAGAAAAGAGCATTACTCAGTCTAAACAAAAAATCTTTTGAGCTTGGCCTGCTAAAGGAAAGGAACATGGAGGAAAAACCTGTACGTACCTTTGATCTTTCGTAGGGAAAGAATTTAACAGTTGGATAGGCTCTGATACCAGCTTTCTGGCATGTCTGAGCATTGGCCTGACAGTCTACTTTTCCAGCTTTCACTTTTCCTTTAATCATCTGAAAAAAGACAAATATGGTTTACCATTCTCCTTGGAATGAAGTATTTTGGCAACCACAAAGCAATGTGATACTAAACATTTCAAATCTTTATAAACCTAAGGATTTGTTATTTAAAACATTTCAATCCTCCCCATTCAAATAAGATTGCTTCCAAATTCTTACTGGCGCTTTGCATTCCTATTTGTCCAGCACATCTCCAATAGCATTAATTTCTCTTTTGCCTTATCAAGAAAATTGAGCTTTGCCCTAAATGACCTCAACTTCTTGGTACCTACACCTGTCTGTCACAGCATAAACATCCCAGATGGTCTCCTTCCTGTCTTTCTCTGATCTCATGTGCTGAGGTAGCACCCATCTTGTGGAAGGCTGACTACTCCAGCTACACTCTCCGGTTGTCTCACTAACTATCAGATCTCTTACTTTCTCTAGCGTGTACACATCTGATCAAAAAAAGGATTCCTTCCTTAATTGCAGGGAAGGAATTAATTGAAGGAAAAAGGGAACAAGCAGAAGTGAGGCTTCTGGCTATTAAGGTTAGGAAGATGATGATGTCATCTAAGGAGGGGAAGAGAGAGAAAAACAAACATTGATTTGTTGTCCCACTTATTTATGCAGTATTGGCTAATTCTTGAGTGTGCTCTGACCGGAGATTGAACCTGCAACCTTGGCATATTGGGACAATGCTCTGACCAATTGAGCAACCTGGCCAGGGCCAGACATATGCTTTTGTATTAATAATCATAGAAGTCATCACCTAAATTTGAATTTGAAGACCCAGTGGTTAGATGTTTAGTTTCTTGTTGAAGGAAAAAAAAAAAAGTCACTGACCCAAAAACAATTAGGTAGAGATGCTGGCTAACTTTTTAAATAAAGAATGAAGCCTACTGCAAAGATTATAGTTGTAGAAATGAAATGGTTTTTAAAATTCAGAGGAAACTTTTAAGAAAATAAAAATTATATTTAAAATGTTTCAGCTAATTATTAAAACATGCATGTGATTACAATTTATTTAAGACTTACCCTGGCCAAGAGCTCAAACTCTGGAGCAAAATTTTGGCAAGGTCCACACCAAGGAGCATAGAAGTCAATCACCCAATGGTTTTTCCCTTGTAAAACTTTTTCATTGAAGGCCTGAGGTGTAAGATCTATGGATGCTTGAGGCAAAAATCTGAGGCAAAAATCAAAATTATTTTTCATTATATAAAACCAAAGCAAACTTCTAAAATATAATGCTGCAAAAGTTTTTAAGTTTAAAGTGACTTTAAAAAATGACAGTGTAATAAACCACAACCTTATCTTTGGTAAGTTATAATTTTTTACTAAGTGCTTTAAAATGCTAGAATTTTAAACAACTCACAGTAAATTTAATTATAGACATAAGAGGAAGGTAAATAATATTAAATCCATTTCGTACAATAATATATATTTTAGTTACTCACCCTAGACCCCAAATTCTTAGGGAATAGGCATCCCTATTCCAACCATTGTAACTACTGAAAAAAGAAAAATACATGTCAGTTGTAAATAGAATTTTTCATTATTGGATATGTTCAGAAAACGATCTCATTGTAGAAATCCTATATAATAAAAGGCCAATATGCAAATCGACCAAACGGCGGAACAACCGGTGGCGATGACGTGCACTGACCACCAGGGGGCAGATGCTCAACGCAGGAGCTGCCCTCTGGTGGTCAGTGTGCTCCCACAGGGGGAGCACCGCTCAGCCAGAAGC
>NW_005353838.1:13701746-13705130 GCF_000412655.1 Myotis brandtii | reverse complement strand
AAAAAATACTTGTTGGGTTAACTTTTATTTAGTTAGAATAACTTTTAAATGTTAACTGTATAAATGATTATAGTAAGTGCCTTAAAATTTTAGACAATACTTACTGATATTGATAAGCTTTATTTGATTTTGGGGGGAAAAATCTTATCTCAGGGTATCTTCGAACATTTTCTTCAGCACAAAAAGAATGATACTGTTGGCAGTCTATGCTGCCCACATTGATTAGTCCAGTTAATGTCTGGAAAAGAAAAAAAAAAGAGGAGACAAATATATCAAAGTGATTAGAAAAAAATTACCTCCACAACTACTTTATATATATTTGCATAGAGAAACTATCACTGTGAGACAATTATTATATTATTTATCAGTGATTTTCATCAAATAAAAAAGTAAGGGCTTAAATATAATAGAACATTTAGAGTAATAAACTGAAAATTTAATTTTGTGGTTAAGAACTCACTACAATTATTGCATATTAAACAACTGATTTCATTCACCTATTATATAGAGAAAATAATTTTTTTCTAAAAACAATGTATTTATTTTTTTAATTCTCACTCAAGAATGTTTTTCCATTGATTTTTAAAGAGAGTGGAACAGAGAGGGAAAATCAGAGAGAAATATTGATGTGAGAGAAACACATCGATTGGTTTCCTCCTGTACATGCCCTGATTAGGCCTGGCCAGGAAGGAGCCGGCAACTGAAGTACATGCACTTGACTGGAATTGAACCTGCGACTCTTCAGTCTGCAGGCCAACACTCTATCCACGGAGCCAAACAGGCTAGGGTGGGAAAATGAAATTTTTTCTAAAATTCAAAGAATTAGAAACCAAGAACGAATAAAGGTCTTGGCAATGGAATTTCAGAGTTATTTTTTCAAATGGAGACATGGGCTGTGGGCAGCACATAGACTCATAGTTAAATTTAAAAATTTTAATGAAAAGAGCACAAAGTTGTATTATCTCAAATGTTAAGATACCAGAAATCACTTTAATTCAGGTTTGTTCATGTTTTATCTTAGAAATAAACAAAGTAGTTACTGTATTTTCCATTCTGGTATTTAAATCTTTTTTCCCCAATCTTTCATAATTTATATAACACTATGTCTATTTGTATGAAATTTAAAAAATCCAAATAGTATTATAGATCAAAGCTATTTTTAAGTCCTACAATATTGTGAAGAAACTATATTTGAGCTCTAAAAGTAAAAATAAAGGAGACCTTTGGGTTGACTTTGGCAGAAATTTGGTCAAATACAATATGAAGTATAACACAAAAAAAGGTAAATTATTCTATACCGTTCATATACCAGATAGAAGCTGAGTTGAAATCCAAGTGGTGTGATCAGAACTGTTAAGTTATAATCTAGAGGTGGGTTTACTCATGCTAGTTTCAAAATAATTCTGTTAAATAAACGTTCTTAGTAAATGTTTACATTTAAAATAAACGATTTTACTATACCCGGGCCATTCTTTTCCATTCTGGCATTAAAACTTGACACGGATGACACCATGGAGAATAGAAATCAACCATCCAGACTTCATCATGTTTTCTTTGTTTAACTAGTTCATTGAAAGTGGTGGGTGACAGGGAGATCACTGAAGGATTCATAAGATCCTAAAGACAATACAACTTTCATTATAACAGATATACAAAGAGTTGTTCATATATTCTTGGCAAATTGTTGGTATCAGTCATTTAGAAAAATTTGTTTTTGAATAAAAAGATACTTAAGGATATTTAAAGAGTATTTATAGTGAATTAATTTAAAAAGGAAGAAATGATCCCAAATTTTTTATTAAGTTTGGATTATTTCCTATCCGTTTTTTAAAAATTTTATTTTATTGCTTAGAGTATTACAAAGTGTAGTACATATGTCTCCTTTTTTCCCCCACTGACCTTTGTCTTCTTAAATTAAGATATATTTTGTTCCTATTTCTATGTATCACTAAAATAAACAGGCAACTTTAAGATTATGAGCAGATGAGGCAAGATTTTCAAGAGCTGCCCCAGATCTATATCATAAAAGGCCTGTGGTCATGACGCCATAACGGCGGAACGACCCAACAACCATTCACCAGGAGGTGCATAGAGCACCTCTCGCAGGCTGGGGCTCGCGCGGGGCTGGCATGGTGGAGGCGGGGCCTACGGTTTGCACGGGGCATTCTGGGGTCCTGCTGGCACAGCAGGTCTGGGTCTTGCACAATTTCATGCGCTGTGCCTCTAGTGTCTACATAAGATGTAGTTCTGTTTTGGAACCAATGATTGGTTTGAAAACGGCCCTTTAATTAATAACGGGAAGCCTATTCGTCTATTTTCCTGACATGCTGACTGGAGACACTGCACGACCTCTCTACAGATCACTCGCTCCAAATGCTCTTTTAACAAAGTTTTAGTCTATCATGATTGGGTAATATTAACGAAGAGGTTAGCTTCACTGGGGGAAACCTCAAAAATCAAAACAACACAAAACCAAAAACTATTATTCGTGAGGAGGAGGGAGAGAAAAGGACAGAGAATGATCACTACATAAATAATAAGCTGAAATTTTTCATTCTTAAGAAACCCCTATTTAACTATTTTAGTCAATATTATTAGTGAAAAAAAAGGAGATGCTATAGATATAGGGCACTGCTGTGCTGACAATGGGTGTGGCACAGCTGCCCAGGCTTGAAAGAGGCCCTCCATTGGGGGTTGGGCTAGACTGCCCTTACTCACCCACACATTTCCTGGATGATACTGACTTTACTCCTACCTCATCTATATGGATGGACCTAAAAGAAGCCATGGTGGTTCTAGCTGAGACAACATGGAGAGGGGGTGGGGCAAAGCTTTATGTGAAAATATAATTTCAATGTATTCAAGAAATAATTGTGCCCACTAAGTACAAGGCACTGAACTAGATAATAAATAAAACACAGACTTATTCTTAGAGTTTATAGTAAGTACATAATAAGAGTAAAACATTAGAAAAATATAAGAAATTCATTTTCTTGCCAGAAAATAATGTGTTGGTATGAGAAGAATAAATCCTGTTATTAAACACTAGTGGCCCGGTGCACAAAATTCGTGCACAGGAAGGGGGCGGGGGGAAGGAGGGCGTCCCTCAGCCCGGCCTGCACCCTCTCCAATTGGGGACCCCTCGGGGGATGTCTGACTGCTAGTTTAGGCCCGATCCCAGTGGGGATTCCTCTCGCAATCTGGGACCGCTGGCTCCTAACTGCTCACCTGCCTGCCTGCCTGATCACCCCTAACCACTCTGCCTGCTGGCCCCCAACTGCCCCCCCTGCTGGCCTGCTTGCCCCCACTGCCCCCACCCCAGCCGGCCTGCTCGCCCCCAATTGCCCCCCACTGCCGGCCTGCTTGCCCCCAACTGCCCCCCCT
>NW_005353838.1:13675010-13700342 GCF_000412655.1 Myotis brandtii | reverse complement strand
GTTGGCTTCCTCCTTCAATGAAGGAAGCAAGCCTCATGTTCGCTTTAAGCTGCCTGGCTGCCGGCCGCCATCTTGGCTGACAGTTAATTTACATATCTCCCTTATTAGCCAATGGGAAGGGTAGCGGTCGTACGCCAATTACCATGTTTCTCTTTTATTAGTGTAGATGATTAAATATTTATACAAAGACTACACACACACAGAAGAATTTACAGCCATGAACTTAAAATAACTTACATTACCTCTATAATTTATAATACTACAGAATTAAATTAACTTAAATACCTCTATGAACTCCAAGATCTGTTCAGCAGAGTGATGGCCTTCGTATTCATGAACATTGGACTGGTTGAACACCACTGTAGTTGGATAAGCCTGAATGTTATACTGTTAAGAATGAGAAGACAAATTAAACATGATTTTATACATTTAACCTATTTGTTTCAAATTTATAACCAGTTTGCCTTTATTTAAGTAATAGGATTTAAAAGACCCATTGCTAAATTTCTGGTGACTGAAGAATTTTAGCCTGGACAAAATTTGCAAAAGAATTGGATTCACAGTTGTACTGATGAATACCTAACCCTTACTTACAGGTACTACATAAGACATAAAACCCATAAGCATGAAATGCAGGGAAGTGAGCATGGATAATTGAGCTTGGTCCCTTTTTACTCCCTTGAACTTAGTTTAAGTTGAACATTTTCTACGTTTGTTGCATTTCCTCTTTTGCGATAAGTCTGTAAACTTTTTTTCAAATTTTTTTTAAAAAATTGATTTATAGTCTTTAAATATTCTGAACTGTAAGGCTTTGTCAGTTATATGTGCAGCCTGTTCCCTTAACTTTATAGTGTCTCTTTGGTAATAGTTTTTACATTTAACGTAGTCAAATTCGTTCATATTCATCGATTTTTATATTTAGTTTTTGTGTGTGGAGTGAGAAATTAGTCCTCACACAGATGCCATAAACATTTCATCCTATATTCACTTCCATTTATCTTTTTTAAAAAGTTTGAGTTTTTATGAATTTCACTTAAAATACACACAAAAACAGAACAATAAAGTCTCATGTACTCTTGGGACTACAGCAATCATTTACTCATGGCTTCTTTTTTTAAAAATATGTTTTCATTGATTTTTTAGAGAGAGAGAAGGGAGAGGGATGGAGACAGAAGCATTGAGGAGAGAGAAGCACTGATTGGCTGCCTTCTGCATGATCCCTACTGGGGATCAAGGCCAAAACCTAAGCATGTGCCCTGACTAGGAATCAAACTGTGCTCTCTTGGTTCATGAGTCAACACTCAACCACTGAGCCACTGTGGCCAGGCCCCATGGCTATTCTTAATTCCTCTATACTTCCTTCCACTCTACCCTATCCCAAGATTATTTTAAAGATAATTCCAGATAACTTATCATTTCATTCATAAATATTTCAGTATATTAAAAACATGCATTTCCCCCAAATATAACCACACTACCATTTTCATATCTAAAAATTAACAATTCCTGAAAATAATTAGATATCCTATCAGAGGTCAAATTTCCCCAATTTGCTATTTTTGCAGTTGGTTTGTTTAAATTGCATCCACAGGAAGACTATACTTACATTTGAATGGCATGTCTTCTAAGTCTTTAATCTTCCCCTTTTAATAAATGTGTCCAATAAACTGGTTGTTTGTCTATAAAGTCCTCTACATGCTGGGATTTGCAAATTGCACGCCCATGTTGTCACTTAACCTGTTCTTCAATACACTAAATAGAGCTGATGATTTGATTTAAAATTTTTCCAAGGATATTTTAGGGGGCATTGCATACTTTCATCATGAGGTATATAATTTCTAGTACTTCTTAGAACTGAAGAGTGAATATTAATTAACCCCATATCACATTTATTTTAATTTCCTTCTATTAGCTATACGATTACAAGGAAAGCCAAAGAAAAAAGCTATAGACCTCCAAAAGGAAATATTAAGTTAAAAAAATGAAGATCTTAAATAATTGAAAAATCATATATTTTATCAAGTCAACTAAATATTTTCCTGAGTTTAATAAATAAGACTATATCTGTACTTAACTACATATATTATCATATTTTAATCCATCATAATTTATTGAAATTATTGGTTTAAAAAATTTGTTACTACTCTAAATGTAGATGTATTTTTGAAAAAGTTAAAAAAAATGAAGATCTTAAATAATTGAAAAATCATATATTTTATCAAGTCAACTAAATATTTTCCTGAGTTTAATAAATAAGACTATATCTACACTTAACTACATATATTATCATATTTTAATCCATCATAATTTATTGAAATTATTGGTTTAAAAAATTTGTTACTACTCTAAATGTAGATATATTTTTGAAAAAGTTATTTTAATATCAGATTAATTAGAAAACACTTTTAATACTTTGCCTTACCATGTTACAAAGTCCCTCATGAACTGTACAATCTAGTGTACCAAATTTAAGCTGACCATAAAGATGCTTTGATGCTTTTCGTAACTCTGGCAATAAAGCTCGACATGGTGGACACCACTACAAAAGAAAAAATATTCATAAGTACTGAGCCAAATAAAATGTACAACAAAACTCACATAATTTTTGCAACAAGCAATATAAGTAAGACAAACCACACTTAGTTGTGAATCTTATGCTTGTATATGCTTAATCCTTAGAGGAAAGTACATCAGTTCTCTCTTAGATACAATATGCGGTTGCAGCCAAACTGTACCCATGGTTCAAGGTTATCTAGAAAATGTCTTTTTGCTGTAATAAGAGAAAATCTGACAATACTGAATTTTGACAGATAAAAATAACTTACAGGGGCAAAAAAATCAACAAGCCATGGTTCTTTGTCATTGGCAGGAAAATTTTGAGGTCCAAGTGTGGTAACATGAGAATGAACACTTTCTTTGGCAAAGGCAAGTATATCATAGAGAATCTTCTTTCCTTTGAAATTGAGTAAGAGAAAAGTTAAAATCCATATTCTGCCTTTTATCTATAAAAACATATTTGTATGGAAAGTAATATATTAATAAATAATAATATAAGAATAAACTCTGTTTTGTGTACTCACAAGTATAAACCTACTTTTGGCCACCTCTGTATTTAGAGGGGCAAGAAGGAATGATTACAATGCAGGAGGAAGAAAAATTTTATATGAAGGCACAGAGGAGTGAAAGAACATCATTTTTTCACAGATCCACAAGTAGCTGGAGCTGTAATTATTTGGAAGGGTAGAGATGAGGCTGAAAGAGCCATCAGAGACAGATTGTGAATGTATACTGTTAATTTAACAACTATATACTGAGTTCCTACTATACACCAGACACCATCCTAGGTGCTGGAGATAGAGTGGTGAGCAAAACAGATAAAGTCATTGCTCCTATGCTAAGAAATCTGAACTTTATTTTAAAAGAAATCAGTAGTCAAGGCAGTAAAGTGACATGAGAATGTTCCTAGATGTTCTAGGGCAATAAATGCAAATAAAACAAATAACCAACAATAAAGAAGAAAGGCTATGAGATGGAAAACTGTATCAGAGGATGATACAGTACATGATGGATCTGAAATAAGGCAGCAAGCACAGAAATGAAGAGGAGTCAGAAATATTTCAGAGGTAAAAAAAGAACAGAACTCCATTATTATAACCTGGTCATTCCTGGTCACTTGAAGGAGGTAGCATTTAATGAACTGTAAGCCTAGACTTTGGAGTCAGATATATTTGGATACAAAATCTACTTGACCAGTTACTGGTTTTTGTCATTGGCAAAGTTACTTAGCCTTTCTGAGCCTCAATTTTCTCCCTTGCAGGACTGTTGTGAAGATACAAAATGGAAACACAAAAGTATGCAAAACCTTTAGAAAAATGTTTGCCTTCCAAAAAGTACAGAATAAACAGTCGTTACTATTGGGATTACCTTGCCATTAGAAAAATGTTTGCCTTCCAAAAAGTACAGAATAAATAGTCATTACTATTTGGATTACCTTGCCAAGCAAGCCTTTGTTCACATAGTTCCTATGGCCTAAAGGAACTCACTTCTCATTCTTCTGTATTTGCTTTGGGAAATTGAGCATGCAAATGTCACCTGAATTCAAATATCACCTCCTGACTTATACTATGCAAAAGTCTCTTTGATTTTATTAATTTATACATAATGGCTATTACATTGGTTTTCATATTTGCTTATAGATCTCCTTCCTCTCACCTGTACTAGATATTTTAAGCTTCTTGAGAGTCAAGTCCATGTCTTACAACTTTGCATTCCTAACACCTAACACAGGGCTTAACAGGCACAATGTTAATATCTGTTATTAACTGTGATAGGTAGTAGTTTGCTTGTCTCTTGCTACATTTCACCTTTTCAGGAGAGAGACTATGATGCATCCCAAACCCTAGGAACTGGAACTTCGCTTACATGAATGCAGAGTTGCAATCCCTAACAAGCTGTAATGTAGAAATGTGATTATAAATTCAAGGAAGATGACAAAGCAGTTAATGGAGATGCTTGGTAGTCTAGTGGAGGAAACATCTAAAAGAATGTCTGAAAATTACTCATAATGGTTGAGATGCTACATTTGGCAAACTGGAATGAACACTATAGGTGCTACTTTGGTCAACAAGCAAGATCCTTAAATTCCTCCCTAGCCTAACATGTCACCACAGTTCTTGCTGAAACACTGATCAAGAGTCAAGAATATAAAATAACTAAGTATAATTAAAAATGTCTTTCCTTACAAGAAACAAATTTATTAATAAATAAGAGCAAATTATTTATACATATGTCCATATAAGGTAAAAAGTAAAATTAAAAATTATAGTCAAACCTTGTTTTATTGTGCTTTGCTTTATTGCACATCACAGATGTTGTGTTTTAAAAGTATATATATTAATTTATTGATTTCAGAGAAAAGGGAGATAGAAACATTAATGATGAGAGAGAATCATTGATTGGCTGCCTCTTGCACACCCCACACTGGGGATTTAAGGCCGCAACCCAGGCATGTGCCCTGACCGGGAATCGAACCGTGACCTCCTGGATCAGTGGTTGAGCATAGGTCTAATTTTAATAATCATAACCATTACTTCAAAATAATGTCACAAATTCAGGCACATCCATATTCTTATTTTGTAGTTTATTTGGGATAATGCTATTTGGGATAGGTCTATGCTCAACCACTGAGCCATGCTGGCCAGGAACAGATGTTGCATTTTTAAAAAATGAAGGCAAGAAACTTCACCAATCAAAAAGATTACGATTCATTTTATTGTGGTGATCTGGAACCCAACCCACAATATCTCTGAAGTATGCCTGTACTATTTGAAAATGAAGATACATTTTTTCTCCTTCTTACCATGATGAATTTCATATTCTTTGGTTCCTTGTCCTTTAAATACTGCTAGACATGGTTGAAAAACATAGAGATTGCTACAGATATCTGGTGCAGAGGAACAGTCAAACTTGCCAATCTAAAGCAGAAAGAGAAGGTTTAATTAGATGAAAATGAAATCTTATCCAATCAATTAAATATTCATAAGGGTAATCACAAAATGACACTGCTTTAACAACAGTTTCTAAACAGAAGTTAATAGGCTATAAATACAAGAGATAGAAGTAATTAATTTACATTTAACACTAAAACACAATTTAAAAAAAAAAGCTCCTAGAAAGTTAACAAACCTGAGAAGAAATTTCCAAGATAATATAAAGTTGTTTAAGAAAGCCACCCTTCTAAAAATATAGAGAATATTTATATAATCTTGGGGTGGGGGAGAAAGAAACCTTTTCATGTGAGACCCCAGAAGCAGATAATAAAGAAAAAGATTGACATTTTCATACACTGTAGAAGAAAACTAGTTCTTTAAAATATAACTTTATGTATTAATAAGAAAGCATAGTAGCAGGAAGTTGGGCAGAATACATTTTTCTTACTTGAATATGTTCATTTTTAAGTAGAGTCTTTAGTTTCTTCAACTCAGGATCATTTGAATTTCCATTTTTTCCAAAATGAAAAAATAAGAGCCATCGATGATGAGCCAAACGATCCTTAAAAGTGATTAAAAAAGTTAAAAAGAAATGTGAAAGACAGGAAATTCTGAGTTCTAATCTTTCTTTTTATTCTCTTATAGTTAATTTTAATAATCCTAACCATTACTTCAAAATAATGTCACAAATTCAGGCACATCCATATTCTTATTTTGTAGTTTATTTGGGATAATGCTCTGTAAATCAATTATATAAAATTACAGAAGGATAAAAGTCACTACATTATAAAATATTAAAGTAGACAACTGATTCTACTATAAGTATTTCTGAAGCTGCTTCTTAATTACTCATTGAAAAATATAAATAGTTCTGTAATCAAGAACAAAGTTTCCCATTAGATCCAAAGCGGCTTTGTGATCAAAATCTTGCTTTTATGACATTCCTGAAGCCCTTTAGGACTGGTTAGGTTTTACAAAACTACAGATCCTCCCCATACCACCAGCAGCTCTGTCAATTAGAGTTTAACCTAAAATTGACTGATATATAATCCTTTGAAACTGCTACTTTCTCTCTAGTGATGAATAAACCAAATGTTGGCTAAAATATGAAGACTTAAAATGTTAGCAACATTACTTATCATTATAAAAATATTACCTCTAGTGTGTCTGCTGAAAGTAGTTCAAAATCTGGAAGATTATGCATTATTTCCAAATATATTTCTTTAGCATCCAATGAATTAAGAAACTAGAATAAGAGAATTATATTGTAATTTTTTTAAGTCAACATCCATTTACTTTAGTGTCTTTTTTGTTGTTGTTGTTTCCACAGAAGAACTTTTAAGGAAAAAAGTCACAGAAGTTAAATAGTTTTCAAGCTATTTATTCTAAATGTTAATCCCCCCCCCCCAAAAGTATTATCATATTTTGGCAATTATTAAAAATTGTATAACTGGGCTGTTTTTTAAAAAAGTGATGTAAAACAAATTTCATTATTAGGTGTTTCATTACCTGGAATTGCCTATTAACTGTTCTGTGTGTCCTACAATAATCCTCACAACACACTGGAGTAACTGCATCACGAGGAAAGTGCTATCTTATGTTCAGTTCAATGTTAATGCTAACCATGTTTCATACAGAATGACAATGCTTTACCCATTATTTAAGAATTGTTAAAACACTAGAGTATTTGATGACCCAAGACACTTCATACCCCAACCAATAATTAATAGGAATTAAGATAAGAACTTATAACTAGAAAATGAAAAGGCACCTTATTATAGAGGTTTTCAGAAATAATGTCCAAAAAACCAAACTACCTATGAGTTTTGCAGAGTAAACTATACTGGTAAAGACCTTATTTTAAATATGTTTTAGATCTAGGTCTCATTTAAAATACAAACAAATAACTGAAGAAGGCACACCTCCCTTCTAACACATCACCTTTACTTCTGCCCATATTTCATCCTCAGCATATTTTTCTCACAGAACTATCTGGTGGTCTAATTCTCAATGAAGCAGCTATTACTACAAAGAGTGCAGCAGTGGTTATATCAAGAAAATGTATATGGGTTGACAAAAGTTTAATATATATTTAATTAAAAACCATCCATGTTTGACAATTCAAATACTACTTGAAAGATCTAAAACTCCATTAAAACTTTTAAGAACTACCACTGTATTCACAGCTTAATTGTGCTTGATATGAAACAATGGATAGAAACAATGGGAATAAGAACAGCATAGTCAGCCGAAACCGGTTTTGCTCAGTGGATAGAGCATCGGCCTGCGGACTGAAAGGTCCCAGGTTCGATTCCGGTCAAGGGCATGTACCTGGGTTGCGGGCACATCCCCAGTAGGAGATGTGCAGGAGGCAGCTGATCGATGTTCCTCTCTCATCGATGTTTCTAACTATCTCTCTCCCCCCTTCCTCTCTGTAAAAAACCAATAAAATATATTTAAAAAAAAAAAAAGAAAAAAGAACAGCATAGTCAGTTTTTCCTCCTGGAAATTTGTTTTTCTGTTTTTTTTTAATCTATAGCATAAATATTCTTAAAGCTCTATATGAAATATTTTGTTACCAAAGGCCTTAAGAGGTCAAAACAGAATTCTTTCATGCCTCTGTACTACAGCTCATTCACTTTAGTCACATTCATTATGAAGATTTTGCTAAAAATACTCCGATAGCAGCTTATCTTATCTATATATATAACCCTAATATGCAAATAGACCAAAGGCAGAACAACCGAACAACCAACCAATTGCTATGATGTGCACTGACCACCAGGGGGCATGCGCGCGGAACATGGTGGGCATCGGCCGTGGTGGGATGGTGGAGCAGGTGAGCGGGGGTGCCAGACCAAGGTGGGGGGCCAGTCACTGTCATTGGGGCAAGCCTCTGGTGGTTACTGAAGATTCTTTGCTCCCATGTGCTGCGGTCCTGCCCGGCAGTCACACCTCCCACCGGCACTGGCCCCTCTCACACCCACTGCTGGCGCTGGCCCCAATGGCTCCGCACCATCAGCGGGTGCGAGCAGGGCCAGTGCTGTTAGCAGCGGTGGCAGGAGAGGGGCTGACGGCAGACAGGGGACCGGGGGCCGTGACTGGAGGGGCTGGGCGGGGGCGCAGAGGATGGGCTGAGATCCGCCCCTGTGCCCACCGCAGCCTGGTGGCCCACAGTTCCTTTCAAGGTGCATAAATTCATGCACTGGGCCCCTAAGTCTATACCAGTAAAAGGATAATATGCTAATTAGGGCAGATGTCTTCTGGACAACCTTCCGGACAAAACCGCAGTAGCTGTGAGGGCCAAGGCATCAATTGCTATGATGTGCACTGACCACCAGGGGGCATGCGCGCGGAACATGGTGGGCATCGGCCGTGGTGGGATGGTGGAGCAGGTGAGCGGGGGTGCCAGACCAAGGTGGGGCGCCAGTCACTGTCATTGGGGCAAGCCTCTGGTGGTTACTGAAGATTCTTTGCTCCCATGTGCTGCGGTCCTGCCCGGCAGTCACACCTCCCACCGGCACTGGCCCCTCTCACACCCACTGCTGGCGCTGGCCCCAATGGCTCCGCACCATCAGCGGGTGCGAGCAGGGCCAGTGCTGTTAGCAGCGGTGGCAGGAGAGGGGCTGACGGCAGACAGGGGACCGGGGGCCGTGACTGGAGGGGCTGGGCGGGGGCGCAGAGGATGGGCTGAGATCCGCCCCTGTGCCCACCGCAGCCTGGTGGCCCACAGTTCCTTTCAAGGTGCATAAATTCATGCACTGGGCCCCTAAGTCTATACCAGTAAAAGGGTAATATGCTAATTAGGGCAGATGTCTTCTGGACAACCTTCTGGACAAAACCGCAGTAGCTGTGAGGGCCAAGGCATGGCTGCGAAGGGCCCAGGCTCAGGCCAGCAGTGGCAGCAGCAGCGGGGTAATTAGGGCAGCGCCTTCCCCTGATCCGCCAGGTCGCCTCCCGCAGAGGTAGGCCAGACTGCGGCTTAGGCCGGGGGCCGAGGCAGAGGCGGTTAGGGGCGATGAGGCCGGCAGGGGGGCAAGGTAGGGGCGATGAGGCTGGCAGGCAGAGGCAGTTAGGGGCAATCAGGCAGGCAGGCAGAGGAGTTAGGGGTGATCAGGCAGGCAGGAGAGCGGTTAGGAGCCAGCAGTCCCGGATTCCAAGAGGGATCCTAGATTGGAGAGGGTGCAGGCTGGGCTGAGGGACCCCCCCACCGTGCACTAATTTTATGTACCAGGCCTCTAGTGTATATATAAAAGCCTAATATGCAAAGTGTCCCCTCGGGAGTTCGACCGACAGTTCCATCACTTGCCATGACATGAGTGGACCACCAGGAGGCGGTGCAGAATGAAGGAAGGCCCCAGCCAGCAGCTGGCAGCTATTAGGGACCCTACCCAGGCACGAATTTCGTGCAGTGGGCCTCTAGTAAATATATAAGTGATGAATACACTAGAAACTCATTATAAACCTGTCTGTCTCGGTGTAAAACTTGGTAGTTGTATATATAAAAGGACACTGTACAGTCTCTAAATTTCACCTTCCAGACATATTTAGCTGGCATAGTGTCTTATATTTTTTAAAACGTAAATGCTTTTAGGAGGGATAAGGACTTTAATCCATCACTCCTGGTTATTACATTTCCAGTATGACTCATTTATGTTTTCTAAGATTGATTCTGAGCTTGCAGTTTATATAAAAAATCCCAAAGGCTCACTAAAATATGAAGTTGCATGTTACTGAAGGTAAGACCCTATATTAACTGTTGGCCAGGGTATAGGCAAATGTCATGAACTGATGGCACAGAGTTAAACAAATTTCTGTAGGGCAGTTTGGCAACATGAATGGAATTTAACTTGCCGCAGCTATCTCATTCTAAACAGATAATTGAAGAACAAAAAGATGAATAAGATTGTTCATTACACTGCTTATAATCATCAAAAGTAGAAACAACTTAAATATCTATTAAGAGAGGAATGATTAATCTAAGTATGTCACCTTTAGCCAATGAATTACTATTCAGGGGTTGTTGATAATGATTATATATACACAGGGGTGGGCAAAACTAGGTTTACAGTTGTGACTATGCAAAACATAGTTTACTCTTATATTATTTGTTATTATATTATTTGCATTAATGTGACTATGCAAAACATAGTTTACTCTTATATTATTTATTATATTATTTGCATTACAACTGTACACCTACTTTTGCCCACCTCTGTTTGTGTGCATGGCATGTAAGTACCACATATATTACATTTATATTTCATCAACTGAGATGGGGAAAACTGTGGGTAGAGCAGATTTATTAGGGACTATCAGGAGTACAGTTGCAGATATCCAAGTTTGAGACCTCAATTAATATCCCAGGAGAGATGTTGAATAGGTAGTAGAATGCAGTCTGGAGTGGAGGGCAGAGACCTAGGCCACAGATAAAACCAAAGAGTCATCGGCACCAAGTCCTAATAGTATGCACACCTACGCAGAGTTCTGGAAGGATATTTACCAAAATTTGATGGTGCTGGTCTATTGGTGATTTGGTTTCAGTAAATTTTTCATCTTTCTTTAAGCATTGCTTTACTATATATGAATTTCTGTAATGAGTATGTCTGTTCATCAACATCAAAAAAAAAAAAAGAATTTACAGAAAAGAAAACTAAAGGAAGTTTGTTCTTCTTAGAGTCTTTCTTTTCTTTTGGAGTTCCTCAGAAACTTGTCTGATATCCCATTGTTTATCCCAACTCCTTGATAACTAGCTTGACACTCAGTTTCCTCATTCTTAAAACTAGGGAGGTGAACCATACCAGCAGATCTCCACACCGAGTTTATACCAGAATCTAACAGGGTGCTTAAAAAAAGTAGATACCGGGTTCCAGCCAAACCGACCAATGATCTGTATTTTAACATCAGAAAATATACAAATAAATGGAAACTAATGAAAATTCATTTAACCTAAAAATGTATTCCATACCTTTGAGGTTTGAAAGTATAATAGTTTATGCCAGTTAAAAATAATTCTTATAGCAGACTTTACAAACTGAATAATGTATTAAACAGAATCCCAGAAATTAAATTTGTTCTAGATTATTAAATGTTCCACATTCAGATGATATAAACTGATTCATTTTCTTACTCTTTGATTAAAAAAAAACATATTTAAGTGTGTGCATTCAAAGAAATGAAAATGATTCATACCAAAACATTGCTTTTCTCTTTGTTATTTAAAGTGGCTCCAGGAGGAAAATAGGCAGTAGAACTTGTTGTTATATCCAAACTTGTACAAAGGTTGGCCTGAGTGGCACAGTCCATCCATCCTACATTAACAAGACCATCCTAAAATAGAAAGAAACAACAATGAAAACATAGGTCCTGTTGCAAGTGGAAGACCAAGTTTCCCCCCAAAGGGAGCTTCAACAACAAAGTATCAAAAACAAAGACTACTTCCCAACCATTATATGATGAGAGCTAACTAAATAACAAAAATAACAAACAAAACAATAAAGTTTGGAAATGATAAAAACACTAATATATAACTCTTTGGTTAAAAAGGACTTCATAATTAAATTAAAGAATACTTAGCAGTGAATGACAATGAAAGCACCACATGCCAAAATTTACTGAACACAGTTCATTATTAAAAACCTACAACTATGACTACATTTATCAGAAAATAAGAAAGATTACAAATAAGCGAGTTAAATGTTCAAAAAACTACCAAATACAATATCTGAAATCCGTTTTTAAATGTGTGTATGTGTGTGGTGTTTGTGTTTTTTTTTTGACATGGCTATATGCTAGTAGTCTTACAAAATAATTGATGCTTACCAACATGCCACTAAGCCTGAGACGTGTCTGTGAAGTCAAACAATCTGGAAGGAAAAAAATAGCAAGCAATTTCAGTTCTATTGAGTGTATACTTTCATTTGCCTTTTCACGAAGCTATCATGCTGATTCAAAGACAATTATTTGAGCTCTACTGGTAAATACTGAAATCTTTATTTACTAGGTAACTACTGTGGTCAAAGTCTCATTCTACACACATAACACATTACCTCTCTCACTCACTCACTAATTCTTTTATTCCTCCCCCTTAGAATCCCAGGATTTCCAGCTAAAGAGAAAAGGAGTAATTTTCTCTCAAGCATTCCTTTAGGATCTTACTCTCAAATTTCTCTGATCAATAATCCCCTTTACCTAAGATATCTCACAATTTTGGAGAAATAACATGTAATGAACTTTTTTTGATAAAAATATGCAAAAATCCTTAAAATAAGATAAAATAGCCTCTTCATTATTTTTATAAAAGTTCTGTAAATATGAATACTAACAGTAAATGAGATAACTTTGAAGAAAGGGAGCTGTAGCATCACAGAGCCTAGAGAGATATGTAAAATCTCTAATTTCAAAAGTTTTTTCATGTGTAAATGGACAAAAATTTGTGCATTAGGCCAAAATGAATAAACTCCTCAAGGATAGATTAAATTTAAGGGTGATTTTATTTTCAAGGCAATACCTCCTCAACATGGCAGCATAAAGGCTGTGAGGTGAAGTTTCAGGAAAAGATTCATGTTGGGATTAAACATATGAAAAGATATTAATGAATTAGAATATTTTTTTCTTTTAAAATATTTTTATTGATTCCAGAGAGAAAGGGAGAGGGAGAGAAAGATAGAAACATCAATGATGAGAGATTGATTGGCTGCCTCCTGCATACCCCCTACTGGGGATCGAGCCAGCAACCTGGGCATGTGCCCTGACCCGGAATTGAACTGTGACCTCCTGGTTCATAAATCGATGCTCCCACTGAGCCATGCCAGCTGGGCTGAATTAGAATATTCTGTAATACTGGGACCAATTTTTAAGCAATCACATGGCTTAAATACAGTTTATAGTTCGTGGTTTGACAGGTTGGGTATTTTCAACTTAATCTACTGAGGGAAAGGTTCCTAGAAATAGAAAGTTGTCATTTTCAAATATATAATGTTATGAGGTAACCATGTATACATATTTATATGCATAAGTATGAGGCAATGTCAATAACTCCAAAAATTATTATTTTGGGAGGACTGTATCTGTAAATGACTGTTTTTGCAAACTGATAAATATGTACATCTGTGACTATCTGAACATATCACTTACTGTGAATATAATTAGGCTGAAAAACTTGCCCACTGAACAGAAACCATAAACGATACTTTAAAAAATTAATAATTTTAAAACCTCCCATGTGAAAAATAATAGAAAGAAAAATATTTATTAAGTAAAAAGTTATAACCTTGTATATAAATTGTAGTTTGGAGTACTGAACAATCAATTATAGTAGCATACTCAAGATGGTCACCTAGCCTAAGGATACATACTTCCAGTTATAAGATTAGCAAGTCCTGGGGATCTAGTGTACAACATGTAGTGATTATAGCTAATAATAGTATATTATATGCTTAAAAGTTGCTAAGAGAGTACATCTTAAATGTTCTCACTACAAAAAAGAAATGGCAATTATTTGACAGGAAGGAGATGGTAGCTAATGCTATGGTGGTAATCATTTTGGAAGTGTATCAAATCAACATATTGACCCCTTCAAGTTACACAATGCTATTTAATTATATCTTAATAAAGCTGAAAAAGTAAAAAAGATTGTCATTTAAAAATTATATGTCATGGTCTCTTCATAACAAAATAATGAATAAATTACCTCCTCCTTCGGAACAGAATGTTATCAGCCAGCCAATACCAGAGGCAAAAGCAGTTTGTATTGCGTTAACAAAATTTCCTTAAAAGAAAATAAAGCAAATTTCTGATCACTTGTTACTTGATAATGAAAACAGTTTTCTGAATTTTTTTTTTCTCTCCTAATTTCACCCTCTTCCAATCCACTCTGAGTAGTCAGGAATTTCTAAAAATCCTTTTGAGTATGTAGAATTCATTCACCAGCTCTCCATTTTTTTTTCCCACCACATAAAATCTAAATTCATTATTTCATTAGGAAACTCAAATTGGTAAGATCTACCCTTGCAGCCAGCCATATTTCTCCCCAAGCCACTAATGCATTACACATCCTTCTGTTAGAGTCATGAAATACTGCCAGTTTCCCAAATACACAATGAGCCTTTAAGGCTTCCTCTTCGTTTTCATGACAGATTGGGTCTGACCTCATTCCAGAAGCATCTACTAACCTTTTCCCATTCCCCACCTGAGTTTCCTTATCCTTCATGCTTCCATAAGCTTACCTTTACCATCATAGTTACTATGCTGAATTTTAATGGTTTACTAGTGTCTTTCTTGACAAATAAAGAGGTCCCTGAAGGCAGGGGCTATTTATTTTATTACTGCAGCCCTAGTATTGAACATAGTTTCAGAGACAATAAATGGTATTCAATGAATACCCTTTAGATGTGAACACCATCATTTCATGGGTAATACATAGTAGTTAAAATAGCCCATCTAAAAACATTGAAGAATTAAAAGCCTAATATTAGAAGAGTTTTTAAACTTTAAAATTAAACTGGATAGGCAGGAATTTACTGCCCGATATAGTATACTTATGAAAGCAATAAAACACTTGGTTTGCTAAACATTTAGTTGCATTTTGAAATTTGCCTTTTCCTCTAGCCCCACCTCATATCTATTTCCCATATCTTATTGTTTTAGTTTCTGTACACATATAATTCATTTGTTAAATGCCTACTATTTAGTAGTGGTCAGAACAAAACACACAATTCCCTTCTAAAAGCATCAAAAAAGTATTTTAAAATTTCAATATGATGACCAAAATATTAATACTGCCACTGAAAAACAAAATATAAATTTCAAAGGAGCCTTAAAAATCAAGCAAATTAAGAAAATAAAATTACCGGCCCACAGTTCTGTCACTGAGCTTCTGACATGCTGCATGGCGAAGCTCACCAAGCTGTCCTTTGATCTGTCACCATGGTATTTCACTGCAGCCTATTGGTTTTTTAATAAAAAGGGAAACATATTTTACTTTTTCTTTTAAAAACACCACTAAAAATAATACTTTTGATTCTACATTATTTTGAAAAACACAGTAAGATCTGCCTCTTAAATGTACAATGTATCTCCAAATGATATACTGAAAATCTTGATTGTATAGATTTCAAGGAAGACATTTTAATAATACTATTTATAATTTTTGTTTCAGTTTTATCACTTAAGACTGGGAAAAAAGCGACATCAAAATTTTATCTTCAATGAGACAATACCTGAAAATACTTTGTAAACTATAAAGAAGAATATGCGCATATTGGTTATACTATGTTCTTTAAGATAGAAACAGAAATTGGCAATCATTTAATTTTGAAAGTCATCATTTGACCATTGAATGATGTGGGTTGAACTGCACGGGTCCACTTATACTTGGAATTTTTCAATTGGTCCACTTCGTTTTTAACTGTCTGCAGTTCAAACTCCTGTGAAGGGTCAACTGGAGATTGGGAATCCGTGCATGCAGAGCGCTCACTTGAGTTACACGCATTTAAATTTTTTTAATTTTTTTATTGGTATCAGAGAGGAAGGGAGAGGGAGAGAGAAACATCAATGATGAGAATCATTGACCAGCTGCCTCCTGCACATCTCCTACTGGGGATGGGCATGTGCCCTAACCAGGAATCAAACCATGACCTCTAGTTCATAGGTCGACCGGGCTATGCATTTTTCTATAGGCGCCACTAACCTCTATGTTATTATTCCAAGGTGAACTGTAAAGGCATCTAAAAGTATTTGTAATACTCAAAATGTTTATTATGACTAGAGATGAGTTAGACAGTACCTAAAGTAAAACGTAAATACCAAAGCATTCTACAAATTCTCATCTTGTGTTTTCTCTAGTATTTTCTTTATCATAAAGTTCCCCAAATTTAAAAACTGCTAACTTTATCCCTTACCATTCCAGACCTAAATATGAAGAGGCTGGGATAACTGTTCACTCCTTTCATTCGGCAAAGCATTCTATCATCGCCACAGTTAACGGCTCCAATTCGAAGTAATCCATCCACTTCTTTAGCAAAGTCTCTCCACTATGAGAAAAAAGGAAACATAAGTATTTCTCTGAACACTTCCCTTGAACATTCTTCAAGCTATACATACTTAAAGACTATTTTTAGCAAATAAAACCATAAATATGTGAAAATACATAATTATTACTGATAGCTATAATTGCTGTTAATAGCAAAATCCCAATATATTAAAAAACTCAAATAACAGATCAATTAGAAATAATAAAACTTTAATAATCAGGATGTAAAAAATACGTACTGTGGGAGCTAAATCATGACAGTGTGAACATCCTGCAGAGTAAAAGTTCACAAACCACAGTTCTCCAGAATTAACAGCAGCATCTAAAAGTACATGAAACCAAAACAACTTAGAACTATTTGCTGAGGTTTGTGCATAGTTCGGTTAAAAAATTTTTGTTGTGATCAGAAAGAAAAAAAGTCATACATCTTTCATACTGCCTTTATCAATAATTTTCTGCACAAAATTTTCTATAAAAAAATGTACTTCAACTGTCAAATACCTTTTTAAAGAAACTCTTCGAAGCCCATACTTGTACAAGCAGCAGCCTTGAACTGCTTAATACCATCTCACCATGAAGCTGTAAAAAGAAAGGCAGCAACAGCCAAAGCTCATGGAAGAGTTTGTGTGGGTGAGAGAAATGAAGAAGAAAAACAGTAAGAGACTGAACTGAGATTTAAGCTCTTCTACTATCTGCAGCATAAGTTAAACATGGGGTCAATCAATTCTGACAGTTATTTCAAATTCTGAAAGAATGAAATAAGAGGCCTAGACAATGTAGTAAGGACTCTGGGATTCAATTTAATCTTTGCCTTAAGACATTTCCCTTGGAAAACTGCATTATTTGAAAAGTATCAAGATTTTTAATAATTCAAAACATAAATACTTATTTTGTAAAATAATAGAACTGAACACCACATAATGTCTAGCCAACAATACATTATACATTATAATCTGAAATTCGTGCACTCAGGCGGGGGTGGGGGTGGGGGTCCCCTCAGCCTGGCCTGCTCCCTCTCGCAGTCCAGGAGCTCTAGGGGGATGTCTGATGGCAGACATTTCCCTTGGAAAACTGCATTATTTGAAAAGTATCAAGATTTTTAATAATTCAAAACATACTTATTTTGTAAAATACTTCATAACTGTAATTTTGCTACTGTTATGAATCGTAATGTAAATATCTGATATGTAGGATGTATTTTTCAGGGGTCGCGACCCACAGGTTGAGAACCGCCTAAGCCACAGGGAGTGGGCCTTAGCTGTTAGTCGGTCATCCTTAGTGCTGCCGCAGAGGAAGGAGAGGCTCCCGCCGCCGCTGCTGCGCTTGCCAGCCGTGAGCCCAGCTTCTGGCTGAACAGCACTCCCCGTGGGAGCACACTGACCACCAGGGGGCAGCTCCTACATTGAGTGTCTGCCCCCTGGTGGTCAGTGTGCATCATAGCGACTGGCTGTTCCACCGTCAGGCCAAAACCAGCTCTCCGACATCTCCTGAGGGGTCCCAGATTGCAAGAGGGCACAGGCCAGGCTGAGGGATCCCACTCGTGCATGATCGGCGTTGGGGTGGGATGCGGGTGGTTGGCCAGCAGGAGGGACTGTGGGAGGGCTTCAGGGCTTGTCCAGCCCATCTTGCTCAGTCCTGATCGGCCGGACCCCAGCAGCAAGCTAACCTACAGGTCGGAGCGTCTGCCCCCTGGTGGTTAGTGCACATCATAGCAAAGAGTTGGGCAGCCTTAGTGTATCATTAACATAGTACGCTTTGATTGGTTGAACGGTCAACTGGATGACTGAACACTTAGCATATTAGGCTTTTATTATATAGGACTAGTGGCCCTTTGCACGAAGATTCGCACAATAGGCCTTCCTTCCCCTGGCTGCTGGCACGGGTTTTCCTCCGGCACCCAGGACCCAGGCCTTTGGTCCAGCCGCAGCAGCGAGGCTTGGCTTCTCCCAGCCCCTCCTTTTCTTTTTTTTCCAGCTCCTCGAGCGGAGGCCAGGACTGGCTGGAAGCCTGGGTTGCCCTGGCGACCCAGGCCCCCAGCCACTCCTTGAGAGGAGCCCAGGCCCCCAGCCCCTCCTTGAGCAGAGCCCAGGGCTGGTGGGAAGCTTGGCTTCCTCTGTTGCTGGGAGCAACCCAAGCCTCCTGCTCGCTCCAGCTCCGTGGCCACCTCCATCTTCAGTCTTCACTCAGTGCCTATGTATGCAAATTAACTGCCATCTTTGTTGGGTTAATTTGCATAGTCGCTCTGATTGGCTGGTGGCCGTAGCGGAGTGACACCAATTTGCGTGTTTCTCTTTTATTAGTGTAGATAAGATAATCTTATATAAGTCAACAAAATTTATTCATTTAAAAATTTTAACAATGTAACATTTAAGATAAAAAGGTGAAGACAATTTGCTTTTGGCTAAAGTTTCCATATAATTTCACATCAAAATCAGTGAATTTTTAAAGTTTCTTAATTATAAGAAGTATAGTAAGACATCAAAACATGCATACTATTATAAGTATGTGTAACTGATTCAGGTTAATTAGTAACATGTGTAAGACTCAGTATTCACCTACATTTCAATTACAAAACACACAAGCCTATGGGAAGAATAGTTAACCCATACATTATAGACAAGGTGTATAATTTAGAATTTTATCAGCTGTTCTTTGACCTTTTGCATGATTTGTATTACACTGCATATAAAATTTGGTTTTAGGCTTTTTTTCACTTAACATAATCTGAAACATTGTAAAAATATTTTAATAATGTGGAAAATAATGATGTAGAAAAAAGAATGATCTTGGTTCATTATAATTTCAAATGTGCCAATCAGACACAAACACACATGCATAGATGTTGAGGATATTGCTTAGTACCCCTTCCAAGATTTCAATTCATGTGATGCTGTAAAATGTGAGGAATAATTGTAGCTACTGCACAGGGAAGTCATTAAAGTTCATTAAGACAATGGAAGGAAAGTTGATGATAACTGTATACCCATAAACTTACCAAATTCTCTTCTATCCAATGTTATGATTTCAGGATCATCATCATAAATACCTAATTTTAAAAGTCCATAAAAATTATAAAATTAAAACTTCATCATAAAAGTAAATTGCCACATTTAAAATAGGTTATTTACTCTTGTTTTAATCATCAAAATCAGATTACTAAACCTCAAAGTTGAAAAGTATGCAACAAACTAAGAGGGAGACCTAGAGTACACAAAACCACTGCTGGTACCTTTAAAGAATGATCGAGATATTAGTTTCTGATATGGATTGTCATAGGTGTGTGTGTTTGTGGGATTCCCAATATTCACAAAATTTTATCTTCACAGAAAATTCCTACTATGTTTTTTTAAACTTTTTCTTTTGAAATAGTGGTACAGACTCTCATTTACCTTTTCCCCAAGCTTCCCCTAGGTCCGTGGTCGGCAAACTGTGGCTCTCGAGCCACATGCAGCTCTTTGGCCCCTTGAGTGTGGCTCTTCCTAAGCCGTAGGAGTACCCTAATTAAGTTAATAACAATGTACCTACCTATATAGTTTAAGTTTAAAAAATTTGGCTCTCAAAAGAAATTTCAATTGTTGTACTGTTGATATTTGGCTCTGTTGACTAATGAGTTTACCGACCACTGCCCTAGGTGATATGTTACATAGTTTTAGAACAATATCCAAACCAGGAAATTAGCACTGGTACATTACTGTTAACTAGACTACAGACCTCATTTATTTTTCAATTATATGTTTTTAATAAGTGGCATCATTTAAAATTATATTCTATGGCTTAAAGTTTTATAATTAAAATACTTACAGAGGTAGAGACAAACTTATTAAGTAAATATAAATTTTATTTACCATAATAATTAAAACCAATGTGAAAATTTCTCAATACCATTATGAAACATCCAAATAATATTAGTGATGGATATAGACCAAGGTTCAGCAAACTTTTTTCTATAGAGGCCAGTTAGTAACTATTTCAGGCTTTGTGGGAAATATAATTTCTGTCACAACTACTCAAGTGTGAAAGCAGCCATAGACAATATGTAAATAAATGAACATAACTGGGCATAACTCAGAAAATTGCAGTTTGGTTCCAGACCACCACAATAAAGGTAGGATCAAAGGTAGTTGTAATCTTTTTGCTGGTGGAGGGTCTTGCCTTCAATTTGTAAAAAATGCAAGACCTGTGAATCCCAATGAGATGAGGTATGCCTGTATCCAATAAAACTTTACAAAAATAGGTGGCAGGCTAGATTTACACTGTGAAATGTAAATTGCTAACACCTGAAATAGCTATCATGCTGTAGTGAATATACCTGAAAATAATACTTAGAAAAGATAGTCTTAAGAAACATATATAATAGCTATAAATTGAAAATATTTTAGTTGAATATAAAGGCATACTTCAATTCTTATCCTACATTTGAGGTTAATTAATGATCTAAGACAGTGGTTCTCAACCTTCTGGCCCTTTAAATACAGTTCCTCATGTTGTGACCCAACCATAAAATTATTTTCGTTGCTACTTCATAACTGTAATGTTGCTACTGTTATGAATCGTAATGTAAATATCTGATATGCAGGATGGTCTTAGGCGACCCCTGTGAAAGGGTCGTTCAACCGCCAAAGGGGTCACGACCCACAGGTTGAGAACCGCTGATCTAAGAAGAGAAACATTAGGTACTTGAATGCTCCCTCTTGCCGTGATACCTGCTTACTCTCCCTTTCCCTTGATTTTTAAAAAATACATATTTTTATTGATTTCAGAGAGGAATGGAGAGGGAGAGAAACATCAATGATGAGAGAGTCACTGATTGCCTGCCTCCTATACACCCCTCGCTGGGGATGGAGCCCACAACCAGGCATGTGCTCTGACCAGGAATCAAACTGTGACCCCCTGGTTCATAGGTCGACACTCAACCACTGAGCCACGCCAGCTGGGCTTTCCCTTGATTTTTTTTTTCCCCTTGATTTTTTACCATCTCTGCTCTTACCTTATTTCTTATTCCTATCAACACTGTAAACAATTATTAAAGATGGCATTTCTACTGAAGTGACCACTATTAAACTTAAAAGAAACTAGCTTTTCTTGGAAAATATGCTGCTGTAAAAATCTTGAAAAGCTTCAATATTTAACTTCTAATGTATTTTTAAATTAAACAGCAAACCTTATTTTACAAGCATTTAACAAGATTATGACCCAAATACCTTCATATCTGTTCAGATAATAGCTATCACCTGATTTTCCTTTTGAATAACACTCTTATGTTACATTAAAAAGAGTCAAGGTGAAACGTATTAACTACATAAGCTAAGTGGTGAAACAAAATTAATTTTCTGAATTTATCCAAATAAAAAACAATCATTTCATAAGGTATATCATATTATCTTACCAAAATCATAACGATAATAATTCCAGCTTTCATACTGGCCTCCTTCTTGATTATCTGCAAGTCCCTTTTCTCCATATTTGTCATACTTTTTTCGAAGATCTTCATCTTTGAGTACTTCATACGCTCTATTTATTTTTAAAAAATCACTATGTGCATTTGGGTTATTCTATTAAAAAACATTAGATATAACATTTATTTCAGATACATAATCAAGTATCTTCAGAACCTGTATCTAGATTTAATTTAATCCTGAGATTTTGGGGAGAATAGATATCCAAGTTAGGAGTAGTAGTACAATATGAAGTGGGTTATCATGCATTAAAATAAAAAAGGATTTTTTAAGAACGGCAATCTTAAAAAAATGAGAACTGATGCCTCAAAAGTCTGATTGATAGGTGTGTTTATACAAGGTAAGTCATTCCTTCTAAGAAATGCAACTGAGAAAAGGCCAACTTATGAACCCTTGAAAAGCCTTTGTATTTGTTAAGCGTTATCTGTTGCCCCTAAAACAATTACAAAGAAATTTGTAGGTTATTTTGCTATTTGAGGCAAAACTAATATATTAACTAAATAAAAAGTATGTGCCCCAATCCATCAGATAATTACTAGTAAATAAAAACTAGTATCAGAGTAACGACTTAAAACTGGATTGGAAATAGTCCTTATTTGTTACTGGTTCAATTGGTTTTTGAAGAATGCTTTCATCCAAATAATACTTAGTTGTAGGTCTACCATTTTTCATATGGAAACAAAAAAAAATCGAATTCTGAAATTTCAAAGAAAAATAAAAATCCTATAGATAGAATACAGCCCAGCCAGTATGGCTCAGTGGATTTTTAAAAAAAATATATATTTTATTGATTTTTTACAGAGAGGAAGGGAGAGGGATAGAAAGTTAGAAACATCAATGAGAGAGAAACATCGATCAGCTGCCTCCTGCACACTCCCTACTGGGGATGTGCCCGCAACCAAGGTACATGCCCTTTACCGGAATCGAACCTGGGACCCTTGAGTCCGCAGGCCGACGCTCTATCCACTGAGCCAAACCGGTCAGGGCAGCTCAGTGGATTTAGCATTAGCCTTCGCTCCAGGAAGTCACGTTTGACTCCCTGTCAGGGCACACACCAGGACTGGCTTTGGGCTGATCCCCAGGTGGGGTTTACAGGAAGCAGCTGATAGATATTTCTCTCCCTCTGCCTTTGTCTCTATCTAAAAATCAATAAAAATATGTTAAAATAGCAGAATACAGGTTCTGGGGAAAGATTACCAAGTAATGAGAGTTTTAGAAAAATACTGATTCTAGTGCTCAGCTTAATGCAATCAAAATGAAATAATCCTTTAAAAAATTCTATCTAGAAAGTAGAAAATTAGAACCTATCTTTCTCCTTGATGAATATCAAATCTCAATAAAAAATTAATTAGGTGAATTATAAACATATCAAAAGAATTAAAATTAATTCAGTTTTGAAAGATTACATTATGGGACACATAATCAAATATTTATGATTAGAATTAACTAGATGTGGTTGTTCTCAAGTTTTACTTAAAATACTTTCTGACTCTGGTCTTAAACTTGTGCATGGGAGAAAATAGTGAAATAGTAATAGCATGCTATTAATAGCATGCCATTTTTACCAAGACATACTCTCTAACTTCTAAGAAAATAATTTTTTTTACTGCTTTAAAATACTTGATCTTAACCTACTTTACTAAGAAAACTACTTCACAGACATTGCCTGCTTTGGGATTAACATCTGTAGTAGAACTGTTGGAAATTTAGTTTTCAAATTAAGAGGTAATTGCAGTTTTGGTACTGACATGTCTTTACATTGTTCTAAACAGACACTTTTGCTTATTATGTTTTTAATACTTAAGTTGAATTACAATTTTTGACATGTGAATGTTCTTAAGCATTTTGAGCACATATTATTTAAACTAATTTAAGTAGATACTCAAAGTTACTAACATGCATTAATGAGATATGTTTAAAAAGAAATTTTTACCTACCGGGTTTTTATCAGGATGAAGCTTCAATGCTAACTTCTTGAAAGCTTGTCTTATTTCTCTACTGCTTGCAGTTTTGGATACTCCAAGTAAACTGTAAAAATCCTGATCTGTGTCCACTACAACAGCCATATACACTATTAGAAAGCAGAGAATGACCCTTTTCAAGTCTCCGACATAGTCATCTTTATTTAACCAGACTCCCATTCTTTTTCTTATACAAGTTCTGCTTTAAGTGAACATTAATATACACCGCTGGTTCCGGTTGATGTAACATGCAAGGTTGAGAACTTCTGTCCACATTACTCCACGGGTGACTCAAAGATCATAAAATTGTCTCCCAAATGTTAATCTAAAGAGAGGAAACCAAGTAGTTAAAATACATTTAAAAAACACCCAAAAAACACCCCAAACCCAGCAATAATACTACTTATTAAATAACATGGTCAGCAATACAATCTCCATTAAATAGTGAATCAGAGTGAGTGCCCCGGGCTCTCTTATTTTGGGGCCCCTTTCGCTGCTTCCACATCCAGGTATGCAGATTTGTGAAATCACCCAAGAGATGGCAGGTACACGGTGAAAGCTAGTGCGTGGTTGTGGCTAGCCAGAACATTTTATAAGCTCAGCAAATTGTTCTGTTCAGCAGCAGAAAACAAGGCGGGGGGGACTGTTCCTTCCTTTTTCTCCCCTGCTCTAAGCATTGCCCTTTTGTAATACCACTTCCTTTTTGGCTACTGCTTCACCTCTTTAACGCTATCCAGTTTTCATTTTAGTCAGATTTCACTTGTAGGGAATATCCTTTGGGGGGTGGGGACCAGAAAGGACAGGTGCCTTCCAGGGGGTCTGTTTTGTTATACAACCCTTCCAAAAATGGCAGCGAATTTTTATTGTTATAATAGACAACTTCCATAGTAGGCCGTCTTCTCCCGAGTTTTCTCAGAAGGTGCTTACATTACATAGAAGTAGAGACTATTTTATAATAGTAGAATAATAACTACAAGCTAACAGCGTGACTTTATTGCAAAGCTTACGTTTGGTAGAAACACAAATAGAAAAAGAAAAAGAAGGGAGTCAGTTATCAGACATGCTCCCTGGTGTAGGGGGGAAATAAGGTCAGATCACATTTACACTTGTACACTTTCCTCCCAAAGATCTCATCATGCTTAGAAAAAGCTAACCTTCCCACGCATCCTCGGGTTCTTTCTTCGTTTAACCCTAAATGTCCACTTAAAACTGTTGTCCTGACCTGTGAATCACTTCTAACCCCTCCTTTTCATGCCACCAAAAAGCACCTTTGCAAAAGACAGCGATGTATATGAACAAATATCCATACTAGACCACAACGACTAGGAAAAAACAGAGCATATTCTCAAACGCCGCTCGAGCGGCCCGAGCCCGGCAGGTCCCAGCGGGGGTGT
>NW_005353838.1:13658850-13674331 GCF_000412655.1 Myotis brandtii | reverse complement strand
GGGAGAGCGGCGTATGTTTAGGTTGACGTGGCGGTCGGCGCGGAATCCGGCTCCGGTTCCAACCCGGAGCTGAGGGACACGCTCTAACCGCAAAGTCCACGCCTCCCCCCGCACTTCTGGGACCGGCGCTGCCGGGGGCCGGACGCAGGCCAGCGAAGCCCGCCCCTTCCGGCGCCTGTTGCTATGGTGACGGGGAAACCCAAAGGGCCCGCTGGGCTTGCGATTTTCCGGTGATCCAGTTCTTAAAGGGAAGGCGGGGCTACAGAGGATTGTTCTGGTGGGTGGGTGGGTTGGCAGAAGGGAAATTTTGCAAAAGCAGGGAAAGCTTGGACCCTGGACGGGTTGCTCAGTTGGTTAGAGCGTTGCCCCTATACACCAAGATTGAGGGCTCAATCCCTGGTCAGGGCACATGGGAGAATCAACCAATGAAAATCAGCCAATGAATGCATAAGTAAGTGGGACAACAAACTGACATTGCTCTCTCTGCCCCCCGCCCCTTTTTTTTCTCCCTTAAAAAAAAAGGAAAGCAGGTAGGGAATATATGTACATTAACACTCGCACACATACACAGGTTCATATTTGCATATATATGAAACTATGAGTTTACACCAAAACTTCCAGTTCCAATATAATGTCACAGGAGTCATTCCAGTTTTCTCCCTTCTCCAGGTGTAGCTCCTTTCCCTGACAACGAGAAATCTGGTTCCCATTATCCTTGCTTTCTATGTACTTAACTTTCAATTCCCCCATATGTAACCGATCTCCCATCGCTGGTGCTAGCCCCTTTCCTGTGCAGCTGCCCTCTTCATCCTGCTTGGGTTCCCACACTTTATGTTGGGCTGCTCTTCACTCAGGTTCCAAACTATGTCAGGCTGCCTTCCCACAGAGACACCATGAAAAGGCTCCAACATGCAGTCACTCACTGCCCTCTCCCCCCTTCCTTTACCTCTGCCCAATGTGGGCACACTCCTCACCTTGGTTGGACTCTGACACTGCCCACCCACCTAATGGCTTTTGGTTTGAATTATTCAGGATGAGGAAGGGTTGTGATTATTTTTAAACTAGAGGCTCAGTACACGAAATTCGTGCACGGTAGGGTTCCTAGGCCTGGTTGGAGATCAGGGCCGATCAGGGCCTTCTGGCTGCTGGCCAGGGCCTTCCTTTGTTCCATGCTGCCCCCTGGTGGTCAGCGCCTGTCATTGCTAGTGATCGAACTCCCGGTCTCCTGGTTGAACTCCTGAGGGGACACTTTGCATATTAGCCTTTTATATACAGTGGGGCCTTGACTTACGAGTGTCCCGACTAACGAGTTTTTCGAGTTACGAGCCGTCTCTCGGCCGATTTTTTGCTTTGAGTTGCGAGCTAAAATTCGGGTTATGAGCCAGCTTCAGATACCCCACCGCTAGTTGGCGCAGCGAACGTCATAGTGAACGCCACAACATCAGCCCAGCATCACATGTCTCACTCGTTCACTTTTTGATTTGACATACGAGTAATTTGAGTTACGAGCTCCGTCATGGAACGAATTAAACTCATAAGTCAAGGCCCCACTGTATATAGGTTACTATTTAAGCTACTGTGGGAGGGCAGTAGCAAATATTGGAAAACTGGCTAGGAGACCATTGTAATGGACCAGGTGGTAGATGATGAGCTTGGACTAGGGTGGCGTTAGTTCATAGAGAAATGAACAGAAAAAATAGGAGGTAATATGTATAGGATTTGGTGAGGAATTGGTCATCGTGGGGAACAGAAAGATATCTGAAAGCACATTTCTACTTCAGATACTTGACATCAGGAATGTCCACTTGGTTCAGGGAAATCAAAGCCTTGCCAGCCTCAGTATAATAATTCAAAACTTGATACACTGCATGAAATATGTTACAACAAAGGGACTTCTTTGTTTCATTTTTAGTTCCAGCTGGAGAATTGCTACTCATCTTTTGAGACCCAGTTCATGTTTTTTCTGAAAATGATTTTCTGTAAGCCATTCAAGCAGATTTGATCAACCATCTTCTATTATTGCATTTATCATACCATAATATAATTACATTTCATTGGTTTGTCTACTATAATGAATTCTTTGAGATTAGGAATAAATTATTATTATTTTTTTGCTTTGCAATACTCTAAATATTGGGTGCATTAAAGATCTGCTTCAAAGTACAATGATACAATGAGACCTTATTTTCTGTTATTATAATTTGGGCCATTTCAAACAAACACATTCCTTTGAAGACTTCTGGTCAAGATGGTGATGTAGGTAAATGCGGTACTCGCCTCCTCTCACAATCACATCAAAATTAAAACTAAACTACAGAACAACCATCATTCAGAACCACCTGAAACCTTGCTGAATGGAAGTCCTACACTAGGGAATTAAGGAAGAAGCCATATCAAGACTGGTGTGTGTGTGTGTGTGTGTGTGTGTGTGTGTGCGTGTGTAGGGGAGGCGGAGATGCAGAACGTGCTGGTCCCACACCCATGTGTGCCGATAAAAATCAGGAGGGATTTCTGTCTTCCTCAGCCCCACACCAGGCCCCCCATCCAGGGTTCCAGTGCTAGGAAGAGAAGTCCCCACAACTTCTGGCTCTAAAAGCCAGTGAGGCTGAGGAAGACAGAGAGCTGCTGGAGTCCCAGTCACGCTGACTCCCTCCCTCTGAGTTCCAGCACAGGGGCAGCAGCTTGAAAAGCACCAGAGGCATATGGGGAGGAACTGAATTGTCCAGTGCTGGCAGAGGCCATTGTCCCTTTGATGAAACCTGTCTACCCCCCTATATCCTCCCCCCTGCCCCCCCCCAATCGAATTTTATTTATTTTTCCACCAATGCCTAGTTAGGGCAGTGCTTGGCATCTATTCAATACATGCATTACAATAAACTGAAGACTCAGTATTTATTATACGCAGAGTGGAAAGAATAGTTCTTTGTTCCTAAAAGTCCTTATTGTCTGGCCTCAGGGGGGAGGACGTGGAGAACACACCCATTCACATGTAGAAATATACAGTATTATGTTGAATGAGTGATTTAAACAATATGTTTCATAGGGACTCAATTTTGAGCTGAAGTGCTCAAAGTAGAATGAAAGAACATTATGGGTGTTTCTAAATAAAGAATTCCTTAACAGACTTGGAATTTTAGAACCAGGTAGAAATTTTAAAGTTCCTTAAACTCATAGGGGAGGAAATAGGTCCAGGAAGGTTGATGAGTATGACTTGCCTAAAGACACTCAAATCTAAATGGTTGAAATGGAATATAACCTGTTTTCTGTTTTCTTAGCCAGTGTGAAATGATAATGAGGATCATAATAAGTGAAACTTACATATATTCCCAGGTATTATATCAAGCATGTTACTTATCTTAACATTTTTAATTGTCATAACAACTCTATGAAGTAAGTGCATTTATTATGTCAATTTTAGAGATGAGAAAAATGAGGCTAAGAATGGTTAAGCTACTAGCCCAACATTGCAGTTAGTAATGGTAGAAGTTGGATTCCAACCTGGGCAGATGTGGAGTCCATAAGGAAACGCCACAATCAGTTCATTGAAGTACTTTTATTATTATTATTATTTTTATTTTTATTGATTTTTTACAGAGAGGAAGGGAGAGGGATAGAGAGTTAGAAACATCGATGAGAGAGAAACATCGATCAGCTGCCTCCTGCACACCCACCACTGGGGATGTGCCCGCAACCAAGGTACATGCCCTTGACTGGAATCGAACCTGGGACCCCTCAGTCCCCAGGCCGACGCTCTATCCACTGAGCCAAACCGATCAGGGCCATTGAAGTACTTTTTGATAGCATTTATTTAAGCTAAGTAAGGTGTTATTGTCACAGAGTTTTTAATAACAAAATAACCCATCACATGAGCTTGATTTTGGGGATAAATTGTAATATTTTATTAGGTCAGACCTAATTTGTAAAGACAAATTGATTGATGTTTTAAAATCACCTACAGCACTTACTAGTGGACTTGGCATTCAACATATGTGTTGAATTCAGTTGAATTTGTAGTTGTTCATATTTCTATGATAATTGTAATTTTATATTTTTATCTCCAATAAAGAGGTCTGCCTCCAGCTGTAACTGACCTTTCTTTTGTGCTTATTTCCTTACATTCCAATTATTCTGACACTACATTTCATTAAAAATGTTATGTGGTAATTAACACTTTAGTTTTTTTTTTTGGCACTAATTCCTACATAAATATTTGCTAAGATGAATTGATAGCAAACACAAAGCAAGTATGGATTAACAGTCCTAGTGAAATACTTTTTCTTTCCATTTTACTTGATAAACAACAGAAGACCAGGAGATCAGATTACTAATTGATAAAATGTGCCAGAATAACAAGTAGCCTCAATGGACCAGAAATTTTGAGGAAACCCTGAAATAAGGAAGACAAAGTGTTGAATCGACAAACAAAATCACTGAGCAAAGCCCAAAGAAGAATGCTGCAAACTGTGAGAATGGCTCTGGTTGTTTTTAAGAACAAAATGACACAGGAATGAGGGAATTAGAGATGTTGGTTGGTTTGAGGCATTGCATTTAGGGTAACTATACAGGTTGACCCCTGTGTCCACTGTCCCTACAATCATGATTTGATGACTTACTAGAATGGCCCATCAGACTAAGACTATAATCGTACCGATGGCTAAGCTTTATTACAGGGAAAGAATTTGAAACAAAGGCAGCAAAGGGAAAAGGTGTGTGGACAGAATCTGGAGGAAATCAGGTGGAAGCTTATAAGCATCCTCTCCCAGCGGAGTCACACAGGAAACACAACTCATGCTGGAGTTGTAACAACATGTGTACAGGGTTGTGTACAAGGGAATTTATTAGGGAACAAGCGACTAAGGTTTTTACTGGGAGCGAGACATGTAGGCATCCTCTGCTTGGCAGGCACCAAAATTCTAGACTCTCCAAAGGAAAGTAGATGTTTAGCACAAATCACATTCTTTTTAGAGTTCAGGCACAGTGAGCCATTCTTGTCATTCAAGAACTTTTTTTGTGACTGAGCCAATCCTATATAATAAAGAGGTAATATGCAAATTGACCATCATGCCCTCACACAAGATGGCTACCCCCATGTGGTCAAATATGGCCACCACAAGATGGCCAGCAGGGGAGGGCAGTTAGGGATGATCAGGCCAGCAGGGGAGGACAGTTGGGGGCAACCGGGTCTGCAGGGAAGGAGGGCAGTTGGGGGGTACCAGGCCTGCAGGGGAGGGCAGTTAAGGGCGACCAGGCCGGTAGGGGAGGGAAGTTGGGGGTGATGAGGCTGCCAGGGGAGGGCAGTTGGGGGCAATCGGGCCAGCAGGGGAGCAGTTAGGCATTGATCAGGCTGGCAGGGGAGTGGTTAGGGGCAATCAGGCAGGCAGGCAGGCAGGTAGGCGAGCAGTTGGGAGCCAGCAGTCCTGGATTGTGAGAGGGATGTCTGCTGATTTAGGCCTGATCCCATGGGGGGGGTGCCATATTGGAGAGAGTGCAGGCTAGACTGAGGGACACCCCCCCCCCAAGTGCACGAATTTCATGCACCGGGACTCTAGTGGATACAATAAAGGGAAGATCTTACATGAGAGGAAATGGAAATGGACTTTATATGAAGTCCTTTTTATATGAAAATGACTTTAAATATGTATGATGAAAATATACAAAGGAATAAATCAGGGTAAAATTTTAGAATAAAGGTGTCTGAGTCTGATTCCTTGTAGGTTGTCCTCTCAGAAGGGACTGGGCCTTTTGCTGAGCTCCATGGAAATCAGCTACAGCTGAGTGTTTAAGGATCTCAATGCTGGTAGAATTCTGAAATGATGGATCAAACCCTGTTGGCTATCAGAACTAGGTGATTTGGGGTCCTGGCATTTAGGTGGCATCCATAAAAGTTGGGGTTTTAGTTGTGTAAGTTTCTTTCAGGGAGACACTGAGGGTGTGATTGTATTGTTGGAGTAAGCCAGATGGAGAAAGCAGGGATGTGCCCATTGGTTTCCCCGTCTCTTTGGAGGATTGCAACCGGCCTCTAGATGCATGTTAAATTAGAAGCCGATCCTCAGGCAGCTGCTTGTAAAGTATGCAATCAGACCTCTTTCAGGGAAAAACTGGGAGATGAATGTTTTTGCCTGTTCCTTCTTTTTTAAAAATATTTTTATTGGTTTTAGAGAGAAAGGAAGGGGGGGGGAGAGAGAGAGAGAGAGAGAGAGAAACATCAATGTGAGAGTGAAACATTGATCTGCTGCCTCCTGCATGGCCCTTACCAGGGATAGAGCCCTCAACCCAGGCATGTGTCCTAACCAGGAATTGAACCAGCAATCTTTTGGTGCACGGGATAATGCCCAACCCACTGAGACACACTGGCCATGGCTGCCTGTTTCTTCTATGTTGAGCCCTGGGGGACAACTGTGGCAAGTGCAAGCCATGCTTGCTCTCACAGCCAGGCAGTTAGGGGTCCCATTTTTCAGGCAGCAGCCAGAAAAGATGAGGCTTTAGACCAGTGGTTCTCAACCTGTGGGTCGTGACCCCTTTGGGGGTCGAACGACCCTTTCACAGGGGTCGCCTAAGACCATCGGAAAACACATATATAATTACCTATTGTTTTTGTGATTAATCACTATGCTTTAATTATGTTCAATTTGTAACAATGAAAATACATCCTGCATATCAGATATTTACATTACGATTCATAACTAGCAAAATTACAGTTATGAAGTAGCAACGAAAGTAATTTTATGGTTGGGGGGTCACCACAACATGGGGAACTGTATTAAAGGGTCGCGGCATTAGGAAGGTTGAGAACCACCGTTTTAGACAATGCTGAACCCTGGGAGGATACCTGTGGCCCGTGTCCATGCACCCTTTAGGAACTGCTTCTTTGTTCACCACAGTCCCATGGGTGTCATGGACACTAACCTTTTTGGCCCTCAAGAGCCAGGTGTCTTGGGGGCCTGTCCCTTGGGTGGGACTTTAGGAACTGCTTCTTTGTTCACCACAGTCCCATGGACACTAACCTTTTTGGCCCTCAGGAGCCAGGTGTCTTGGGGGCCTGTCCCTTGGGTGGTTGTCTTAAAAGTTGAGTTGCTAGATGTGAGGTCCAACCCTTCACTTGTCAGAGAGAAGCTGGAAGCTGGGGGGTTCTTTCCTGATTGTTTGGTGCTGTGCTAGGGAGGGGTTTTTGGTGAGGATGTGTCTCAGCGTTTTCTACCAATCTTGTGGCACTCTCTCATTTGTCCGTGTGCAGGAGTCCCTGAGCTAGTGTCTGGATTTCTTTCAGAGGGAATTGCTCCATGCATGGCTGCACATTTGGTGCATTGATGGCAAGAGGAAAGTTCAGGAGCCTCCTTTGTCACCATCTTGTTCCCTCCTCCTCCACCAATTTCTTTCTAAGAACCATTTTAGTGGCATCCCATAAATTTTGATACCTTGTATTTTCATTCTTATTCAGTTCAAAATATTTTCTAATTTCCCTTGTAATTCTTCTTTGGTCAATGGGTGATTTAGACCTAACAAAGGGAATAGACTAGCGCTTCCCTCAAACAATTGTGAGAAAGTAAGTGAACTATTGTAGAAGTGACATTGGTTCATTGTCAGAAAAGATGTTTAGGAACAGAGCCTGACACATACTAATTGCTACATTATCAGCTATTATTTTTATTGCCAAATTTACCTTTGGGTTTCCTTATTCTGCTTTAAGGAGAAACCTGGATTTTCTCTTACTCCTGATACTATAAACCCTGGGGGTCATTTAAACCAATGCTTACTCTCTTACACCCTTGGTTACTACCTGTCTGAGATCAAATGCTTTGAGGGCACTGGCTTTCTTAAGTTGCCAAAATGAAATTGGTCTCTGTAATTAACCAGGCTCTTTGTAGGTAAGAGAGAACCACTATTTGTTTTTTGCAACTTCTGCTTGTTCTACCAGCCATGTGCCCTTTAAATTTTTGTGGCCAGAACAAGAAAACAAAGAACATGGGTGGTGTGTGTGTGTGTGTGTGTGTGTGTGTGTGTGTGTGTGTGTTTTAAGTCTTGCTGCTTCTTTGTCTTTTTTAATTAGAAAAGTTTACTTTCACTGCCTTGGAATGTATTACTCATTGTAACCAGATTCAAGTTATATGACTCCCTCCTTGGTGAATTTGTTTTCCAGTACTCCTCCTACTCTACAATATCATTTTCCACAGTTTCAGTTACCCATGGTCAACTTCAGTTTGAAAATATTAAATAAATTCCACCTCACTTCATCTCATGCCATGGGCAGGATATCATCACAGAGGGGTGGGTACAGTACAATAAGATATTTTGAGAGTGAGAGAGCACATTTCCATAACTTTTATTACAGTATATATTTTTTTACAATTTTTCTATTATTAATTATTATTGTTAATCTCTTCCTGTTTCTAACTTGTAAATGAAACTTTATCATAGGTATGTATATACAGGAAAACACACACACACACACACACACACACACACACACACACACACTTCAGAACTTTCTGAGGTTTCAGGCATCCACTCGTGGTCTTGGAAATGTATCCCCCCCAGACAAAGGGGGACTACTATATACCTAAAGAAATTGCTTTATTAAATGCTGTTGCCAGGGGTTATTTCTTTTCCCTCTTCAACATTTAAAAACATCAAACAAAACTGAATGTACTTTTTTTTTTTTCTAATCCTCACTCGAGGATATATTTTTCCCCCCATTGATTTTCAGAAAGAGTGGAAGAGAGAGGGAAAGACAGAGAGAAATATCGATGTGAGAGAAACACATCGATTGGTTGCCTCCCGCAGGCGCCTTGAACAGGGCCCGGGGCAGGGAGGAGCCTGCAACCGAGGTACGTGCCCTTGATGGGAATTGATCCCGGGACCCTTTGTCTGTAGGCCGACGCTCTATCCACTGAGCCAAACCGGCTAGGGACTTTCGGGGGCCCCTAAACTCTTTCCAAGTATCCGTTATGTCAAAACTATTTTCATACTAATAATGAGATGCTAATTGTTTTATAAACTATTTTCACAACAATAAGACATTATTTTGTTCACTCTCATTCTTTCACAAGTGTACAGTGAAGTTTTCCAGAGAGTACATGATGTGTCATATCACAGTAGATTAAGTATAGAAATAAAATATGAAAACCTAGCCCTTTTTTGTAAAGCTAGACATTAAAGAAATGTGCATAAATGTAAAATCCTATTGTCTTATCAATTTTTAGGAAACTCTTCATAAATATGTGTTCTCATTTAATGGGTTCATTATTTTAAAAAAGGATCCCAGGACCCTTTCTCTGACTGGCTTATCTCACTTAGCATAATGCTCTCCAGTTCCATCCATGCTATTGCAAATGGTAAGAATTCCTTTTTTTTTTTTACCGCAGTGTAGTATTCCATTGTGTAGATGTACCACAGTTTTTTAATCCACTCACCTGCTGATGGGCACTTAGGCTGTTTCCAAATCTTAGCTATGGTCAACTCCATTTTTAATTCATATATCCTATGCCTCCCTGCTCTTTGCACTGCCACCTCCTCCAACCCCAGGTATCAATTCTGCCAGATCAATTACCTTGGTTCCTAAATTTTATGAGTCCTTGGTGAATTGGGAGACAAAATTGCGTGGAGAAGTATAAGGAGATAAGAATAGGAACAGTGAGCTTTAAAGAACCGAGGTTTAGAACTGATAGTATTTTTTCCTATAGTCCTTATATTCATACTAGAGGCCAGGTACATAAATTCATGCACAGGTGGGGTCCCTGGGCCTGGCCAGTGATCGGGGCCCATTGGGGCAGCCGGCCATGGGGAGGGACCATGGGGGGCAGCTCCTGCGTTGAGCGTCTGCCCCTTGGTGGTCAGTGCGCGTCATAGTGACTGGTCAACCGGTTATAACGGTCGCTTAGGCTTTTATATATATAGATAACCAAGGCAACAAGAACTGACCAGAGCTAGAACCTTATCATTAATGATGGTCTGTAATATATGTCAGACATTCTATTAGCTACTTTATGTTTTTTTATTTTCTTAATCCTGACTCATTTTATGGATGAGGAAACCAAGGTTCAAAGAAGACAAGTGATTTGGTCAAGACCATACAGCTAGTTGGCAGAGTTGGGATTTCCTGCCTGGCTTGATTAGCTCCCAGGCCACAAGAGCAAGAGGTGCCTTTTAATACCTATTGTGATATTTCTTCTTTAGGGAGGTCTGGACCATAATAGATGTTTAATAAATACATTTATGTAGAATGAAGGCATACATTTGACCCAACCCAAGAGTTGAGTGCTACTTAGTTGTTTTATGGTTCTTTCTTTTTTCTCTGAGATCATTTCTGCTTCCTGATTAGAATCAGAATTTCTGTTCATAAAAGCATTATAATCAGATATCTTTTAGCATGGAGAGTCACTGACCTTTCAAGAGCTGCGAAAATTAATGTGTGAAGATAGGCTTGTTTTTTTCCAGAATGTAAAGTTGGAATTAATATAAGAGGAACTCAAAAATAAATTGCTACTGGGGACTGAAGAGTTATTAGAAAGAAAGATCAAATCCCAAGTAGGATCTTTAATTTAACATGAAACATATATCTTGAAATTCTTACCCACACTCCCTCCCCGAAAAGGTATTCTATCTTGCTTTCATTAGTCTCTCTAGAACAATTTGGTTGGTTCAAATATACTTTAGCAATCAATTTAAAATACATGAACAGTTTCATATCATTAACTTTCATTTCTATTTGCAATTATAACTTGAATTTTTAAAAAGTAATGGTTATCCTTTTAGAAAGTACTTTGTGTGTTTTTTCTATCTGAAAGATCACAAGGAAGAAAGTGAATAATTCACGCAAATCTGAACTGTTACATTTTGACTATCACCCATTGACTCATTTTATTTCTAACAGGAAAGACTTGAATTTTTACCAGTCACATCAACAGTGGTGAGAGAACTCTACCAGCCACTTTGCTAATAGAGTTAGATTGACTTCAGACAAAAATTATTAATATGCATATGAGTTAAGAGAGATCTAAATAACTAAGAAAGTAGCTTTTAAAAGTATTGTTCTAATTTAATATTATGTACATATTTTCTTATTCAAAATATATATTTTAAAATAGCTTTTATAATTATGAAAAATAAGACAGTATGTCTTTATTTTCTCTGATCCTATCTGCTAGTTCATTGCACATATTTGATGTGGTGCATCACCTATAACCTTATAAACATTTCTCTTATTCCTCAAGAGTGCAGACTTGTATCCTTCACCAAAAGTAGCACAGTGCTTTTTATATTGTGTGTATCCAATAAATACTTACATGCATAAATTATTACTTATAACATATGCTAAGGTTTCTCTCATAATTTTAAATTCAAATCTATATTGGTTTCTTTAGAGGAACCTAGATACTAGAGCCCAAATTTAACCGAGTCTTTCTTATTACTTATTTATATTCTTTAAAAGAATGTTCACATAAAATGCAGTAATCACCTAAACAATGGTTAAAATTGGTCTCATTAGCATTTTCTCAGTGAGTTACTTTTGTTGGAATAAATGTCCTGTTCTTTGATCACACTCGAGAGATCACAGCTCCTCTGTCATGTCTTTGAAGACTGGCCTAGAATCACAAGAGAGTAAAACCAGTAGGTAGCTTCAGACAAATCTAGCACTCTCAGTCATTTGGACACAGGTTTAAAAAGTAAACAGACATTAATTGTTGAAAGTATTACAGATGTCGAACTCATCAATACACATCAGCTCCTTTAGGTATCAGCTCCATACAACCTCATGGCACACCACATTTTGTGTCCAGTCTGATTCACTCTTCAAAAACTCGTCTTTGTTTTCCAAGTTAAGTCATATCTGCTGTCAGAAAAGAAATATGTTTTTGAAAATATATCAGTATTTCTCTCTCCAAAGTTCAGCTGGTAGTCTCTTTCTTTGAATCTTAGAGCTGGCATACGACTATGGGTTAGGATGGGAAGATGCATCAGGGCAGGAGTTACAGTGAGAAAGTAGAAGGCAAGAGGAAAACAGCAGGCGATCAAAAATTAATGTAATCAATAACTTTAATATGAATCTAACCATCCTTTCTATAATGTACTCATATCAATTTTGAAAAGACAAAGCTCTATATAGGTCAGCGCTATTATTAGTCGTTATTGATGTCATGGGGTTTATCTAATAAGTAGCATCATGATGTTGATGTTCCCAGGGTGTCTGGACCAGCATTCATCCATTCCCACTAGTGCCATCTCTCTCAATGAGTTTTCTTCTTTGGCTGTGAGGACGAAGGGTCACCATAACAGATTGTGCCCTTTGTAGCTCAATAGCCACTAGTGTAAACAGGTAATTTTGAAAAGAGTCCATGCTGATGGAATGATTAGATTTGCAAAGTGGGGAAGACCATTATGTATGCAAGGAAGGCAGGGATCATAGGGTTTGCAATAAGTGATTTTGTAGGTGATTATATTGCCTCTTAGTCTCTGCTGAGTGAGGTTAGTGTAGAATTTTAACTGAACTAAAATACAAAATAAAGGATAATGTAAGTTTTGTGAAAGACCTACTTGTTTTTTCTATAGTTTCTCTTCTTAAAACTACCATTACTATTTAAAAATATATCAAATGAGCATCTAATGTGTATGCAGTGATATGTTGGAACAACAACAAAAAACTTGGCCATAACTGACTTGGGGTTGATAGTCAAAACACACTTTCATTTTATAACATTCAGGTTTTAATTGGAAATAAGCACATATTTTCATACAAGATTCATAAGTATATAATTATGTAGAGGTACAACATTTATAAATACTTATACATGCATACATAATGTGGTCTTTTTTTAGCCTTTTTCCCCCTAAAAATGCACATGTATGTGTGCACACTCATATCTGCATTATAGCGTTTTGTAAAGTACCATGTCTTATGTTTCATCACTCTTTTCTTTTTAAAAAATAATTTACTCTAGTAAGTCACATATAAATACCTATCAAAAATTAATGGAAATAAACTCTTCCATGTTTGTAATGTCTGCACTTTGAGTGGTGTATTGAACAGATATCTTAGCAAATACATAAAATATTTTAAAATATTATTTTTTCCAGGAGGGTGGCTATCTATATCTCATGAGTAACTGACATTTTTGTCTAGAGACTATCCACTCAGTACTAATTATATAGGATACCTAGGATGCATTGATTATATTTTCAGTTTTATGCCTAGTCTATCAATAATAATTTGCATGTTTATTACATTAAATTGCAAAAGTCATACTGGCTTCATATTTCTGATAGGGAGTCTGTGGTTAGAATTAAAACAGACTGAGTGTAGGTACTCACAGATATGTATTTAATGAATGAATGGTGTTAACTTCTTTGTGATTTTGCTGCCTCGGGACTTCTACTTGTGTTGCAGTCATTTTTAGTAGATGCAGATGGCTTCAGCCTTATTTCAGGGCATAATACAACTTTTTGGGACACTGTGTGGACACCATCTTCTTCTGTCTGCTCTGGCACTCTAGGCTTCTTTGAGGCTTAGCAAAGAATGAGATATATTTATTAGGCTTTCGCCTGTAGAAAGATTTCAGTAAAAATTCAAATACCATATCATTGTCCTAGAATCCTTGAAACACAAAAGAAAACAACAACATTCATAGATATTTCCCTGGGGAAGAGGTTTTTTAAAAAAAATTTTATATGCAGAGCAAACATATAATTGTAGCTGGGCTAGAAGTAAAGATGATTGCCATGCACTATGTCGAACAGGAGTGGTGAGAGTAGACAACCCTCTCTTGTTCCTGTTCTTAGGGGAAATGGTTTTAGTTTTTGACCATTGAGTATGATGTTGGCTATAGGTTTGTCATATACGGCTTTTATTATGTTGAGGTATGATCCCTCTATTCCCACTTTGCTGAGTTTTTATCGGAAAGGGTGCTGGATTTTGTCAAATGCCTTTCTCCATCAATTGATATGACTATGTGATTTTTGTCTCTCAATTTGTTTATGTGATGTATCACATTTATTGATTTGTGGATATTGTACCAGCCTTGCATCCCTGGAATAAATCCCACTTGGTCATGTTGTATGATCTTTCTAATGTAATGCTAGATCCGATTTGCTAGAATTTTTGTTGAGGATTTTAGCATCTATGTTCATCAGGGATATTGGCCTGTAATTCTCTTTCATTGTGTTGTCTTTATCTGTTTTGGGGATTAGGGCAGTGGTTCTCAACCTTCCTAATGCCGTGACCCTTTAATATAGTTCCTCATGTTGTGGTGACCCCCAACCATAAAATTATTTTTGTTGCTACTTCATAACTGTAATTTTGCTACTGTTATGAATTGTAATGTAAATATCTGATAATGCAGGATGTATTTTCATTGTTACAAATTGAACATAATTAAAGCATAGTGATTAATCACTATGTGTTTTCCGATGGTCTTAGGCGACCCCTGTGAAAGGGTCGTTTGACCCCCAAAGGGGTCGTGACCCACAAGTTGAGAACCGCTGGATTAGGGTAATGCTGGTTTCATAGAAGGAGCTTGGAAGTGTGCCTTCCTCTTGATTTTTTGGAATTGTCTGAGAAGGATAGATTTTAGTTCTTCTTTGAATGTTTGGTAAAACTCTCCTGTGAAGCCAGCTGGCACCAGGCTTTTTTTTTGCTGGAAGCTTTTTGATGGCTGCTTCAATTTCCTACTTAGTTATTGGCCTGTTGATTTTTTTTGATTCTTCTTGATTGAGTTTTGGAAAGTCGTATTTTTTTAGGAATATGTCCATTTCCTCTAGGTTGTTTAGTTTGTTGGAGTAGAGTTGTTCATAGTCATTTTTTTTTTTTTTTTACAATTGTATTTCTGTGGGGTCTGTTGTAGTTTTGCCTCTTTCATTTCTGATTTTGTTTATTTGGGTCCTCTCTCTTTGCTTCTTGGTGAGCCTGGCTAGAGGTTCATCAATCTTGTTTATCCTTTCAAAGAACCAGCTCTTGGTTTCATTAATCTTTTGTATTGTTCTTTTTTTTTTTTGGTCTCTATTCCATATATTTCTGCTCTGATCTTTATTATCTCCTTTCTTCTGCTCACTCTGGGCTTTTCTTGTTGCTCTCTTTCTAGTTCTCTAGATGTAGATAATTTATTACCAGTTTTTCTTGTTTTGTTTTTTTTTGAGGTAGGCCTCTAATGCTATGAACTTCCCTCTCAAGACTGTTTTCACTGTGTCCCATAGGTTTTGGATTGTTGTGTTTTCATTGTCATTCATTTCCAGGATCTTTTTTGATCTCTTTGGTAATCCAATCATTGTATAATAGCATACTATTCAGCCCCAAAGTGTTTGAATTTTTTGATTGTTTTTATTCCTACCACACTATTGTCTGTGTCCATGGGTTATGCATATCTACACTAATAAAAGAGAAACATGGTAATTAGCGTACGACCGCTACCCTTCCCATTGGCTAATCAAGGAGATATGCAAATTAACTGACAGCCAAGATGGCGGCCGGCAGCCAGGCAGCTTGAAACTAACA
>NW_005353838.1:13632153-13658388 GCF_000412655.1 Myotis brandtii | reverse complement strand
CCCCGAGTGTGACAGGGGTGGCGCCCCAACCCCCCTCCATGGGCCTTGCTCTGTGTGTGACAGGGTAGAGCCATAACCTCCCCATTGGCCCTGCCCTGAGTGTGACAGGGTGCAGCGCCCCAACCCCCTGATCTGCCCTGCTCTGTGTGTGACAGGGGGCGGTGCCCCAACTCCCCTATCGGCCCTACTCTGTGAGTGACAGGGGGGAGCTCCTCAACCCCCTGATCGGCCCTGCTCTGTGGGTGATAGAGGGTGGCGCCCCAACCCCCCTCCATGGGCCTTGCTCTGTGTGTGACAGGGTAGAGCCATAACCTCCCCATTGGCCCTGCCCTGAGTGTGACAGGGTGCAGCGCCCCAACCCCCTGATCTGCCCTGCTCTGTGTGTGACAGGGGGCGGTGCCCCAACTCCCCTATCGGCCCTACTCTGTGAGTGACAGGGGGGAGCTCCTCAACCCCCTGATCGGCCCTGCTCTGTGTGTGACAGGGGGCGGTGCCCCAACCCCCCAATCGGCCCTACCCTGAGCGTGACTGAGGGTGGCATTGCAACCTCCCGATCCGCCCTGCTCTGTGCATGACGGGGCGGCGCCCCAACTCCCCAATTGGCCCTGCTCTGAGCCTGACCAGGGGCTGCACCTAGGGATTGGGTGTGCCCTCTGCCACCTGGGAGCAGGCCTAAGCCAGCAGGTCGTTATCTCCCGAGGGGTCCCAGACTGCGAGAGGGCACAGGCCGGGCTGGGGGACTCCCCTCCCCCCGCCCCCCGAGTGAACAAATTTTTGTGCACCGGGCCTCTAGTATTCATATAAATTCTTTGGTTAATCTCTTCCCTCTCCCCCTTCCCTCTAAGATTCCTTGTTCTCTTCCATGCTTCCATGTCTCTGGATCTGTTTTGTTCATCAGTTTATTTTGTTAATTATATTCCACATATAAGTGAAATCATGTGATACTTGTTTTTCTCTGACTGGCTTATTTCACTTAGCATAATACTCTCCAGGTCCCTCCATGCTATCTCAAAGGAAGAGATTTTTTTTTTTTTTTACAGCTGCACAGTATTCATTGTTCTTTCCATTGTTCTATAAAGATAAAATAAAATGAAACAGAGCAAGCAAACAAACAAAAGAAGTTCACATATAACTTTGACATATAAATGAGATACATAAATAAAATATAAATAAGTATAAATGAAATATAAAAAAGTAAGCAGACATTAAGATTTAGGATGAAATAAAATATAATAAACAGGGCAGGAAGAAAACAAAGTCCTCATGTCAGGAAAGAGATATTTTCTTTAATGAAAACCAATAAGAATATGCATTTCAAGGATTACATTTTTTAAATGGGAAAATCCCCAGAACTAATTTGCCATATGTTGTATTTTGGAGATAGTTAAACCACGAGAGTAAAGTGTACTCACAATCCAGCCAACCCTAGAGGAAACCACTAATTTTTACTCTTGGGAAATGTGACCTACTATGAAAGTACTTGTGTTGTCAAGAAGAGTGATATAATGGCAGAGGCAAAGAGAAAGTGGTTTTCCTCATGAGAATGGCAAATTGGAGAATAAGGTCTTGCCTATTTATTTATTTAGGAAAAAAAAACAGGACTAGATGACCAGCAGTGTGCAGCAGCCTGAAAACCATGATCAAGAGCAGGGATCACAGGAGAGTGAGACGGACCTGGGTTCGAATCCCACTATGCCATTTTAGACGTGGACAAATCAATGAAGCTTTCTTATATTCTGTAAAATAGTCATAATGATGATCTCAGAGGGTTGTTTTGAAAAAGACCATGTTTTTAAAAAACTTGGTACATAATAAGCATTCACAAGTGGTAATATAAGACAAACAAGCAAGCAAATGTTATTTCTACAGAAATAATCTTACAGCAGAGAATGGTATTTCATCAAGAGATTTTAGCTTGGTGGAAATATTTCTTAAGAACCTGCAACTGCCATCTAAAATTCTACATACTCTAAGTAACCTCGTCTACTTTACTTTCAGTTTTTTGAAGAGTTAAGTCAGATGACAGATATCTTACAGATATTTTATAGGGTAAAATCATACTTCAGTATTCTTTTTTTTTTTACTTCAGTATTCTTGATTTTAAATTAGTTTTTTTGCAAAATATGTTATGTGTATAAATCACCAATGCTTTATTACCCCCTCAGGGGACTGATAGAAATCAATGTCATGCCAAACGATCTCCTTTCTATAGGAGTTTTAGCGTGAGCTCTTGGTCTGGTCATTAGCATGATTTCATCGAGCTGCCAGGTAATGGGATTCATGTCATTTGGAAGAAACAAACAAACAAACAAACAAACAAATACAGTAAGACAAAAACCCCAACCAACCAACCAACCAAACATACAAAAAACAACACGAACCACACACACACAATTTTCTAAAACTAAAAAGCAAGAAAAGTAGGCTCCTGAAATTTGGTATATCTACCAAAAGGCAACACCTGTCAACCTAACACAATCAGTAGATTATACCTACGTCATCACCAGGAAAAGAAATAGAGTGAATTGCCTCCTGATAGTAGACAGTGAGCTATTTAGTACAGAGTTTTATCTAGAAGCGTTAGTTATCCTGATGCATGTAATTCCTAGCCTGGTTTCCTTTGTGAAGGTTGATGGTGGGGTGGAGAGTTGAGTCAAACAGGGGTCAAGACGCCAACATTATTACTCATAAAGGACTGTCAGGGATAGACATAGACATGCAGCCTGTCTCTAATATTTAAGAATATTGAAACAGATTACTGCCTGATCCTCCTGTTAGTTGACAAGTACTGCCAAGTGTCTGTAGTCATTCCTTGGATACTAGAGGTCTCAAGGCCAAATACACTGTGTTCTCATGTTCTCCAACATGAATATATTTAGAGATGAAATCACTTTGAAATGAACATTAGCAGTCTTAAAGGGGAAATGAAGTCATAACCAGACAGTTTTATCTTTTTGCCTTGGTGATAGGGTATGTTAAGTGCTCACTGCATTCAAATGTTTCTGGACTTTAAAAAAAAATATTTTTTCTTGGTAAGAATAGGTATAAAAAGGAGAAGAAGAAAAAAAACCTCATATCTGCCACCCCAATATAATTACTACTAGCACTTTTCTGTGTATCATTCAGTTTTTACAAATCTGTAAAGATACTGAAACATTTTTAATCTCTTCCTTTTCAAAATTATAATATAAATATTTTAAATGTTTTAACATCTTTATAAACATATTTAATAATAGCATAGTGTATAATATTTCACTAAATAGATTTAGCACAATTTAAGTAATCACTCCATTGTTATTTCCAGATTTTTAAGTTGTTTCCATATTTTGCTTTGCTGATATAAATAATGCTGGTGTATCATTCTGCATAAAACCTTTTGCTGTTTCACATTTCTTACTTTAAGATAGATTCTCCAGCCGAAACCGGTTTGGCTCAGTGGATAGAGCGTCAGCCTGTGGACTGAAGGGTCCCAGGTTCGATTCCGGTCAAGGGCATGTACCTTGGTTGCGGGCACATCCCCAGTGGGGGGTGTGCAGGAGGCAGCTGATCGATGTCTCGCTCTCTCATCGATGTTTCTAATAGATTCTCCAGAGTTGAATTTTAAAGTTTCTAAGTATACAGGGGTGGGTAAAAGTAGGCTTACAGTTTCATTGTGACATTCTTTTGAGTTAATAAAGCCATCGTAATAAACATAATCTGCATGTATTTTTCCATATGAACTGTAAACCTACTTTTGCCCACCCTGTTTTTAGGGTATAAGGTATGTTCCCTCAAGGCATTTTTAGTAGGAGGCAAAGAACCACTTTCTCCGGATAAAAACCTAACTGGTACCCTACAATCTGGTGCTTGAAGATTATCCCGAGGAGTTATATTTTAGAAATCTCAATGGGGGTTACTCCTGTATATGAGAGTTGTAAACCATTTAGCAGCTGCTACCAGGAGAAAATGTGGACCTTCTTTGCTGCTCTTCTGATGTAAAGGAGAAGTTTAACAGAAAACTGAACATATTTTCAACTTGATAAACTCCTTAAGGAAGGGGAGAGGAACTAATATTTGTTGAGTGCCTACTTGGCTTCAGGTACAGTGATGGAGTTACATAGTAGGGTTGTTGCCTCAGTTGTACCACTCATGCCTTTTCCCCTCCAAGATTCTGGTCAATAAAATACAGCACAAGAGACATGAGTTTAACAGGGCTCAAAATTTCAGCCATATGACTGGTAAAGTTGGACTGAGGAGGTGAAATGTCTCCAAATTCCTTCTAAACCTAGACTTTGGAATCCATCTGTCTGTCATATCTACCTGCTTACAGGTGAGAAGCCAGAGTTGAGAAGCATGCCCTTTTGATCTGCTTATCACATAAGGATTAAAAACACAGGTGTTCACTGTGTGAGCGTAGGTTTACAGAGTATATTTACAGGTGTTCATTATGTAAGAGTAGGCCCCAGAGGACATGAGGCAGTCTCCTGTCCACATGGCCATGTAGTTCTTGCCTTTTGGTCAACATAGGCTAATGGAGGACTGCCTCTCCATGAACCCAGTCAGGCTAGCCACTCCTCCTCTCCTGGGGAGTGGTGTAGAGGGGTTGGGGACTCGTGGAAACATGAGAAAGGGAAATACTTCCTCAAGTTATCACAAATAGCCTTTAAAAAGATTATTATGAAGATCAGATTCATACTTGTGGATAGGGAACCTGAAGTTCAGATATGGTCTACAATTTCTTAAGGTCACATAACTAAGGGACCAGTGGCTGAATAAACATTCAAACTCAGATGTGTCAGACCCCAGGTGTTACTGGTGGAAGTGGGGTTCCGGGGGTGCTGTCAGGAAAAGAATTTCCTGAGGCCCCCATGGGAGGATGGAGGTTTGTGGAGAGTTTTATTGATAATGTAAAATTAAGCAGGTTCCCCTCCAAGATCCTATCTCTGTTCATCTTGCCATTTAAATCCAATCTTGTCTTCAGCAGGGAGAGAATAAAGGCTACTGCCTACAGTTTTTGCTCCATATTAAAGTCCAGTCCAGTCCAGCAACCTTTTTCTACCTACTTCATATTGAGTCACAGGCTGCAATCCTTCCTAAATGAACTTCCATGAGCAAACTTCAGGTCTTTTTAAGGTTAAGTGCCAAATTTATTATGTTAAGTATTTCTTAACCATTTAGCATGTATCAAACTGTGCTATACTTTTAAAAATTAGATTTCCATTTTTAATGTGTTATTGATGAAGTTTTTGAATTTTAAACCCTGGCCTATTTTTCCTATAAGTCTTGTGATTTTTATTGAGCAATTTTGCTTTAATGGGGTGATTTAAAAAATTTTTTTTTATTGATTTCAGAAAGGGAGAGGGGGAGAGAGAGAGAGAGAGCTAGAAACATCAACGATGAGAGAGAATCATTGATCGGCTGCCTCCTGCACGCCCCACACTGGGGATTGAGCCGGCAACCCAGGTATGTGCCCGGACCGGGAATGGAACAGTGACCTTCTAGTTCATAGGTTGACCCTCAACCACTGAGCCATGCCACCTGGGCTAATGGAGTGACTTTTAGGAATATAAATGTTCCATTACAGCAGAAATAATTATACATATTTTCTGGTGATTTGAAATACTGCTTTTATTTTTTATTAAATTTCTGTATGTGCCTTTCCTATTTCTGAACATCCAATTTTGTTTCATGGCTAGTCTGACTACCCATATGCCAATGCCACATAATTTTAATTATTAAGGTTTGATACTATTTTAATAGCTAATAGAGCTAGCTAATCCTCTTCCTTCTACTCACCTCCCTCAACCCATAGTTCCTATATTTCAGAGTTTTCCTGTCCTATTTTGCTTTCTTATTTTTCCATGTGGACTTTTGAATCAATTTTATGAACTCTAGGAAAAGATGTTGATGATTTAAATGGAGTCACATTAAATTAATGAATTAATACAGAAAGAACTGACATCTTTATAATATTGATGAAATATCTTCAGAAAATGCCTTCCATTGCTCAAGGCTATATTTGTGTTTTTCAGAAGTGTTTTAATGATTTTTTTCTCATAAAGATATTTACATTTCTTTTTTTTAAAAATAATTTTATTTCTTAAAGTATTACAAAGAGTATTACATATGTCTCCTTTTTTCCCCCCCTTGACATTCACCCGGCCTCCCTTACCCCCCAGTGTCTTGTGTCCATTGGTTATTCTGATATGCATGCATATAAGTCCTTTGGTTGATCTCTTAACTCCCCCACAAACCCTCCCTAGGCTTCCCATTGTAGTTCGACAGTCTGTTCAGTGCTGCTCTGCCTCTGCATCTATTTTTGTTCATCAGTTTATATTGGTCTTTATTATCTGTTTCAACCTCACCAGGGCCGGCCCCGCCGTTTCAGCCTCACCGGGGTCGATTCAACCTCACCGGAACTGTCTCGACCTCACCGGGGCCGTCCCGACCTCACCAGGGCTGTCTCGACCTCACAGGGGCCGTCTCAACCTCACTGGTGCCATCCTCACTGGGGCCATTCCGACCTCACCGGGGCCGTTTCGGCCTCTCCGGGGCCGTCCCGACCTCACCAGGGCTGTCTCGACCTCACAGGGGCCGTCTCAACCTCACTGGTGCCATCCTCACTGGGGCCATTCCGACCTCACCTCACCGGGGCCGTCCCGACCTCACTGGGGCAGTGTTGATCTCACCGGGGCCATCTCGACCTCTCTGGGGCCGTTTTGGCCTCACTGGGGCCGTCCCGACCTCACCGGGGCCATCCCAACCTCACCGGGGCCGTCCCGGCCTCACCGGGGCAACACGAAGTTTGGCATTCTGTCTTTTGGGCGGCTCCTTGCTGGACAAAATCTCCAGGCGTTCTTGGTGGCTGAATATCTGGTATGCTTGCTTGGATTTCATTTTCTACTAAGAGCACAGTCTGCTTGTCTGCCGTCTCCCAGCGTCCCATGTGAGACTGGAACTGGTGGATGTGTTGTGCGTTTGCTGGTACAGCGGTTCCATGTCGCCGGCCCAGCCTGGTCCGGCTCTGGCTTCCTCCGAACCTGATTCTGCTTCTTGAGTGTGTCTCTTTTGGATGCGAGCAGTTGAAATCTGCAGTTTGTTTGGTTGGGATCTGTACTTGGTGCCTCTGCATATCCTACTCAGTCTCAATGCTCTTCTTTCTTTCCTTCCAGTTGTAGAGCTTCCACTGGGCCAGCTTTCCCATGGTTCCAAATGATAGTTGTTTGTCCTATAGTTGGTAGTTTTGATGATGTTGTGGGAGGCAGCATGCACAGGTCTGTACCTTACGCCGCCATCTTGGTTCTCCTACATTTCTTATTAAGTATATTTCTAGCATTTCATATGTTTTTTTTGTTGCTATGGTAAATGGGATCTTAGTTTCCATTATATCATTTAAATGGTGGTTGTTTTGATAAAGTCTATTGATTTCTATATTCTGCTACCTGAGTTATTGTTTGTGGTTGTTTTTCCATTGATTTTCTTAGAGTTTCAGGTATACATCACATCAGATGACATAATTCTGTTATTAAGCAAGAGAAAGCTTTTAGGGCATTTTCCAGTTCACATGCCTTAAAGGCTTTTTCTTTATGCCATTAGACGTAATGCTTCCAATACATGTGAAATAGCAGTGACAGCAATTTTTCTGGGGTAGCTCTTGCTTTAAAAAAGAATGGTTCCAGTATTTACCACTTATATGAGCTCCTGGCTTTTAGGCTGTAATATATTAAAAGCAAGTTTCTATCTATTACCATTTTAATGAGTAATTAAACCTTTATTAGTAACCCTTATTAGGAAGGAGAAGAGAATTCCTGGGTCTAACTGAACATTGTTTGATGAAATAGGCTGTTAAGGATGTACAGAAGAAAATATAGTAAGTAGAAAGCAGGCTTCTTGAATTTTTAATAAATAGTTGTGAAAATAGAACTTCTTTGAATCTACCACTGAATCTGTTTCCAATTTTACCATGATGAGAGGTGGTGATTCTGAATGGATTATGGACAAATTTGGGTGTGGAATTAGGGTGGGTGGGAGTATAAGGGTGAGCAAAAGTAGGTTTACAGTTGTGAGTACATGAAAGAGTTTATACATGTGCTATTATTTTTTAAAAAAATATTTTTATTGATTTTTTTACAGAGAGGAAGGGAGAAGGATAGAGAGTTAGACACATTGATGAGAGAGAAACATCGATCAACTGCCTCCTGCACACCTCCCACTGGGGATGTGCCTGCAACCAAGGTACATGACCTTGACTGGAATCGAACCTGGAACCCTTCAGTCTGCAGGCCGACGCTCCATCTACTGAGCCAAACTGTCCAGGGCTACATGTGCTATTATTTATTAATTATTGTATTATTTTTATAAGAACAACTGAAAACCTACTTTTGCCCACCCTGTGTTCATGAATGAAACTTTATCCTATATAATAAAAGCCTAATATGCTAAGTGTCCGTTTGTCCATTCAACCAAAGTGTAATATGCTAATGATATGCTAAGGCCACTCAACCGCTCACTAAAACATGCACTGACCACCAGGGGAAAGACAGTTGACTGGTTGAGCAGTCGCTATGACGTGCACTGACCACCAGGGGGCAGACGCTCTGACCAGTAGGTTAGCTTGCTGCTGGAGTCCAGCCGATCAGGACTGAGCCCTGGAGCCCTCCCATGGTCCCTCCCAGCTGGCCAACCTCCCAAATCACTCCCTGGCCCTGATCATGCACTGGTGGGGTCCCTTGGCCTGGCCTGCGCCCTCTTGCAATCTGGGCTGAGGGACCCTTCCTCCTTTTAGTGCATGAATTTCGTGCCCCGGGCCTCTAGTTAAGATACAACAGATAATTACTAAAGATAAATATTTTTGTGACACATTTTCTGAAATACTATTCTCTTATCATTTTTTTATTGTTTAAAAATTTTAGCATGTTATAGTCTGAATCTAGATAGGTAGAAGGTAGACTATAGTAAAAAAAATCTGGGGCATGTTACTTATCTCTTTGGGCTTCATGACCTCATAAAAGTAGAAATTTATACTAGATCTCTTACAAATCCCTTCCAATTCTGAAATCTTATGAATTTCTTATAAAGGACACTTTATTCTATTTTTAATGTAAATGGATACAGAAATGTAATGAAATGTATTGATTTTTTTTTAAGGCAAGCCATGTAAGTAAATAATGTGATTGATATAAAATGTTCTCTTGAATACTCCTACAATTATGGAAATGTTTTTATTAAGTTTTAAATTTTAGTTTATAATATATATAGTAACTCTATGTCATCTGTCTGCCCTTACCTTTGACAATTAAACTTTGCTATCAAAGCATTTTATGGAAAAGACTGCTTTTATTACAATGACATATTTGGTAACAACTGGTATAACTTCCATTTGTAGAAAAATGTAGATTATTTATTGTAACCTATTAGGAATCAATATAGCGACTTAAGTAGTCTAATATTTCTTATTCTCAATAAATTTTCAGGATCTGAAATTTTGCCCTGTCGACAAGCTAATAATTTAGTCGCATGAATGCTGCCAGAAGGCACTTTTACATCAGAGATAAAGGACAATTTTAAAATCGCAGATAAAGGGCAAGTTTTTAATCACAGCAATAGTGGTGGCCAGAATATCAGCACTTTCGTATGGCTTCTCTGAGTGTCTGTTCGCACAGTAAAATGAGACTTTGACTAGATAATAACTGCGTCCATAGTGGGCTGTGTTATGGGAGAGAAACCCTGAATCTTTTATAATAGACAACAAGGATACCGATACCTGCTCTTCGCTCCCTATGACACATTATCTCTGTTTACCCAAGCTGTTCGCTATACAAATATCCTTGAAAAGATAGTCTACAACAACACACAGCGAGTGCCTCGGCTCGCAGGAAGCGCAGAAACACCCACAGAGAGGTGTCTCTCAACACTTACACCCCTTGATACTGACTTTACATGTTCTGATTAGTTTTTAATAACTCTTACATGTTTAGATAAAGATATGTCAAAACTTGAAACTTTAAGCTCAGCCTAATACATGTGTGAAGACATAAATCTGGAATAACCAGAACTATAGAAGCTTTCATATTGGATTAGACAATGATATGTCTAAAATGGCATGTAGCTAATTGTAAAATGGTATATATTTATTAATATTTGGTAGCAACTGAATTCCAATGCTATTATATGAGTTATTATGATTCTTTTTCTGTCCTACTGTTATTCTTTTGACTCTGGGGAAATTACTCTGATGTTTTCTAGAAGTCAATCCTGGAGTGATGTGAGTAGCAGGATGACAACTTTGCAAGTCAGTTGATAACAACTGGAAATAGACATTAGAAGATGAAATGGACAATGCTTTAGAATGGGGATTCCAAATTTGGGGTTAGCAAGACTTGAGGGGCCATAAAATCATTATTACAAAGTAGAATGAAAATCGAGTTGCCTATGGAATTGAGAAATTTTGAAGGGACAAATGGTGCAAATTTAGTTTTATGAAAGTGATATGTTGACTTATATGCATATATGCATAACCATGGACACAGACAATAACCATGGACACAGACAATAACCATGGACACAGACAATAACCATGGACACAGACAATGTGGTGAAGGTCTGGAGGGGGTCAATGGGGGACATCTGTAATACTTTGAACAATAAAGATAAATTAAAAAAATAAAGTGGATGTGTTAACAGAAAGACTCTGGCAGACATCACACAGAGGCAGCCTGTCATGAATGCTGTCAGCTAAACTCCCAAGGTTTCTCAGTGAATCCAGAAGAAACTAAAATAGATTTTACTAATAAATTGTCAACTGGTTCCAGGGCTGACTGACAATGGCCTCCAGCCAATCATCTTCCACAAAGAAAAGTGAAACAAATGCCCTGCTCTCAGTCTGTGTTTTGTTTTTCCAACTTTGTCTCCTCTTTGTTTTATAAACTCTGTTTTTGCTATTGTTGGTTGGAAAGTGTTTAATAACTGACTTTAATATGAATTACAATTTGTGTGAATATTAACTGTTTCGGAGTTATGTGTTGACAGTCCAAATTTGTGTCTTCTGCACCCATGTGCAAAATTATTTTCAAATGTATAAGCTATTTAGTTAAATACATTACAAGTTTATATAAGAGCATTAATAAAAGCAGCTTTGAATGTGTATTTTCTCCATCAACAGATAATGATGAAGACAAAAGGCTCTTATACTAACCATAATCAATTAGCCAGTATTTTAAAAATACCTATTATATACTTAGCATGGACTCAGAACACAACTAGTTAGGAATACAAGAGAAACACAAAATGTTTGAGTAATTGGTAATTATGTTGTTAAGCAGGAAAAAGATTAGTCTGGACAATAAATACTCTAACAGTTTAGAGGAGAGGTTTAGCAAGCAGAGGTCAAGGTGGGGCTGAAGTGATGGAGGGGCTATAAAGTGTGTGGTTATGAAGAAAATGTCATGAAGAACATTTTAAAAAGTTACAACAACCAGAGCAAAGTGGCAAATTACACCAGCAAAGATGGAGAAAATGCATGTAGAAATGGTCCCTGACTTCCAGTGGTTCAACTTCTGATTTTTAGAATTTATAATGCTGTGAAAGCAATATGCATTCAGCAGACACTGTACTTCAAAGTTTGAATTTTGATCTTTTCCTGGGTTAGCAACATGCAGTATTATATTCTTGTGATGCGGGGCAGTGGCAAGAAAATTATTTTGCCCAACAAGGCTAATGTAAGTGCTCTGAGCGTGGTTAAGGTCGGCCAGGCTTAGCTATAATGTTTAGATGTTTAGGTGATTTAAATACATTTTTACCTTACAATAGTTTCATTTGGGTTTATCAGCATCTAATCCCATCATAAGTAGAGGAGCATCTATATAGGGAAAATGGGGTTTGTATAGTTTGAGTGCTGGTTATTGATGAAAAGTCTATCATTGACCAAACTCTACTCAGCCTCCCCTGAACTCTTTTTCAACTAGGCCTGACTTTTGGACTTTCATGTTCTTCTCTGTATTGTCCAATTTTAGCGAGTATACTGCTTCGTCAATTTAATTAGAACTCCCCACCCTCAATATTTGATTTGGTTCCCCATCTTCCACCATCCTTCAGTGACGTCTGGTCATCCTAGCCTGCCTCAACAAGAACCCTGTTAGGACAGTTTAGCCAGAATCCTCCTTCACCCCTTATGTTCCCTTTTAGTAATTTTCCATCCACTGAGACCATCCTACTTTTTTTTCATAAATTCCCACTTGCCCACGCTCTATATGGAGGTGAGCGTGATCTCTCTCTCATTTCAATATTCTATCTCAGTGGTTTCTATAGTATTGCAATATCCCCTCCTTGAATAAAATATTCCTCACTGTGCTTTAACAGGCACCATTGAATATTTTTTATTCTTTAACATAGAGCAGCAGCATAGCCTTTACATGAAAGCTTATTAGAAACACAGAATCTCAGACTCCAACCTTGCATTTTTAACAAGATTTCTCAGGTGATTCATATGTACATTAAAGATTGAGAAACATTGCCAGGTGATTGGTTTTCAATGCTTGTCACTAAACCAGGACCATTTTGGGCTAAATAAAAATGCCTGGAGAACTTGTCAAAATAGAAATTCTCAGTACCCTCCACTGGAGACTCTAATTCAGTAGGTCTGAAATCTAGGAATGTTAACAAGCTCTGCCGGGGGTTATGATGCAACACTGCCCCAGGCTTAGGCCAGTGTCTTCCAACTTTGACTTGATCTTATTCCAGATCAATGATTCTCAACGTTGGCTGCACATTAAAATAACTTGGAGAACTCTTTAAAAATATTGATAGCTTAAGGATGAATAAAAGGAACCCTGGATTTTTTTTTAAAGAAGAGTTACATATGAGATAGACCTTTTAGGAAGATTATTTTCATCATGATATGAAAAATGGATTAAAAAGAAATAAGGAGTGTGAAACCATTGTAATAGCATAGGGGAGAGCTGTTGTACTGAAACACTTACAATAAAAATGGAGAGGAAGATTTTGAGGGAAGAAATATTTAGAATGAAGAATGATCAGGGCTGTGAGATGAATTTATGGTAAGGAGTGTGTTCCACAGTGTAAGAGTCTGTAGAGAGGTCAGACTTGAAATTGAAGGTTGAAAAATTACTCTTGAATTGGATGGTTAAGAACTGATAGAGATTTTTGACAGTATTATTCTTGTAAAGGGGTGGGAACAGAATTTAAAATGCAAGAGATTGTAGAGAGAATTAATGATGAAAAAATATGGTTGTGGGATGAGTTCGTTTAAAATTTAACCAAGAAGACAAGAAAAAAAATAACGTTTGCTAGAAAAGAAAAATAGTCTAGTGAAGATGGTGGTTGTCTTAAAGAAGGGTGAGATCTATACATTTAGCCCAAAATGGTACTGGTTTACTGACAAGCAGAGAAGAGACTGAAAATAATAAGCAAAACAATATAATTCTCTAATTTTTTTGTACATTAAAACTGTGAAAAAAATTCAAATTTTACTTGACTAGTGGTAATATTTGTCAAAAGGTGCTATGGGTTAAAAAAAAAGCAACCTGAGAACAGGTTTAGATTTTGTGAAATTAATTCTTGTCACTTTAATCCATGGCATAGCAACACTCGAACACCTGGGGCATGGTATTAAAGGACCTCAGACAAACACAACTGGCCCAGAACAAGTGATGTTCTTTCATTTTGAGAACTGATCCTCCTTTGGAATCCTGTGAATGGTGGGGCTGAGATAGACGGAGGATCTTACCTATTACAATTCATTTAGTCTCTTCTGTCTAGAATAGCCTCTTTTGGGGAAATAATCAATTCATTCAAAATTCAAACTTCCTAATGGGCTGTTTTCCTTCTCTCTCAAGGGTCTCTTTTTTGCTTTCTCCATTTCAAGAGAGTGTCTAGGTGTGTGTCTGTGATGGTGGAAGTCTGACTTACATTAACTCATTGTGGCCTCTCAATTAGCCTAAGTTTTGTCCTTTCTTTGTCTCATACTGGTCTCCACTGTGTTGAAGTTGATTATCTTGTCTGGTCCTGTAGAGATGTGCTTATAACACCTTGATTCTGACTAGTATGTAAGTGTCTTCTGCTTAATTCCATGGTTCTTCCCATTTGTCTCCAATAATGGCGTGCTTCTCACCTATGTTGACTAATTAACCAAAGTGTCACTAAGAATGAAAGAGATGAATAACCTGCTAAAATGTTGCTTAATTTATATAACAGGAAAAACTGTAGACCTGATGACTATTCATCTGACTTCAGTCACTATGTGGAGAATGATGAATTTCTACTTAGTTTCTAGATCTAACTCATTTCACAGACCTAGAACTCCTTCATTGAAGGGGAGGTCAGTTTCTCTTGAGGAAGGATGCCCCATACAGCCACCAAGTATGTATTGTAAATCTTTCTCCACGCCTTTCCCATTTCATCATATGCACAGGTTCTGCCCACACTCGAGGGGAGAGGATAAAGGTCAATGGGGATTATATTAGGATTCTGACTAACACAGCTACTATATACTCAGATGTAGAGTATCACTTTCCTTCTTCCATTCTCTCAGAGATACATTTTATTTCTTGTTTCATGGCATCATTGTAAGAAGGTGTCAGTAAATCTCTTCAAATATTTATACTTGCTTAAACTGCCATGTGTCTTAAATTGACAGTTTGGTTTTAGCCTTATTTCTTAGTTGGATAATTGGTGAATTTTAATGCAAGAGATTCTGGATTTCATTGGCTGTAAGCTATGTTTTCGGCTATATTCAAAACCACAGGACACACACATACACACACACACACACACACACACACACACACACACACACTACAGCCATATTCAGAATTTCTGGTGGATTATCCCAGAGTTTTAATATTGTCTTGCTATTAGTTAGTAATAGGCCCTGGCATAATTTTATTCTCTCCCAGTTTGAATATATAGAATGTGTAAAAACTTATGAGAGCATTACAGAATTCTAAAATGACAGGACCCCCCCCCCCCCGGATTTTCATGGCATTTTGTTTTATCTTTGGGAATGTGCACTTTATTAGTAGTAACTATGTTTTAGTTGCATTTTGCAGTTTACAAGATATCATGACACATATTTATTTATGTCATTATTGCTTAGCAGGACTATAATGGAGAGGAAAGTGAGGCCTACATTGGTGATTTCCAAAATTATGCATGTATAATTGAATAGAACTGGGACTTTCAATTTCAAGTATAGAGCTTTTCCTTAAAGCTGCTTTTCTACCACATGAGTAAAAAGACTTTGTTTTTACTCCTATATTTGTATGGAATAATAGAGATAGAGCTTTCTAGAATTGAAGGGTGTTCTTTTGTGTAGTCCTATTCTGGGCAGCTCTGAACTGGTTTCAAAGTATGAATCTGTCTTTTCCCTATGTCTTATGTGTAATTCTTTTTGAATTGGTTTTATTTTATATTATTTTATCTTTATACTTTGGCATATGTTTCTTGTCTGCTTCATGTTCTCCTTGTATTTTTATGAATCTTGTTTAAAAGAGGAAAAACAGTTAATAGATTTATTCAAGGATTTCACAGCTCTTCACACTTACACTATTCATTATTATTCACATTTCATTGTCTGGTGGCAAATTTTCTAACAAAAAAGAGGGATGATAATATTCAAAATGGAAATATTCAGGAGGTTTGGAGATTTATAAGCACATTCTACAATGCAAGTGGCTTTTGTTGAGTAGATGGAGCTTACAAAAGATGGTATAACCTGGAAAATATCAGGTGACTTTAAATTATTTTGCAAAAATAATATAGGTATAGATGCACGATAAATGTGACTAGATCACAAGAATGTGTAGTGAGAAATGAGGTTTTCTCCTGACCCTATGTTCCAGTCCCTGTCAGTTGTTTGGTGACTTCCGGTGAATACTTGGAGAGGTTTAGTCCTTCTTCAAAATAGGAAAAAGGATTTACTAATGATGGAAACGATAGCAGAATTTAAGAATGAGTGGGAAAAGACAGTAAAATGCATTTGTATGTGTATGGGAGAAAAATCTCTTGGTATCCAATTTCCAACAGACAGACACAAAGCTGAATGACTGAGAGAACATGATACTATTTTCTGTATGCTTGCTGGATTCAGCACAACATGATGAATATTTATCAGTTATTGAGCTCCTTCTACCATGTTCTTGCTAAGCTCATTAATAGAGCCCCATTCCTTCAGTTATCTTCACTTGGATTGATCTCTCAGTTACAATATGGAAGAAACTTATGTCATTAGAGATAACCCACAAGCTGGCTGCCTGACAAAAGTAAAAAAAAGACAAATAATTTAGACTTTCAGAGGTTTTGATTGTAATTAATGTTGCTTGTTAAGTAGATATCATTTCTAACTCTATTCTTCACGTGTCTCAGAGGGTTGAGAAGAAAAGCGATGAGGCTGAATGGAATGATGATAGCTCCTGGGGTGATGTGGTGTCATGGTTAGGAGCCTTACCTGTGGTGGATTGGATGCACAACAGGTAAAGGGTGAAATACTGGGTAGTGTTAGTAATTGAATGATGTAGCAGGGAATAAGGACTGTATAATTGTCTGGCCTTTGTTAACTGATTTCAAAGGAGAACCACAGGCTCTGATCAGCCAGTTGTTCACTTAGGACACAGCAGTGTTTAAAGTCACTCATCTCTTGCAGCCGGAGACCAAACTGGAACTGGAATAGAATTGTGAGGGTGGTCAGTATGCAAAGGAGATGGAGAGAGAACCCTTGCCAGGCCCTTTATGTTAGAAGCAGGGTCCTGATAGTGGAAAGTTGAGAAATAAGAAGAGAAAGTTGGGTAGATGTGCCATGCTGGAAGCCGGTCCATCCTTGCTGCTTGACACAGTCGCTGCAGGGAAGAAACATCTGCACAGCATATATTTCAAGGGACCTGGCGTATATGGCACACTGTTCTTAATATGTTTGCTCCCCTTCTTGGCGCTATGTGTTTTAACCAAGGTCACCTCTCTGAGAAAGGTTGTTTCCCAGGTAGGGATTTTTCCCTGAAGTTAGGGAGGGGATAAAACCCTTAACTAAGTGCCAGGCGGGTAGTTAATCACTTTAACTACAAACAATCACGCTTAAGCTACATAATCTTTACTCCCTGGGATGGAGATAAGAAACGCCCTAACCTTTGGAATAGAAATTGATAGGTATAAATACAGATGTAACAAGACAATAAAACACAGAACCTGGCTGGATATCCTGGACAGAACCTGGCTAGAGAACCTTGCTATGATGATCCTTCATTCTTCGCCGATTCCGTCCACACCTTTGGGAACCCCTGGACCTGCTGGGGTTGGACCCCAACAATTGGCGCCTGAGCCAGAGAATTTTGAACCCTCATTTTCCCTAGGCTGGCAGAAGTGACCCCTGCCCATGTGTTAGAGAAGAACATCCTTTACTCGCCTGGAGATAAAAGACGCTACATAAAAAACATTAATAGGGCCAAATGCCTTGCAAAATGATGCTTGTCCTCCTTAAGACATACTCCTTCCTTCCCTCATTGCCTAGAGACAAGAAACAAAAGTCAAATTTGAGAACAGCTTGAGGAAGAAAGCCTAGGGGGGTAGTTAATAGCAAAGCACTGCAGCGTCTGAATATGATGTACCAGCTGGAACTGGGGAACGTGTGGGAGTAGATCTTGAGGTCACTGGCCTTGGGCTGGAATATAAGGCTGGGAAGTGGAGAGTTTATTGACCTGGGTTCACATTCCCATGACTCAAGATTTAATGTACTAACAAGGACACCCCGAGCCTCTCCTAATGCCCTACTGCGATGGCTCTTTGAAGTTAGGTGAAGCCAGAACTTCCTTAACAGAATATTGAGAAATGGAGTTAGAAGCTCAGGAAGGTGGGTATGTTAGAATGGATTTATTATGTGAGACTAGCAAACCCATCCCTGTCTCTGTTTCCTGGGAGATCCCAGGTGACACTTCATTCATGAAAACAGTACAGAAGGCACTGTTGAGGGAGACATTGGCATCTTAGAAAAGTTCTGTAGTGGCTGTCCTCTCTGTTCTACTACTGACAGCTGGAGATTGCCACCTGGGCTTGCCTACAGAAAATGGGAATGACAGGATATCAGAATATCTGAAGCCAAATGATGGCACCTACTGTGGTAGGCAACAAGGCCAGAGTAGCAACCCGGAGATCTTGATGTTGTGGGATCTGTGGCAAGGGTTTCATACATTGTGGTGCTCCTGGGAGAAGGGAGATGGAAAGCTAATCAGGGTGTAGCTTGCTAATTTCAATTAATGGAAGAATATGAGGTGTGAAGAAAAGGCTGATGTTAGAGGAGACAATGGAAAAAAGATTCCAGATCTGAGCTAGTTATCAGAGAGATCTGAGCTAGTTCACAGATGTAGAAACTGTAGGTTGAAGGAAAGGCTGGGTTCTCTTGAGAAAGAACCCTGAGAGTTTAAGTTTATACAATAAACTAGAGGCCTGATGCACGAAGATTTGTGAAAGAATAGGCCTTCCTTCCCCTGGCTGCCAGCATCTGCTTCCCTCCGGCACCTGGGACCCGGACCTTCTCTCAGGCCCTGCCGCCCTCCTGTAGCTCCCTCCATCCCCCGCACTCCCCCTCATAGCAGGCGTCCTGCCCCGCCCCGGCCACTCCGCTCTTGTGCGCGCGCGAGCTGCCCAGAGGCCTGAAGTGGCCGGGGCCGGGCAGAATGCCTGTGTTGTTGCCATGGTGAAGACACAAGCATCGGCCATCTTTGTTGCATCAATTTGCATATTTCCTCCTTATTGGCTATGGGCGCCACCATCTTTGTTGCGGAATGACAGTTAATTTGCATATTCTGTCTTTATTAGATAGGATATTCTCCAATTCGTACCCAGAAGGACTTATAGCCATTTATCATATAATAATACATTGGATAAAGACTTTTCAAGGGATTTTGGATAAATAATCTGAACTAGTACTTATGACAGGGAACCAGAAGCCTTGGTTCTGAGCCTTGGTTCGGGTGAATCTTTGGAAGGGCAGGTTTTAAAAGGAGTCCTGTCCAAAGTCTGTCTTATAGTGAGTCCAGCTCCCTGCACCAAGAAAAAAATCAGTTGAAACTGGGAGAAATTGCAGAGGTTAGTGTCACCCTCAAAGACTTAAAGTGAAAAGGGTTACTTCCAACATATTTCCTTGCAATTCACCTGTTTGACCCATGTAACAACCATGTGGATTTGGGAAGATGACAGTAGACTACCACAAATTTAACCAAGTGGTTGGCCCTAATGCAGCGGTGCCACATATTTTATCTCTGCTAGAACAGATCAATATAGCTTCTTATACTTGGTATTGATCTAGCAAATGCATTCAAGAGTTTCAAGGTCAAATTACTCATAGTTAGATGAACAGTGGCACACATTTACTGTTTTGTCCCAGGAAAATATTAATGCTCCTGCTCTCTATAATAATATCTTCAGGGACTTTGATATCATAACATTTCAAAGATCATTACACTGGACTACTATTCTGATGCCTCTGCTAACTGGATCTGGTGTGTAAGAGGAAAATACCCTAGTTACCCTAGTAATGTCAGAACATAAGAGAAAAACTCTGTAAAGTTCCAGAGAGCTACTTTATTGTTAATGTTTTTAGAGATTCAGTGACCTTGGACATTCCAGGATATTCTCTACATGGTAAAGGACAAATTATCTCACTTTGTGCCCCATACCCAGAATAACCAAGAAAATAGGCAGAGTGTTTAATAGGCCTTTTTGGATTTCAAGGCAGCATACATGGCACTTAAAAACACTTCTTTTACCAAACACTATAGCTAGTTTCAAGTGGGACCTGTAGCAAAAGAGGGTTCTGTAGCAGGTCCATGCTGTAGTTCAAGCTGCCCTGTCTCTCAGGCAGACCCACTCGTGCAAGAGGCAGATAAGGACTCCATGTGGAGTATCTGGAAACCCTAACAGGGAAGTTGCAGAACAGACCCCTAAGGCTTTAGAGCAAGATCTTATATTCCATCAGCGGTGGGTTCTGGTGCACTGCTGAGCACTAGTAGAGACTGAGCACCTGTCCATCAGCTGCCCAACACAGCCGGGGTAGATCACTGAGTTGTCAAGTTAGGATGAAGATAGTGAAAATTCATTGCAAAATGGTGCTATGGGTCATATCTTAGCATCCTAACCCCCAAGTGGGATAGTATGAGGAGGTGGGGTCATTGGGAGGTGATATTTCATGAGGGTGGAGCCTTCATGAATGGAAATAGTGCCCTTACAAAGGAGGCTCTGAGAAAGCTCCCTTGCCCATTTCACCATGTGAGCTTATAGCAAAAGAACAGCTGTCTATGAGGAAGTGGGTTCCCACCAGACACCAAATCTACTGGAGCCATATCTTGGACTTCCCAGCTTCCAGAACTGTGAGAAATAAATGTCTGTTGTTTATGAACCACCAAGTTTATGGCGTTTTTGTTATAGTACCATGAATGGACTAAGACAAATGGAAATGGTATACCACCAAGTTTATGGCGTTTTTGTTATAGTACCATGACTAAGACAAATGGAAATGGTAATTTTGGGATCAGGCCCAAGAAGGTCATAGGGCAAATAAATTAAGTCAACAGATGACCCAATTTCTATTTACCTCTCTCTAATGCATTTATATAGCTCCCTCACCTCATATATATAGGTTGGCTCCATATGTGGAACCAAGTATGGGCTGCTACCTCGTGATAGCCTTACTCAGGGGTGGCCCTGAAGGACAGTGGGAAGGAGGAAACAATCCCAGTTAGCAGAGGTGTGAGCATTACACACAGTTGTTTACTTTGTATGAAGGAGAAATGGGCTGAGATAAGGAGGTGGGGCTGAGCACCTGGCAGACAGAGGGTGAGAAAAATATATAAAGGGTAATAGAAATGTGAGACGATGACTATGAATTTTGGTTTGGGTATCAGTTGCAGCATCTGTAGCTTGTTCCTCTAATCCTTGTGTATTAAGCTTTTAAAAGAGGACAACACTTTGAAAGCTCAGTAATGGATTCATTTAATGTAGGGTATGAGTGGATCTGAGAGGCACCAGGGGTGGACACTATCAAGGTGCCTCTGGTGCCCTCACATCCTCTTGATCATTTCTCTGAATCCAGCTGTGGCTGGAGTGGCCACTTCTCAGTACGTTTTTCCTCCTTTTACACTCATAGCATTTTGCCTCAAACACTGTATGTCTTTGATCTCAGCCCCCCGGCTCCTCTGACGCTGTGGATGAAGGAGGTGGGGAATAAGCAGCTGGAATATGGATCTAGGATGTTAGGAAGTAGGTCTGTAGAGGTAAATTTAAGTGTTTGCAGACTGTAGAAGGTATTTGAAGACATTGGAGGCAAAGATATTCTCTAGGAAAAATTTCAAGAGAAAAGAGAAAGGTCAAGGGGGAAGCTCTAAAGAATATGTAAAACATTTATATTTGAGGAACAGTTAATATACGGGCAAAGAGAGAACACTGACAAAAAGCTTATAATATCAGGAGAATGCTTAATGTTTTTATTTAGGATGGCCTCACTTAGCCAAACTTACTAACCTCAAATTTATAAAGAAAACATAAAAAATAGCACACACTTCTATAAGCAGTTTATAAAGCCCTTCTATAAGTTTTCACATCTGATACATAAAAAATCATGCAATATGCTCAGCTGTCGAAATTATCCCCATTTTAGAGGTTAGGATATTGGATCCCTGACTTTATTGATAAAGAATGAATAGCTGAATGTTAAAGCAAAACCGACCCCTTGTTAAACTGCAGGAAGTAATTGTTCATCTTTCTAGACTTTGAATTTTGGTTTTTGAATCAAAGTTTACAGCCCCCGGCTTCACATGTTATTTATAAGCCTGTTCTTATTATGCCTGTAGTTACAGCCGCATTCTGATCTATATGCCTTGAACAGAGCAAAGATATGTCACGTATGCCTCTATTTTAATCATTGCATGTTGATCAGTCTGTACATAAAAGCATTTATTAATTACTCTCATGCACTATTTCAGTTTAAGATAGGATCCTCAACTGTTAGGTTCATAAACATTGTTTCTCCTTTTGGGATATATAAACCCAAATGAATGGATAATATAAACAAATAACCTACACATAAAAGATGAAAATAGCCTACTGGTATTAGGTTTACTTTAAATATATTTGTATGTCTAGAGTAGACCATAGAAAGAAAGGAAAAGACAAATGTGATACATATTAAATAAAAATCTTTAGTTTGTTGGTTTTGTGTAGATAAGTAATGTTCAAAGATTTTTTTTTGGGGGGGAAGAATTATATTAAATTTTGTAGATGTATACATTTTTGTAGCAACAATAGACAAATTTTACAATGTTTCTAAATTTAAATGAACATAGCCAGAAATGATCAAAATGAGATTTCTCTCTTGATTTTGCATTAGATGTATTACAGAATTATACACTTGAAACCTGTATAATTTTATTAACCAATGTCACTCCAATACATTTAATTTTAAAAAGTAAATTAAAAAAACCACACGTATTAGACCCTAGAGGGCACCCTACGCCTGTTGTTTTTCAAGAGGTGGTGAAATTCCTTCTCCATGCAGGGATGATTGTAGCCATTTAAAATTCATTGTGACTACTTCACAGAAGGTTAGAATTCTTATGCAAGATCTTGAAATCAGTATGAATTAATGGGATTTTGCATTTTATGTTACATGTTTTCACTTGGGATATTTTTAAATTCCTAAGATGTAATTAAGTTCTCAAGGGAATATACCTACATTTAAAAGGTTTAAATGTTCTAATATGTGTAGGTCTAATTGTTTTCTCTGCATTGTTTAATTACATTTTATTTAAGTTTTTTACTTGATTGCTATTGCTATAATAATATTATTATTACCATAAGTATTAAAACCCTTTATTCAGAGTTTGGGTATGTTTTCTGGAGTGGGATCGTCATGTTACTTTGATTCTTCTATAATTACATGCACATTATGTGTATGTGGGAGGGCTGCATCTGGTGTCTGCCTTGTAGTAAGTGTTAAATGAATGTTCCTTAAATCTACAGCTGAAGATTAAAAACCCCTCCTAATGTTAATGTAAATATTACACTCTCTGTATCTCTATATCTCTGCTCTCATCCCTGGGCCACTTATGGATTAGGTGATGGTAAGAACCTGGTCGCTAGGGGTTTAATTTAGCTCAGAGACCATTTTTGTTTACCAGTAGGTTTTTAAAAATCTGAGTTTGACAGCATTTAAATGATTGCATTCTAAATTCTAACAATGCTCACATTTCCCCATTGATATACACCACCTGCCTGACCTGAAATGCTGTGTGTGTGTTGACTTCTGAATAGACCCAGGATCTTTTGCTGGGAGCAGGTGTCTCTTTTGAACACTGTTTTGTGGTTAAGTGTTACCTCATCAATTTGGTTTATGGGCCCTTGTGTAAAGCCTCCTTAGCTTTCTGAATCTCTCCACACTTTATCACTGACATTTTCTTTCCATTTGCAGGCGCAACTTGGCCAGACTTGAGCAAGGGGAACTGAAGTCTTAGGAATAGCTCACTGCTGCGTTTCCTGTTCTGACTTTGCTTTCACTGCTAATAACTTGTGTGGCACAAAGCTCCCATCACGTTCCCCATTTTCAGGAGGTGGGTACTGATTTTTTCCCTGTTGTCTGAAACTTATCTTGGTAACATTTCTCCCCAATTCCTCCTTAAGTAACTTGAGTCCTATTTAAAATTTCTTCTATACCTGGAGACGACAGCTTTACCTGATCTACTGACCACTAGAGGGGGCTGTTATCTGCTGCCACTTATATTCTACATTCCCATGGCAAGGTTTCCCCACCCACCTATAAGGACTTGCCTTGTTGGACTCTCCTGACACCAACACTTGCCCTCGTACTCTTTACCAGGTAGTCACAATCCCTCATGTTTAGGTGCACCTTTAAACACATTATTTAACTTATCACATCAGCTCTGATAATAAGCCTCTATACATTTGATATCATCACTTCTTTTCTATAGGTGATAAAAATATTGCTGAAAAAGTCAGGATTTGCATCCAGGTCTTCATAGGGCAACTATCAGGGTACTTTTTTTGTTGTTGTTTGTTTAAAGTAATTGCCATCGGTAATAGGATTGTACTGTCTTACCTGAACTTCTAGTTATTACTGAGTCTGTGTAAGCTCTAGCCCACATTTTGAGGCCTCGATATTTTTGTTCAGCTCACTAAACCAGAGCTCATAGGCTGGCTCCAAGAACTGGATTATCATCTTATTAGAAAGGAGGCTCACTATTCCCAAGGCTCAGCATATCACCATAAGCACACGGAGGCATCTTTTCAGCTAATAGCTTGACATTCTCTTTTCAAACTTATCAGAGAAGACTCACCCAAGGCCTTGTAATATGCACATATTGCCAAGTGACCCTGTTTCTTCCCAGCACACTGTGGTTTATGGGGCTGGGATGAGGTCTGAGAGTTTCTAAACAAATATTATGGAGAGCTCTTATTTTCAAGCAAATTTGAAAATCAACTTCCTGGGGGCAGAGTCTCTTGGAAAGGTGTGAAACCTACCCGCTCATGCTCTCTTCCTTTTCTGTGCCCCCCTCCTCCCCTACAGATACATTAAAACATCCTTCTTTCCCCTTTTTCCTCCTCCTCTGCCCAGCTCCTGCTGTCAATGACAGAATGTCATTTTTATAGCCTGTCAGCCCACTGTGTAATTTGGGTTTGGATGGCCATTTGATCTGTAGATAACCCTTGTCCTGGATTGAATTGGAGTAAATGATTCTGAAATTGTACCCATCCAAGATGATTACTGCCATAGTCGCTTTAAATCCTTTTCTTATCTTCTCAGAGGAAGGTGATATGTCTTTCTCTAAATGACCCCATTCCATCCCAATAGAAGTTGCTAGACTATCTCAACAACTCTTAAGTTAAATTCCAGGAGACCCTTGGCCCATTATAAAAACAAACTATAAATATAAAAATCCCATAAGAAAAAATGACAAATTATATAATGATGCCAAGAAATAAGATGTTCTGGAAAAGCATGCAATCTAGCCTAACCATCCTCTTGGAAGGAGAAGAGAAATAATTCTCATCTTGAAAACTGCGAATTCACCCATTAATGAATCTATATTGTCATGTTCTCTCATCTGTGGGGCATAGCTCTAACAGAGCACACGGCAGGGCCCAGGCCCAGGGTGAGGTCACACAGTGGCTGTCTCCCAGAGAAGAGACCTCATGAAATGGAGGCACTTTGGAGGATTTGCTGTGATCTTAGCAGGACAGATTTAAAATCCTAATCCAGTCAGTTCCAGAGTTGGGTTCAACTTAAAAACACACCACAACTCTAAAAATCCTATCTAATAATAGACAAACATGGTAATAGGGATCGGGCCTGCCATCTGCCATCCGGGGAGCGGGCCTAAGCCAGCAGGTGGTTATCTCCCGAGGGGTCCCAGACTGTGAGAGGGCACAAGTGGGGCTGAGGGACACTCCCTCCCCTCCCCTCCCCCACCAGTGCACAAATTTTTGTGCACCGGGCCTCTAGTCTATATATATAAAAGCCCAATATGAAAAGTGTCCCCTCAGGAGTTCACCCGGGGAGACTGGGAGTTCAATTGTTCGCTATGATGTGCACTGACCCCCGGGGTGGGGGTGGGGGACGAGAAATGAAGGAAGGCCCCAGCCAGCAGCTGGCAGCCAGGGAAGGGAGGCCCCAGCTGACAGCTGGAAGGCCCCGATTGGCCCTGATCAGTGGCCAGGCCTAGGGACCCTACCCAGGCACGAATTTGTGCACTGGGCCTCTAGTTAATGTATAAAATCAGAGTGACAATTTATTACCTTGCCATTATATTTGTGATAAAAACTGGAAGCCTTCTATCAGCCAGAATCTCATTTTTCTCCATGTAAACCTACATGGAAATGAATTTTATTATGATAGTCTGGTGGCTAAATTTCCCATTTTTTTCTTGACAGTCTGATCTGGGTAATCACTGCCAATGTTTGTAAAAGACTTCTATGACTTTGAAGCCATTAAATCTTTCTTTCTGATTAATACATAATTTCTTCAGCTATATTACAACCTTTAATTGGGTTATACTTATGTTTCATGAACTTGGGAATTACACTTTTTAGGTGACTGCTTAACTATTACTGTAAATACTCATGACCAATTTGAACTATATTACTTTTTAAAAACATTTTAAATTGATTTTTAGAGAGAGAGGAAGGGAGAGAGATAGATAGAAACATTGATGAGAGAGAAACATCATTGATTAGCTGCCTCCTGCA
>NW_005353838.1:13617406-13631012 GCF_000412655.1 Myotis brandtii | reverse complement strand
AGCTGCCTGGCTGCCGGCCACCATCTTGGCTGTCAGTTAATTTACATATCTCCCTGATTAGCCAATGGGAAGGGTAGCGGTCGTACGCCAATTACCATGTTTCTCTTTTATTAGTGTAGATAGGATTGGGAAAGATGAGGAAATTATTTTCTAGCCACTCTGCCATTTATGCTGCCTCCCTAGTCACAGTTAATCATCAGCACAATCTTTAGGAGCAGGGTGTCTCCTTCCCACTCAGAGATGTGACAATAAGTCTCAAAGAGATTAAGCCATGATGAAAATCACAGACATATGATGTCAGAGCCAGAAAGAACCTGGAAGCTGGGTATAGGGCCATGGTCAGCAAACCACGGCTCGCGAGCCACATCCGGCTCTTTGGCCCCTTGAGTGTGGCTCTTCCACAAAATACCACGTGCGGGCAAGCACGTACAGTGCGATTGAAACTTCGTGGCCCATGCGCAGAAGTCGGTATTTTGTGGAAGAGCCGGTATTTTGTGGAAAAGCCACACTCAAGCGGCCAAAGAGCTGCATGTGGCTCACGAGCCATAGTTTGCTGAGCCGCAGTTTACCGACCACTGGTACAGGGGAAAAAACAAGTCCCAGGAGGAGACCTGGCTCAACAATTACCTGTGTCAGTCTAGGCAATTTATGAAAACGTCTCTGAACACCAGTTTTTAATCTCTATAAAATGAGAATTAGATCCAATTCAAAGGGGGTTTACAAGTACATGAATGGCTAAAAAATAATGTAATATTGTAGGATGCATTATCATATGTAGGCCCTGCTGAAGTGTTTGATATTGCTTTAGAAATGACAGATAAGTTTGTCACATAAAGTCTATTAACATGAAAACTTTTCTTATCCAGGTCTTTGTCTTTATTTTATTAATTAGATTAAATGCAGTTGCTTAGGAAAGAGTTTCTATAGTGATTTCAAACAATAGCTCTCAGATGATCTTAAGAGGTATGCCATAATAAATTAGGAAAATATGCAGATATTCTTATTTGAATACAGCCTTTGACAGTTGAAGATTGTTTAAACTGTCAACTGTTAAGACAATATATTGTCTCATGTAACCTGAATAGCAGCTAGACTAAAATTGCCAAGTGAATGTCATGTCTGTCTAAGAAGAGTAACAATAAGGGGAGGCCAGGGGATTGTCAAGGGTGGGAAAAAAAGAAGACATATGTAATACTCTTTGTAATACTTTAAGCAATAAAACAATAAAATAATAAAAAAGAGTAACAATAAAAATATTACTTGAAAAAAATAAAATTGTTTTCTTATCTCAGAAAAATGTTGTAAAGGTCTTTAGCCATTATTCAGAGTTGTACAATTAACTCACTATGAGGATGTGAAAGAAGACAAATGGTGTTCTCAGAATATAGGACTATATATAACAAATTGTTAATTATACATGATCTTCTCCTTGTTTATCTTAATGACTAACTTTTAAAATCTGAGATGAATAACCCAATTAACTCATTTTGATTAGGAGTTTGCTCTTGGTTAAAAAATTTCAGTTTATATCTGTTTTGTTGGGGGAAAATGTTTAAATACACAGGGTTTTAGAGAAATATCTAATAAATAATTACTTTAACTTTATATCAGTTATAAAACATTGAGAACAGCATAATTATATGACAATAAATAGAAAATGGGTCTAGTTTTTAATGACTGAATATATTTTTCATATTATATCTTATTTTATTTTTTGATTAAATTTAATTTAAAAATTCAGTGAAAAGTCTATATCATCCTTTTGCTCCATATGCCCAGTATCTACTATATATTCCTCCTCCCTTGCCTCTCCCCACATAAGTAACCATTTTTTTAGTTTCTTATATATCCTGCAAGATGTTCTTTATGCATATAAAAAGAAACATGTGCATAGAACCTTAAAGTGCAAAAAGGGTAAAAGTAGATTACTTAACAAATGGTTCTGGGATGATGGGTAGCTCTCTGAAAAAATATTGGATCCACATTGTACATTATATACTACTAGAGGACTGGTGCACGAATTCGTGCACAGGTGGGGTCTCTTGGCCTGGCCAGCGATCAGAGCTGATCAGGGCCATCTCGCCCAGTCCAGGGGGAGGGACCGTGTGGGAGTGCAGCTCCTGCATTGAGCTTCTGCCCCCTGGTGGTCAGTGTGCATCATAGCGACCGGTCATAATGGTCGTTTAGGCTTTTATATACATAGATAATAAATTCCAGATGCATCAAGAATTTATATGTAAAAATATAGGTCATTACAATATTAGATGAAAATTTGACAGTAGAAAAGCTTTTTTAAAAACTACAAATGAAAATCCAGAATCTGTAATAAAATATTTTTAGTGAATTTAGTGAATATAAAAAGAAAAAAATTCTTCATGACAAAAACATCACATGGTAAGCCAAAAGACAAATTACAGACTTGGAAAAGTTTTGTAGCCACCTTACAGGCAAAGAGTTAATCTCATTATTATGCACAAAACTCCTAAGGATCAACAAAAGACAAATAACCCAAAAGATAAGAAGTAAAAAATATGAGCAGATAGCTCACAATAACAAATAAATTAAAAACATATATAATAATATAATCAACCTTACTGAAAATTAGAGACATACATATTAAGACTATACTGTTACCAATTCTCCTGTAACATTGGCAGTTTTGATTTTCATAACAATCTATTGATAACCTGAAACAAGCATGCTTATTCATTGTTTATAGGAGTATAAATGAAAGTAAATGCATATAAAGGGCGATTTGATGATATTTGTCAAAGTTACAAATGTACATTTCACTCTTTGAACCAGCAATTATATTTGTCATAGGTATATTCTTACAACTGTGAAATGATGGATGTACAAGTCCGTAGGGTTTATTGGTTAAATAGAAATGGTATATCAATACAAAAGAACATTTTCATTTACTAAAAACAAACAATTGCCCTATATACCGAAAGATTTTTAAGGTATAATCTATAATAATAAAAACGTAATATGTAAATTGACCAAATGACCAAACAGCAGAATGACCATCTGGACAACCTTCTGGATGACCATGCTATGACACACACTGGCACTAGGCCAGCCAAGGCAGGTGTGTTGGGGGGGGGTTCTGCCATTACCCCACGATTGTCCCACAGAGGGAGGCCCAGGCTACCCTCTGCAGGGCGATTGATGGGGGGGCCCCACGATCAATCGCCCCAAAGAGGGAGGCCCAGGCCACCAGTCAGCGATGCTGTTGTGGGTGTGTGGGGCCAGCCAGCAGTCACCCCACAAAGAGGGAGGCCCAGGACAGCCAAGTGATCACACCCCACGCCTGCTGCCTGCAGAAGGAGGCGACCGGTGGTGGGGGAGGGAAGGCAGCACTGCACAGATGGCAAGCAGTGGCAGCAGCAGGGGTGGGGCCAGCTGCCAGCAGCCGGGGGAAGGAAAGCACCGATAGGCCCTGATTACCAGCCAGGCCTAGGGACCCTACCCAAGGGGTCCCAGATTGTGAGAGGGCGCAGGCTGGGCTGAGTGTCCCCCCCTCCTATGCATGAATTTCATGCACCAGGCCTCTAGTGTTAAATAAAAATATAAAGTCAGGAAAGTATAATATGCCACATTTGTGTAAACTGGGAACATGAATATATAATATGTATATATCCATAATAATATATTTATCATATAAAACAGTTGTTACTGAGAAAGGACAATTGGGCACTGGGCAGATGGAGACATCTTGGAGGAGTCTTCACTGTATATCTTTTTGAACTTTGTAATTTTTGACCGTGTGGATTATCTATTAAATATTTAAAAATATAAAATAAAAGCAATGTTGATAAAAAATTCTAAAGTAAAAATAGAGGCACTAGTATTGATTGAATTTTAAAAATTGCCTTTTTGTTCATTCAAAATGTATCTGTATCTATCCCATTCTCTTCTCTCCACAATCAGAATATGAGAACATGTTTTTATAATGAAGGGTATCCAATTGATTTTTCTAAATTTTAAAATTCAGATTTTCACAGGGAGTGACATTTATACTATCTTTTATTTTGCACCTGTTTTTAAAATTTCTGAAACAGGTTCCAATAATGAGGATGAAAGTGGTAATTAAGGGTCTACCAAAGATGAATCATCATCTATAAATGCTGTGTGAATTTTGATTAATATCTGCCACTGCTATTAAAACAATTACTCTCACTTCATCAAGTATTCTTGTAGACTTTTATTTTTTTTTAAGTTTTCACATTAGCAAGTTGTTTTTCTCTTTGAGTACCACGAAATGCTACCCATGTGAAATGAGGATTTTGCATTTCAAGGCAAGGGTAACATGATTCAGTGAATCACAGTGACACCTGCAATCATTAGTATCACAGAAAATGGTAATAAGATCAGTTCCAGGCTACAAAAATGACAGTTGAAAACCTTTTACCAAATCAGGACTCTTCTGTGACTGCTTGACTTGTTTCCATTGTTTGTGCTCTTCAGTCTACACTGTTCCTGGAGTTATTTTCATCTCTTCCAATAGTTATTATCTTAGTATTATTAACATATTGGAGAAGGTCAAAGTACATCTTTCTTTTTTGATCTCTTTTGTAGAAAAAATCTCCCAAGAGTACTCTCTGGGGTAACTGGATTTTCCTGTTTGGCTCAAGCATTATAGATCTACTCAACGACTCTATGAGGTCATGTTGTACTGAGTTAGAGACTCTCTGAGCATATCTCAATTTATACAACTTGCCAGTTAAACTGGTGCTCTACATTCCCTCCACAGAATACAATCATGTCCAGAGAAAGGTGCATGTGAATGACTGGGGATTGCTTTCTCAGGTGCTCTGCCCCTCTTCGGACAGTTGCATACTTACCGTAAGTCAGGGAACTTGTCCCCAAAAAACTTTTAATACTTTCATGATTCACTTTTTTTACACGGAGTTGTTTTGATGAACTGACCAGTTACAAATTGCTGGTGTGTCTGATAATGAGGATTTCTACTGAACTTGACTTTGAAAGGTGGACCCGAGTTTTTTGAGATAGGTATAAATTTAGCTTTGGAAGAATGTAATGTTCTCTTAGAATGCAGGCAAAGTGATCAGAAGGATTTAAGAAAATATCCGAAATGGAAATGGGAGCCAAATAAAGAAACTCTGGATCCAGAGTCAAGTTCTTCCTATCCCTGTTGGAAGAAATGAATGTTCCAAGTCACAAGTTAACATCCTTCTTCTTCCCCACTATGGTTTCCTTTAATAAGAGACAAAGACTTTCATACTACATTAAGTACATTTCAAATACAAATAACTGGACATAACACTAGCCATTTCTAACTTAGTGTGAATGAGTGAGTTTTTAAATGACTGAGACTGGTGGGGGTCCTAGAAGATAATGTAGATAAGAAATAAAAAGGAGAGCATAAACATCAGACTGGATAGGGTGGGACAGGGTGTACTTTCTTAATCTAGTTTTAGAATGAGGACAATATATTTGACTACTGGACAAACCTATTGCTTTCAAAATTGTCCATGTAATCCATTGTCTTATTATTGACAGGAGCAGCTGAATTCTTATTCATGTTGTACTATCTACCCATTTCATGCTGACCTTCTATCACCCTGACATTTCAGTCTTCACTGTATTTGAGTAAGTCTATTCATCATGCCATTTTATTTGACATTGTTTTGGTTTTAGCAAATGGAGAAAATGAAATTTATCTTTATTTTTAATCTAGCATGCTTGGAAAAGTAAGAAAGTAAGTTTCTAAGACCTAGACAGATATAGCATAACCTGAGCACCACCAAATTATGTGGTTTTGGTTTACCATGACATCATGAAATCATTTTTTCTTGTTCTGAGGTTTCTGGAAAAAATATGCATTTTATTTAATAAATTAAGAAATTCACAGAGAAACAAAGCAACATTGACACCTTAAGTAGGCATAATTTGAGATCATCCTGTAATATCATAATATCATTTTACTTAAAATTGAGGGGCTAAGGAAACCTTTGTTTATAAGAGTAACTAGAGGCCTGATGCACGAAATTCGTGCAAGAGTAGGCCTTCCTTCTCCTGGCTGCTGGCACCAGCTTCCCTCTGGCACCGGAACCCGGGCCTCCCTTGCAGCCCCGGCTTTGTCTGGAAGGTTGTCCGGAAGGACATCCAGAAGGACGTCTGGTCTAATTAGCTTATTATGCTTTTATTATTATAGATTATTATAGATAATCTTCTAAAATGAAATTTGAATTGTTGTAACCAATTCTTTGCTGTTTTCTATTTGTTATAAAGATACTTGAAAAATCATTTTTTAACTTTGTGAAACTAGGAAATATAGGAAGTCTAGAACTCAGTTGGGCTGTGGAGGAAATAAGGTATAATTTTCAAGGTAGCAGATGATTGCTTCTTGTGGTGTCTAACAGAGCTGTCCTCTTGCTAGACAGAGGAAAAAGCAACTAGGGCAGCAGGGAGGATATTTACAAATAAAAGGGAATATAATTATGTTGATCTTTCAGTTTATTGTCTAAAGCATTATGCTTTTAGTTATTCTTCCATTTACTCAGGTGAATGATAAATCTTGCGCAGTTGGTAGTAAAAGCCTCAGTTTATATATTTAGTTTCTTGCATAAAACGGGTCTGGTTGAAATATCTGGCAATTTAAAATTATATTTTCAATGGTGGTACAGTTAAAGAAAGCATGTTTTTTTTTTTTGTTTGACTTTAAATCTGATGAAATATTTGTCTAGAAGAAAAATATACTAGTGCTTGATTATGTATTGTCCTAAAGGCTTTTTCCTCTGAAAGTTGTTTACAATTAGCATAAAAAAGGGAGAAAGAAATGACTATAATTTAATATCAACGTATCTGATTCTACTCATTTGATTGATAATGCTTCCCATTTATGGAGATTACAAAAGCAAATGTAATCATTGCCATTTCTGCAGGACTCTGCGTTTAACTTACCAGTTTTGAGAACAGCAAATATTATAAAATTTGACATCATGCTTGATAGCAATGCAGAGAAATATTTTTACATAAAAACCTGACCAGAAAGAAAGAAAATTGTGCAAAAGCTTTTATTTGCCTTTTTATAAAATTAACTTTTACTAAGTTAGCTCTGTTAAGGCCAATCCCCAAGTACATATTGCCTCATCATGTTTAAGTACTTTGCAGTTGTAGGGACACAAATTCTCATTAAATGAATAATCATTAAAAAGAAAGAAAAGGCATAGAAAAAGCTTAAAAAGAAAAAAAAAGGAAGAGAAAAGGTGAATAGGAGAAAATTTGCTGAGCTTATGATGTTTGTGTTCTAGTGAGTCCCAGATTTTGTGAGAATCCCAAAAAGAGAACTGGTGCTGGATTTATCCCTACATTGAAAACTACATATTTGTTTTGATGACCATAACATGTGATTTGAACAAAGGGCTGGAATACAGTTTTGGGAGAAAAGAATGACTAACATTACAATGTAAATCTTTTAAATGTTAATATAAAAATAAAATTCGTTTTTAATTACAAGTCCTCACAAGCTTTTTAAAAAAATCTGATGAAGTTTTTTTAAAATTTTTAATGAGAGAATAAATGCCTGAGTTAAGGTAAGATATTTTTGTGAAAGAGGACTAGAGGAAGAGAGCTGACTTTAGTAGTCGAGAACATGAAGTAATTCACTGTATTGGAATCAATATGGCATTGGCATGAGAACATACCAGTGGAAAAGAATCCCAAATGTGAAAAATAGATCTTGGTAAGGATGAGAATTTAACATATGGCCAAGTTGGTATTTTAAATCATTGGCACATGATGTTTTTTGCACCATATGGTACTAGCCCAATTGTCTACCCATCAGGAAGTAAATAAAATTGTACCAGTAACTCACACCATATAGACAAATTTTGGATAGATTAAAAATTAAATTGAACAAAAACATAATAATAAACAACTATAGAAAATCTAGACAACCATGGGTATAAAATGAGGGGAAGGAGAGATTTTATTTTTAAAAAGGTGAGTGGAAAAAAGAATATATTTAGAAAAATATCTGCAGGTAGAACACGGACAGAAGATTAATATTTATAATACACAAAGTCCTTACAAATCAACAAGGACATAATCCAAGAGAAAATTGGGCACTGGATAAAAGTAGGCAAATCATATAAAAGCTAATCTGAAAAAGTTCAAACTCCTAAAAGGCAGGCAAAAGTAAATTAAACTAACATCTGTATATCTCTCAAACTGTCCAAAATTAAAAAGAAAGAAAACACGACTTTCTGCCCAGGAATGAAGAGGTGGGAGCATTTTCAGATGTTACTAAGAAAAAAGTACATTATTACATCCTTTTTGGAAAGTTGACTTTGATCTAACAGTCCTTCTATTAGGAATCTAGCTGGTAGAAGTAAAAACACCCATGAAGATTACATACAGAATATTGGTTGTAACATTTCTCATGGGCAAAGACCCATAGAAACCGTGCAAAATACCACATGCAGGCGCACACATACAGTGCGACTGAAACTTCATGGCCCATGTGCAGAAGTCGATATTTTGTGGAAGAGCCACACTGAAGGGGCCCAAGAGCCGCATGTGGCTCGCGAGCCGCGGTTTGCCGAGCTGCAGTTTGCCGACCACTGGGTTAGAAGAAAGTCATAGGTTTCACCATCAGCCAAGGGTATGGGATTATTACAAGGGCATGGGTCACTGAGAGGTCAAGATTAGAGTGTCTATAGAGAGCCAAGCCAGCATGAGAATAATATTATTTAAAAAAGACAAAAAACTAATCAAAATAAAAAACAATTAATATGATCATACTACATAAAACTACATGCATATATTAAGTACTTTAAAAAAGCAAAGACATTAAGAAAAAGAAAACAACTGTAATGTCTAATATGTATATGTACAAATATATATCTATATCTATATCTATATCTATATCTCTATATATATATGTATATATATATATCAGAAAGAAGCACTGTTAAGTTGAAAATAGTATACATTGTAAGATATAAACAGGTCAAATCACTATATTGTACACTTAAAAGTAATATCTTATTGTACACCAACTATATTTAACTAAAAAAGAAAAGAAAATATAACATAAATTTGAATTATTTTTTGTCAGCTGCATATATCTGGAAAATTTTTTCGCTAAGCACAACAAATAGATGTAATTATAATACTGTGTGAACAATATTTTTCCTTAGATAAAATGAATACTAGTCAATTCTGAAAAGCAATTTAAATGAACTCTTTAAAGTAATTTTGAATGTACTGAAAGTGACTCACTCATTTGTTTGAAAGAGATTATATTTTTAAAAATGAAGGTAATTTGCTCTTTTCTTTGGACTTTTTTTCCTTTTTTTTTTTCCTCAAAGGCTTCTGTATATTAGGAAACATTTTTCTTATGAGATCTATAGGTTATTGGTCTATTATCTTGCTTTTTTTCATACCAGTACAAGGATTCATATTACAAGCTCTAAAATTAGTTTAATATATCCAAGAGATTATATTTTTAAAAATGAAGGTAATTTGCTCTTTTCTTTGGACTTTTTTTCCTTTTTTTTTTTCCTCAAAGGCTTCTGTATATTAGGAAACATTTTTCTTATGAGATCTATAGGTTATTGGTCTATTATCTTGCTTTTTTTCATACCAGTACAAGGATTCATATTACAAGCTCTAAAATTAGTTTAATATATCCAACAGGCATCTACACTAATAAAAGAGAAACATGGTAATTGGCGTACGACCGCTACCCTTCCCATTGGCTAATCAGGGAGATATGCAAATTAACTGACAGCCGCTGGGACCGGGTGCGGGTGAACACGGAAGGGTGGAGATGACAAAAAAGACTATAATCCCCTTCCCCCACCCAATTCCCCAATTTTCCCTCCTAACTTGTGTCATTACAATTCGATACGCTCATTCTTTCAGTCCCCTCTACCCTGCAGCAGCCTTTCTCAGCCGATAGAAATTGAACTTACTCTTAAAAGTTCAGCTCAGATGCCACCTCCTCTGTGAAGCCAACCCTGATTGTCCTGTCCAGCCAGAATTTCCCTCCCTCCTCCTTCTGAAATATCATAGCACTTCACACACCACTCTTATGGTGAATTCTGCCCATGTTATGGTTGTTTACAACTCCAGTGTAGAGACCACAAAATCTGAAATATTTAGATCGGTGGTTCTCAACCTTCCTAATGCCGCGACCCTTTCATACAGTTCCTCATGTTGTGGTGACCCCCAATTTCATTGTTACAAATTGAACATAATTAAAGCATAGTGATTAATCACAAAAACAATATGTAATTATATATGTGTTTTCCGATGGTCTTAGGCGACCCCTGTGAAAGGGTCGTTTGACCCCCAAAGGGGTCGAGACCCACAGGTTGAGAACTGCTGGGATAGAGTGTCGGCCTGCAGACTGAAAGGCCCCAGGTTCAATTCCAGTCGAGGGCATGTACCTGGGTTGCAGGTTTGATCCCGTGTGTGCTGAGGCAACCACACTGATGTGTCTCTCTCACAGCAATCTTTCTCTGTCTCTCCCTCTCCTTTCCACTCTCAAAAAATCAATGAAAAAATGTCCTTGGGTGAGGATGAACAACAAAAAAGCAAAGAAACCTCAAAGACTATAATGAGATCATATCAAAAGAATTTAGGAGATAATCTTATTGACCAAAGATAGTCAAATTGCCAGTACCTTGTGACAATTTTTACATTAAAAACAAAAATGAGGACTGTGGTGAGGTAAAAGCCATCATAGATGTTTAAATCCAAAAGTTCAAAATAATGTCCATATCAAAACATAAAAACACTTGTCCAGCAGGAGTGGCTCAGTTGGTTTAGCGTCATCCTGTACACCAAAAGGTTGGTGATTCGATTCCTGGCCAGGGCACATACCTGGGGTGTGGGTTTGATCCCTAGTTGGACACATACGGAAAGCAACCGATCAATGTTTCTGTCTCACATTGATGTTTTTCTTTCTCTCTCTTCCTCCCTCTTTGTTTTCCTCTCTATGCATGTCCTGGGGTGAGGACTAAATAAGTAAACAAACAAACAAATAAATAAATAAAATACTTTATTGGTCATTACTGAAGGATGCTAGAGGACCACCTCATTATTTTGGAAATGTTAACCCTATATAATAAAAGCCCAGCGACCCGAATGGCTGAACAACTAGAATGACCGGTGGACCAGTCGCTATGATGCCCACTGACCACCAGGGGGCAGACGCTTAATGCAGGAGCTGCCCCCTGGTGGTCAGTGTGCTACCACAGTGGGAGCACCGCTCGGCTGACTGGGATGAGCGGCTGCTCCCACTGCAAACCCTGGGCTGATGGGCAGGAACCCAGGCTGCGATCATAGCCTCCTTGCCCCAGGCTCCTCCTCCTCACTCCCTGCTGCCTTCTCTGGACGCCCGCAGGCTGAGCAGCACTGCTGCAGCCGCTGGGCTCCCAGAGCTGACCCCGGAGGCTGGGAGGCGGGTTTGTGGCCACCACGGGACTGAGGCCTACCCCACTGCCTCTCAGTGCTATTGTCCCTGGGCCCGGCCCCAACTGGGTCAGCCTCTCAGAGGGCGGGTCCACAGCCGCTCGGCTGACTGGGATGAGCGGCACTCCCACAGCGGCCGATCCCCGAAGGCCATGCCCCCACCGGTGCACGAATCCCGTGCACCAGGCCTCTAGTTTGAAATCATTATAATTTTCCAAGGAACACCCTAAACTGGCACCTTTAAAAAATTACAGATAGTATTATATTTAAACACTTAGGCTTTTATAAAACTACATATCCTTTGCTTCCATTAAATATTTTTGTGAAATTTAAAGTTTTTCTCTAACCTTCCTCTGAAATTGAATTCCATGTGCTATTCTAGTTTTCATCAACAAAAGCTTTCACTAGAATTTGTTTACATGTCTTGCTTCAGAGTGACCGGAAGCTATCTGATGTTGCAGTTTGCTTGTTGCTTCAGAAATCAGTGCGACATATCAGACGGAGCTATGAGCTCGCCCTAACCTTCAGTCACCTTCCACACCTTCCATGTGCAGCTGTCAGCAGCTGGAGAGCGGGACCAGCTACCCATTCCTGCTTTGTCAGTATTACCATCTACCGTTGTCTTAAGAGGCAGCTTTTCTATGTCTCCGCCTTTGTCTTGGGCATTGCTTGAGTTTTATCCTTGTAAACCTTCCTGTTCCCTGCTTCCCTTTCATTTTTCTCACACACAGGCAACAATGATGCCAGTGCAATGGCACACATTGCTGTGCGCGAGGAAGGGTGTCTTCATTGGTAAATGTAAATGATTGGGTTTCTTTTCTTCTGAGCTAGAAGTACATGACAAGCTTGGTCTTATAGCCGTGGGTCTGGAAAATACATCCTGGCTTTATGATATTGACAAGTTAAAAACCATGTAAACTGATGTCACATTTTTCCTTTTTTCTATTTCTAAGTCTGTTTTCACAGGAAAGCTGGAAGCTTTATGCTCTCTCGGCACTGGTGAGAGAGCCCTGTATCCAGCCAGCCAGCCAGCCAAGAGTTATCTCGCCAGCCTACCCAACCTACATTAATTGGGGCCACCTCGAAACAGACCCTTTTCATGGCAGTGTTCCTGCACTTAGGCAGGGCCCCAAACTCAGGCTCTTCTGTTAAAGGTCCAAAGGAGGAAACATATATGGAAGTGGGTTAATCCTTTATAATATGCAATCATTTATAAATGAAACTATTAATTAGATTTTTAAATCTTATCCTCCAAAGTCATGAAAATGTGCAGTTCTCTCCTGAGGCTATTTCCATTTTTAAGTAAGTGCATTATAAATGAGCAAACCAAAGGACTATGCATTAACTGTAATTCATATTTTATAAATTTCAGACTAAATCAGAAACCCAATTTTTCTCCAGGATGTCTTGCTGTACACTTCCTGTCTACCATCTTGAACTTACTCATGTGGACATTAAATACTACTACTTTGAAATCCTCAGGAATTTTATAAATGTTGGGAAAAAACAACAAACATCTTGCTGTATTCACACAAAAATCAAGCTTCAAGAATTCCTGTTGGAGATTGAAAAGTATCATAACATACTGAAAGAGAGAAACGGACTATTTGTAGAATGATAACCAAGAATTGAAAGTTGTTTTAAGTGGTTGAAAATACTTAATGAGTTTATGAAATGACAGAATAGAATAAAAAAAAATATGTTTCCTACTGATATTTCCCCCTAGGAGAGTGTGACAGGTAGGAAAGTAAAAACAAGATTAGAGTCCTTTCCTTTTGTGTTTCCACAAAACCTCAGACACACCGAGGAGATTATATTAGGTGCTCTAACAGAAAACTTGATCGAAAATGTCATTCTTCTCTTAAAGCAAGATTGGGGGTAGGTGGGGCTCAACTGGAGATAGCCAAAAACTCTCCAAGGTTTCAAGGAGCTGCTGGTTTTGGGTCACCGAGAGAGGAATGTGAAATAGAATCCTGAATAGGTGAAAAGATATGAGAGGTTGAGGAAACCAAGACAGGAAGGGATCTGCACCCAATTTTCAGTTTGAGAGTCGGGATGTGGCAAAGTGCTGGGGTCCAGGGGTCCCCAAAGGTGTGGACGGAGTCGGTGAAGAAGGAATGACACGGAGACAGCCTTCAGTTGATCAGCAGCCTAG
>NW_005353838.1:13606722-13616779 GCF_000412655.1 Myotis brandtii | reverse complement strand
CCAAGAAGGTGAGCAAACATATTAAGAACAGTATGCCATATACGCCAAGTCCCTTGAAACATATGCTGTGCAGATGTTTCTTCCCTGCAGCGACTGTGTCAAGCAGCAAGGATGGACTGGCTCCCAGCAGCAAAGCTTCAAAGAGTGAATGGCTGCTGGATGCATCTGGGCAGAAGGGGCCCAGGGAGTCCAAGGGAGAGGACTCCTGTGGAGATGACTCCTGGATCACTAAGTGCTATAAAGTGAATGTTTGTGTCCAATTCAAAGTCATAGGTTCTCATCCAAGTATTCACTCTGTCGTGTGCGGCTCTGCCAGAGTCTGCAGCATTTCCCTCTGTCACTGTGATTTGCTCATGTGACTGTTCTTCTGGTCACCGGGAGCATAACTGGCTACACGTTCCTCTACTTGTGTGGGTCACACGGTGTCTTCTCAGAACTCGCTCTGTCTTGTTTTCTGAGGTATCTATAGCACTTGCTGGTATGTTCAGACTTTTGAAAGTCACACATCAGAAATATTTCCCTTCAGTTTTTTTGAATAATAATAGTGTTTTGATTTTTCTATTTGGCTAAGTGAGCATGTTAAGAAAACAAACTGATTGCTACCTATTCTTATCACATTGAACAAATGGACATTTTAATAAGAGATACATAAGGAAAACATAATTCCAAAAATGAAGAAAGTAGAATTAATTTAGTTTTAAATTAACTTATGATAGTGGTTATTATTATTATTTTTTGCAGATAAATTGAAATCATTGACAATTTAATCACTGACTGGCACTGGACCAAGTCCTAGAATTTGGGAGTCACTGCTCTTGATAATGCTCATTCGTTCTGGCCAATTTCAATGGTGCCTATAATTCTAACATTGTGTCAGAACAAGGATTTCCTTTCTCGGATGTTTATCTTCTTTTTGTAAGGCATTCATTTATTTAACAAACACAGTCCATCACTTACTTTCCAGCCTTGTGCTTTGTGCCAGGAACACAGAGATAAAATACCCTGCCTCCTGAAACTTGAAATCTATAAACAGATAATTTTTCTGTTGAATCATATTGCTACTGACTCATGTTCTTGGAAATAGTCATGTGTTATCAAAACCACACGAAAGAAAAATATAATGCATATCATCTTTTAAGGCAGTCAACCTATTACCAATATTCAGAGAAAACTTTTAATTCTATCTTTATTAAATTCTCATTTACATCTATTCATTTTTACAAATAGAATCGTCACTTTTATGACTGGGCCATGTATCTTTGATCATCCAGCAGACTAGCCTCGCCTTTTAATATGGTAGCAGCAACAGAGTTGTGAAGACTAGCAAGAGACAGATCTTTAATACACAAGCACTTTTTAAAATAATGCTTATGTCAGGTTTGCCACTGACCAAAGCAAAACACATGGCCAAACCCACAATCAATGTGGGAGGGGAACACTCAAGGGCAACAATACAGGAAGGAGAATTATTAAATCAACTAGAGGCCTGGTGCACAAATTCATGCACCAGTGGGGTCCCTTGACCTGGCCTGTGGGATAAGGCTGAATCCGGCTCTTCAACATCCCCGAGGGGTCCCGGATTGCGAGAGGGTGCAGGCCAGGCCAAGGGAACCCAGTGGTGCACAATCGGGGCCGGGAAGGAATGCGGGAGGTTGGCCAGCCAGGGAGGGACTGTGGGAGGAACCCAGGGTGTGTCCAGCCCTTCTTGCTCAGTCCCGATCAACTGGACCCCAGCAGCAAGCTAACCTACTGGTCGAGTGTCTGCCCCCTGGTGGCCAGTGCATGTCATAGCGAGCAGTTGAGCAGCCTTAGCATATCATTAGCATATTATGCTTTGATTGGCTGAACAGCCAACCGGTCGACCAGACACTTAGCATATTAGGCTTTTATTATATAGGATTTGTAAACAATCTACCATGCATTATTTAACTTTTTATCTGTTTACTTTTTTATTGGTCATCTTTCCTTATAGTGCACAGGTATCCCATTGCATTGCTTGGCTAACTTCTCTTTCTGTGACCTCTTTTATTTCCTCCCTGACTCAGTAACTCCATTGTGCCTACCCCCTATTTTGTTTTATTTTATGCAAAGCAACTCTTTTCAAACTTTTTTTTCCTATGTTCTCTAAATCCAACCTTAAAAGACCCAATTTTTGTTAACAAACCTACTGCTGAGATACATTTAAAAATAAAAAGGCTCTCTGTATGATAGAAATTCAGTAGACAACTCAATCTTTTTCTCATAGCCACACAATTATGAAGCTGAAACTGAATTCTCACAAAATAGTAATAATACTTTTATGTATTCAGTGCATAAACAAGGTTGTGATTTATAAGCCATTTCCAGTAGTTTGGGGCCCCTCTGTCCATCCTTTGTTGTTGAAAAATCTTATAGCACATTTGGAAAAAAACACCTTTCAGAGAGTGAACATTCCAAAACTGACTGGTACAGAAAGAGAACTGTGTTAATGATGATGAAAGGAAGCAGGAACATTTTAAAACAGTTTTTTTTAGAGCCAATTTGTATAAAAGTGCCTGGTTTTATTTTTAAAACCTAAGAGAACTTCACTGTAGAGTTTTAACATCTAATTACCAGTGACAGCAACTCTAAAATCCGAAAAAAACTTTACTTAATGACTTATTTTGTTCTTGGGTGTGAAATCTCAGACCAGGCTCTCAGGGACTTCCCTGTCAAGCTGAGCTGGCAACCTGAAGATCTGGGTCTAGAATGTGCAATTTCACTTTATGTTTCCTCTAGAGGGAGTAGAGTCTAGTGATCTGCTAGATCTAGTTATTCAGCAACGTAATCACATACCATATTTGGATCGATAACAGGCATAATTGAACCTCTCTGATGCCTACAGCACTGGGATATGTGCTTGAGTAAAATTTGAATTTCAGATAAACGACAAATACTTTTTTAGTAACAGTATTGCCTAAATACTGCACTGGAGATATCTATGTCTCTATGTTAAAAATTATTCATCTGAAATTCAGATTTAATAAGGGAATTGTGTATTTTTATTTGCTATTTCTGGCAACCTTCTCAGCTTAGAACAATGTGAAGCTTAAGAACCAGGACATAGTATACATAAAAAATAATAACATAAGGAAACATATTGTGGTGGTTTTAACGTATATATACACAAACCAGAGGCCCGGTGCACAAAATTTGTGCACTCGTTGGGGCTGGGGGGAGGTCTCTCAGCCGGGCCTGCACCCTTTCGCAATCAGGGACCCCTCAGGGGATGTCAGGCTGCTGGTTTAGGCCCAATCCTGCAGGGATCCCTGTGGGATCAGGCCTAAACTGGCAGTCGGACATTCCTCTCGCAATCCGGGACCACTGGCTCCTAACTGCTGGCCTGCCTGCCTGCCTGATCACCTCTAACCACTTTCCTGTCTGCCTGATTGCCCCTAACCACTCTGTCTGCCTGCTTGATCGCCCCTCATCACTCGCCTGCCTGGCTGATCGCCCCTAACCACTTGCCTGCCTGCTTGATCACTCCTAACTGCCTCTGCCTGTCTGCCTTATCACCCCTAACTACTTGCCTGCCTACCTCATAGCCTCTAACCTCTCTGCCTGCCTGCCTGATCGCCCCTAACTGCCTCTGCCTCGGCCCCCGCCACCGTGGCTTTGTCCGGAAGAATGTCTGGAAGGTCTTTCAGCTGTCTGGTCTACAACAAAAACTGATGAACATAGAAGAGACATAGATGCATGGAACAGACTGACAAATCTCAGAGGGAAGGGGAGGGGGGAGTGGGAAGAGATTAACCCAAGAATTTATACGCATATATGCATTACCCATGGACACAGACAATAGTAGTGAAGGCAGTGGGGGGAGGTGGGAGGGCGAAGGCACGGTACGGGGTGGAGGGATTCAATGGGGGGAAAAAGGGACATCTAATACTTTCAATAATAAAGATAAATTAAGAAAAGAAACTTCTAGGGGAGAAAAAGACACACTTACTGGTGTTAGAGGTTCCTCCATTCAAAGCTATAAGGAATATCATTAGCCCAGTTTTTAAAAGGACCAATTAGGATAGAACAATAAGCACATATTACCTATTTTCAACCTGGACCCATTTGATTTTCCTGTTCACTGTATGGAAACACAGTTATTGTCACATCTGATATTAAGTCTGGATTTAAATGGATTTCTGTTTTCCAGGGTCACAATTTATATTGACTACATGAGAATCATTTGAAGAGTCAATTATGCAGTTTCTTCTGAATAATCTACAGATGGATTTAGGGATGATAATGAAGTTGAAGCTTTAGGATCTCTGTCAATGTATTCATATAGTCATATATTTTTGTGAAATTTGCATAAGAAAGGTGTTTTTCTCTTAACATGTTAAGCACCCAGCCTGTTTTGTCTTCCGGATGGAAAGTATAGTGTCAGTCACCGGTGACTGACTGGGCACTTAACTTGTTAAGAAGGGTCCCCTTTTCAGAAGGGTCCCCTTCCCCAAATTGCAGAAGCTTCAGACCTTGTTTAACCTGATTACGGGGAATCCTTGAAAATACAACAAGATAGGACTTCCTCAGTGAGATAGTTCTTATTTCAATGTTTTTATCATCCATTTTTATTAAAAAATAACAAAAAAGTCTTAACAAGGGGGGGCTTATTTTAAACCTAGACACGCTATAACCATGTATACTTGTTGAATTGTTGAAGTATCACTCTATCTGTTGATAAATAGCCGCTGCCGCCAGCCCCTGACCACCCTCCACCACCATTTCATCAACCCTGGCTGTTCCCCTGAGACTCACTCGGGCCTCGCATGATCCAGCCCCTAACAAGGTAGCATCTGTCACATCAGGGGCCCCTCCAGGACCCTGGTCCAGTGCTATGGCCACCAGCATCCGTTCTGATTGGTCAATACCTGCTCTAAATGAATTATTAAATATGGCGAACATCACCTGTGTTTAAAAACAATTAAAAAATTCTGTAGTCATAGATCATAGGTAAGAAGACTAAGTGTTTAATAAAATATCTGTACAAGAAGTGATCCTATAAAAAAAACCCCAACATCTTTTAGAAATTATTTTTTTTTGAAATCTGTTTTGGGTCCATTTAATATCTGGTTTATATATGACTAAGAAAAGTCATGTCATGTAGAAACCAGATCTTAGATTAGTCAAAAAGAATTTGAGGGATACTTTAATAAAAGCTTTAGTTTGTAACTAGGATGGTTCTTAAAATACATTGAAAGAAGGAAGCCAGCTGCTAGCACAAAGGGACGCTACTCAATAATCACTGTGTAGGCGTTGCTATGAGGGCTAGAAAGGAGACAGTACAGATATTCAACAACTGCTTAAATTTTTACCAAGAAATACATCAGGAAGAGTGCCATACTGAAACTCCATTGAGAGATAATCCACATTTTAGGTTTAGAGAGTTATAAACTCATGGTATTCTCTGCATAACCTGGCAACCTAGAAATGAATAAATCATTTGGGTCAGATTTAATGCACATGAGTATTGAAAGTAAATGAAAAATGAATTTATGACTAGGTTGCTTAATATGTAGGCTCACTTTAGAATATAAATCATAGCATAACCTTGGAAAAGAATAATCCCACCTTATTATTTTCAGATATTTTTATTTGTGAAATAAAAATAATATATGGTGATATTGTATTTACAAGTTCAAAGACAATTTGGTAAGTTTAATCATTAATAAACATAAAAATAAGCAACAAAAGGGACAGGTGAAAGGTACTTTTGGGTAGGAAAAGTGACTCCCATACATTTTCAAGGTAGTTTTATTTGAAGTTTCACAAATGGCCTGAAAACACATGAGGGAAGAGTCAAATCTGCAGATGCCACTAGCTTTAACTCATCTGCCTATGCATTCAGCACTCAAACTTTTTGGGTACGCAATAAATTCCAGGCAATGCATTGCATTATATAGATGAAAGGATGAAGATAACACAGCCCCTGTCCAAAAGGGCACAGTCCCAGTGGTGGAGACAAACAGGTGAATAGATACCTTCATTCAATAGAACATGTAAGAGGTCTGCAGAAATGAATTAGTCACTCTATATAATTACATATCTTTTTGGTATAAGATGCTGCTTGGCAGAAACTGCAAAGGAGTTTTCAAACCCAAAACAGATTCTCTCCCACAGGTCTGACTCAACAGTAGGGATAGTCCTGTCCTGTGTTAAATGGAACCCCGTCATGCTAGCTTGGAGCTCAGATTCTGAGTCCTTCATTGGTACAACAGTGCAGTGATGGGGATTCTATTTGATCTCCGCCAGTCTCTCCCATTTTTCTGGTCCAGCCATAGTGCTCTTCTGCTCACATTTCTGAGACAAATAATATCTGTTCTCTGATACTTTAGTAACGAAACAAACTTAACCATAACTGGATTCAAGTGCACAATTGCCCAGTTTAATCCCTAGGTTTTATCTCAAGTTACACCAGTAGGTGGTAGGGAAGTCAAGTAGAGTCAACCTGTTAATGTTTGCTTAGGGCAGAGACTTGCAAGTACAATGATTTTGGCACTTCTGGGTAAATATCACCTTCTATGTTTATAACAATACTTATAGTTCTCACTTATTTTACTTGACTTGTGAAGTCTGTGTACTGTTTTATTTTATTTTTTAAAAATATTTTTTATTGATTTCTGAGAGGAAGGGAGAGGGAGAGAGAGATAGAAACATCAATGATGAGAGAGAATCATTGATTGGCTGCCTCCTGCATGCCCCACACTGGGGACTGAGCCTGCAACCCAGGCATGTGCCCTGACCATGAATGGAACCGTGGCCTCCTGGTTCATAGGTTGATGCTCACTCAACAAAGGGGAAAGGTGAAGCCGGCTGGGTTGTGTATTGTTTTAAATCATATTTTTACTCTCCAGGTTTTAAGCATCAGCATTATAGTTATTATTGTTACAGAATACTGTGTGTGTTGAATTGACTTACTTAAGCTTACCTAAAGCAACATAGTCTTTATAGTAAAGAAAAATATAACAAAAAATCTGAAAACATAGTTCATATGTATAATATCACTATCTAGGAAGATTTTCTAGAATAAAAAAATCTGAGAATCTAGTTATCTATTTTCTTTATTTCATTTCTTATTTTGCAAATGACCATATGAAACATCCATGGTGTTTTGTCCAAGTAGTTTCATATAAGTCCCTGCATGTACAAAGGTTAAAGTAAAGGAAACAAAGGTTGGTAAACTTTCTACATAGTATGTAGGGCCTGTAAAATAGTATTTTAAACATACTTTGTACCAAATATCTCCATGAATTATTCTGAAAAACATTTGTGTTAAAGGAGCATGTTTGTTTCAGAAGAACTTTGTTTTGTAGGAAGCTTTCTGAGATAACACAGTCCTTTTGTTAAGCATATTTCTTAATGAAGGAAAGTGTTTCTTTTGTAACCTTTTGTTTCTCTTTTGTATACCAAATATTTTCTTGATTTCAGAGTGGCTATTCTATTTGAATGAAGTACTGAAAATGGTCATGACAAATGAGTCTTCCTTCATAGTCTATTTAACCATTATCATAGGAATAAATATCTGGCAATAAAAATTAGAAGTTATTTTTCTTTTGGTAAATGTTAACATTTAAAAATGTAAAGCTAGGAAATAAAGTTAGCTTGCCTTTAGCTATGGAAATCAATAAACTTGATACATGAAATGTTTGGCAAGGTATGGGGTGTTGCCTTGAAGTCCGAAATAATATTTGCTTTTTGAACTCTGATGTGTCATCATAAATTACATTATTGAAAAATCATTGGGAATGAGTCAAAAGGCAATGTGTGGGGCTCCCCACCGCCTAATCCATAACACCCTGGAGCTGCCAGTTACCTGACATGAGGGTGGCTGGTTGGAAAGAAAAGATCCTTTGGAGAAAGAAATAAGGAATGAGTCAGTGTGACCACAGGGACTTCAAACAAGTCTACAAAAAGTAGGTGACACTTAGATACACTGTCACCTTATCTAGAAATTGCCTACCCTCCCCCAAGTCATCTCCCCACATCCACAGCCTCCTCTGCTCCCCTCCCTTTTGTATGAACCCTACGCTCCAGCCAGAGGGAACTCCCTGCAGTGTGCCATGTCCTTCCACCCTCCTTTGCCTTGGCTCACACAGGCCTTTTGCCTCCACACCCTTCCCTTCCTCTTCACCTGGCAGCTCCTACAGTCCTTTCAAGACCTACTAGCCCTGCCGGGGTGGCTCAGTTGAGCATCGGCGGCCTATGAACCAGGAGGTCACGGTTCAATTCTGGGCAGGGCACATGCCCGGGTTGCAGGCTCAATCATTGGTGGTGGGGGGCGGGGGAGCAGGAGGCAGCCGATCAATGATTCTCTCGCATCATTGAAGTTTCTCTCTCTCTCCCCCTCTCCCTTCCTCTCTGAAGTCAATAAAAAGATTATTAAAAACAACAAAAAAAAAAAAAAAAAAAAGAAAAAAAAAAAGAAAAATCATTGGGTGGGAAGATAGAGGAGACTTTTGTATCTTTACAAATCCCCACGTAAAAATAAACACAGTAACTAGATAGTAAAACCAAAAATATTCATGGACAACATTTATAATAAAATTAGGTGACATGATATTCTCTTGAATATCCCAAAAGTAAAATCACCAAATCCTATCTGTTTACTTTGTAGGCCTATCCCAATCTCAAGGAATAGTATATTATTTTTCTATTGCCGTTGTAATACATAACCACATACTTAGCATTTTAAAACAATTCAAATTTATTATCTCACAGTCTGTAGGTCAAAAGCCTGAGTAGAGAGTAGCTTAGCTGTTTCCTGTGCTTCAGGCCTCACAAGGCTGAAATCAAAGGTGTGTGTTCCCTTCTGGAGGGGGTGGGAGGTGCTGGGAACCTGCTCCCACACCATTTGTTTTGTTGGCAGAATCCAGTTCCTCGCGGTTGTAGGACTGAGGCCCCTATTTCCTTTCCAGCTGTCAGCCTGGGTGGCCTGTATCTCCTGGAGGCCTCCCTCCAGTCCTTGAATCTTGTCATGCTGCCCTGTCTCTTTGTATCTCGTCTTCTGCAGCATCTTTCTAACTTTTTGCTTTGTTCTTCTAATTTTAAGGGCTCAAGCAATTAGGTTGGGCCCATTTCCATAATCCAGGATAATCTCTCTCTTTTAAGGTCCATAACCTTAATCAACCTGCAAAGTCTCGTTTTGCCACGTAACATACGATATTCACAGGTCCTGGAGAATAAGGCGTGTAAATCTTTGAGGGGATGTTATTCTGCCTACCACATAGATAAGTTTGTAAATGTTTTTATCTTAGGTTCTAGTTTTGTAAAGCTTAAACAGGAAGTTATTCTATACTTTTTTTGGACCTGAAATTTTTCTGGGGAAATTATCCCAGTCTGCTTTCTGAGGACTTGGGTCTCTTCCTTTAACAGATTCTTAAGCTCCAGCTATTCTTTCTACCTGGTAATAATTAAACATCTCCTTTTGACATCCTTTCTTCAAGAGCAACTAGACCTGGGTCCATCTCCTTTTCCCATTTATATACATCCAAGCAGCTCTCCAAGATCTCACCCTCTTCTCCTAGGTGAATTTCTTGCTTTCTTCCTGCTATCTTTCATTATTGTGTGCTTGTCAAAGTATATTTTACAGCTAATTCAATCTCTTCTTGTTTTTATGAGCAAATATGATTCTTAAAGACAGAGTGTTCCAGTCACAGTTTTCTTTGAAAAAAACTTTATTGATGAGATTGTTACAGACGTCCCTCTTTTTCCCCCCATTGCCTCCCTCCACCCAGTTCCTGCCCCATCCCAAGCATTTGCAACCCTATTGTCTGTGTCCCTAGGTAATGCATATATGTTTATAAGATCTTTGTTTAATCTCTTCTCGCCCCCACTCCCCCATGTCTCTGAGAATCACCAGTTTGTACCATTTCCATGCCTCTGATTCTATTTTATTCACCAGTTTATTCTGTTCATTAGATCTCTTATTCATTTGATTTTTAGATTCAATTGTTGATAGGTATGTGTTTGTTGCCATTTTGTTGTTCATATTTTTGATCTTTTCCTTTTTCTTCTTCTTCCTCTTCTTAAAGAATACCCTTCA
>NW_005353838.1:13589373-13605952 GCF_000412655.1 Myotis brandtii | reverse complement strand
GCTTCCTGGACTTGTAAGTCTATTTCTTTCACCAGGTAGGGGAAGTTTTCTGTCATTATTTCTTCAAATAGGTTTTCAATATCTTGCTCTTTCTCTTCTGGCACCCCCATAATTTGGATGTTGGTATGCTTGAAGTTGTCTCAGAGGTTCCTTATACTATCGTCATATTTTTAGATTCTTTTTTCTTTTTGCTCCTCCAGTTGAGTATTTTTTGCTTCCTTGTATTTCAAATCTTTGACTTGATTTTTGAGGTTCTCTACTGTTGAATCTCTGTATATTATTCCTTATTTCAGTCAGTGTATGCTTAATTTATGACTTGTCCTTTTCCATTTTTTTTGACATTCTCACTAAGATCCTTGAAGGTCTCACTAAGTTCCTTGGAGGTTTCTAGAAGATTCTTGAGTAACCTATAACTGTGGTTTTGAACTCTATATACAGTAGTTTGCTTTCTTCCATTTATTTAATTTGTGACATGTTTTTTTTGTCTCTGAATTTTGGCTGCTTCCCTGTGTTTGTTTCTATGCATTGGGTAGAGCTGCTATGTCTTCTCGAGTTGGTAGAGTGGCCTTGTGTAGTAGGTGTCCTATAGGGCCCAGTGGCTCAGCCTCCCCAGTAACCTGAGTTGGGAGCTCTAGGTGCACCCCTTTGTGGGCTGTGATCACAGTCTTATTGTAGTTGAGACTTGATTGCTGTTGGTATCACTGGGAGGAATTGACCTCCAGGCCAATTTGCTGTAAGGACCAGCTGCGACTATGGTGGGAGAGCTGCTATGCAGGGGACACCCCTATGTAACAGGACTTGCTTCAGTGGGGCTTTGGTGTTCACTGAGTCTTCCCCTTGAGTATGTTGCTTATGGATGTGTAGAGTTGTAATCTGGTATGGTCTAATACTGACCACTGCATACACTGGCTCTTGGGTCTCCAGGGAGGTGCAAATTCAGACACTGCCTTGGGCCACCCAGCAGGAACTACAGAGAGATCTGCAAATTCCTCCTCTTTGTATTGGGTTTGGAAGTGCCGAGAGGAGGCCCAGCTATGAAGCAAGGCAGGCTGGTGCTGGTGCTGGGTCTTGGGTCTTTTATTGATAGGTTTGGGGCTTCCTGACCCAGCTGCAGCTTGGTTGAGATTTTCAAGGACAGGTCCAAAAAATGCAAAAACCACTTTAGGCAGCTTGGGTGTGGTTGTAAATTGGATGAGGCAGGGTCTTAGGGAATCACCAGGGCAGAGCAAACAGAAATGGCTGCCAGTCAGCCCTAAGACTGGTGAGGTCCCAGCACAGGAACAACGATCCCTGTGAGTACCTCTGTTTGGGAGAAAGCCGCCCGCAAGTTCCTGCCCTGATGCCAGACAAATGTGTCCCCTGGAGCTTCACCCTTGTGCTGGAGTTCAGAGGAAGCAGGACTTTGTAAGTTCAGTTCATGGTGCCGGCCTTTTAAGAGGAACAGCTGGGTCTCCAGTAGCCTCTGTGTCACTAAGCTCCAATCCACACTGGTTTTTACAGCCCGTAGTTATGGGGACTTCTTTTCCCAGCTCTGGGACTCTGGGCTGGGGGTCTGGTGTGGGGCTGGGACCCCTTGCTCCTCTGGGATGATCTCCCTCCCAATTAAAAAAGTGGCTCACATGGGTGTTGGACCAGCTTGTTCAGCACCTCTGCACCTCCTACCAGTCTCAGTGCGCTTTCTTCTTTACTTCTCTAATTGTAGGACTTCCATTCAGCCAGCTTTCCAGCAGTTCTGGATGATGGTTGTTCTGTATTTTAGTTGTAATTTTGATGTGGTTGTGGGAAGTGGCGAGAATAGGCATTTAACTATGCCACCATCTTGGTTCCAAAACCAGATACGATTCTTTTTAATTGCCTACTTAGCTGTTATAATTTTAATAATTTTCTTGAGTTCTCTTTCAACTGAAGAAGATGACATATTTCCTAATAATAAGGTCACACAGTCTTGGATTATATAATTAACAAATTAGAGCCAATCTGAAATGATTATGTTGTGTGTGTGTGTGTGTGTGTGTCTGGTGTTTTCTAGCCTGTTGACAACCATAATGAATATACTTAATAAATATAAGAATCTAGCCTTTTATCTGTCAATAAAGCTAAAGTAAGCTGCCGGGACCCCACAATGTTAGAATCTCATTTAATCTTTCTAAACTATTAAACTTTAAAGCCATCTTCCTTATCACATCAGAAACCACAATATCCAAGTATTGTCTTGATCTTCATATAATAAGCAGTCTATGTTTCTGTGTTTCAAGTTTTTGTGTGTTTTATTTTACTAGTGGTTTGGCTAATATTTAAACTATCTCTTATCCCCACGAGTCCAGAACCAATTGAGACATAGATAAGGGAGCTGACAGGTAGATATCAAGGTATCAGCTTTGTAACAGGTGAAAACTGGATTGGAGACTGTAGTGTATATGTATTTTCTAACGCACCTCCCTGACTTAACCATCCAAGAAATGGCACATCTAGACAATGACAAGTTAGCATTTTTAGTTTCCTATAGGGTGGAGAGCAGTCTAGAGTGTTCCCTCTCTGTTGGCAGGAAGATCCAGAATAGAAAACCCAAAACTTGCTAAGTTAAGCTAACTCAGTTCTTTTCCCAGATACATTTATTAGCTAGTCATTCCTCTTCTTGTAAGGGAAGTGAGTATTGAGGGAGCAGAGAGACATCAGGGAAACATGAGACAAGAGGAATAAGGATGTCTCCTCCTGCCCACCAATTTATAGACAAGGTTCTCTATTGACCCCTCCCCCCTTACCCCATGTAAGTCAGTGAAAATATATATCAGAGGGAAGGTAGGGGAGGGGGGGGTAAGGGAGAGAGATCAACCAAAGGACTTGTATGCATGCATGTAAGCCTAACCAATGGACACAGACACCAGGCGGGTGAGGGCATGAGTGGGGGTGGGCATTGGGGGATAAAGATACATATATAATACCTTAATCAATAAAGAAAAAAAATTAAAAAAAGAGTATATGAGAGGGATTCCCCTATTCCACCTGCCATAGAAGCCACACCTCTTGTTACAACCTCCTCTGAGCAGATGCCTTGTAGTTCCTGCACAGATTTCTACTCTCACCAAAGAATTTTTCCTTGGAATATATAATGGTGGCCAGCCTTTTCCCTGGGGGCATATGACTCTCCCTACAGCCTAAGCAGTCAGCATACATTAATGGTGTTGCATATAGGTAAGCTTAACTATTGGGTAAAATTTGCTCCAATTTTTGCCCTGACCGGTTTGGCTCAGTGGATAGAGCGTCGGCCTGCGGACTGAAGGGTCCCAGGTTCGATTCCAGTCAAGGGCATGTCCCTTGGTTGCGGGCACATCCCCAGTAGGGGCTGTGCAGGAAGCAGCTGATCGATGTTTCTCTCTCATCGGTGTTTCTAAACTCTCTATCCCTCTCTCCCTTCCTCTCTGTAAAAAGTCAATAAAATATATTAAAAAAATAAAAACATTAAAAAAAAATTTGCTCCAATTTCTCCTGAGATCCAATTTCAACTGAATCTCCTTTTAAGACGGTGCTGTCCCTGGTACTCATAATAGTCTCAGGGACGAGGCCTCTGGGTTACCTTGCTATTTTAGGCTTTTAGTTCCTCCCTGGGAGGAATAGAAAGTCCCACCCAGCACACTGCTCAGAGATGGAGAACAGTGTGTGTGGGAGGGGCGGCTGCCTTGACAAATGTATTAATTGCTCTCTTTTCTTTCCTTGCCTCATTCCCTGGCCCCCTCTTTCTTTTTCTCAATGGGTCAGGAATGAAAGCTCTGTCACTCTGCCTAGGGGTATAACTTATCTAAAACACCTCCATGGAGCTTTAATTATTTAATGGGATTTGGTCTGTCCTATTTTTGCTTGTATTTTGTACACAGAAAAGTGTCCCTGGAATATCCAGCCATGGATGGTGACATCTGTCTCTTATCCAGCCTAATCATCATTTTACACAGGCCTGACTTATGACTAAAACCAAAATTGAAATATTCTAAAGCCACCTCTTAATTTGACTCATTGAAACTGGTGATGGGAAGATATTTATCAGTCATCCAATGTAAAGGGATCCCATATACAGATATCCCACACTATTCAAATCTCACTGTCCAAATATTTACTTTATATACTTGCAACAACTTTACTCATAATTCACTCTTTGAACTGAAAAACCTGCTATATGCAGACGTTTGTGTACTAGCAAAATCATTTTCATTTGGCAGGACTTGGGAGAGAAGATAAAATATGCTACATTTTAGATGTTATCCCAAGAGCATACCAGCATGTGTGCTTGTGTTGTTCAGCAAGTTTCCATTATTGCTATCAGTTTTATTACTTTTTCCTTGAGAGTTCAGTATTAAGTTTCCCAGTGGTTTCCTCAGTAAAGTGCCTGTGGCTACTTCCAACCTGGGTCTAAATTCAATAACAAGTGTTACTAATTTTATTTGAAGTCATAGGGATAGTTGATTAGCATTTGAAATACTCTACTCAGGTCCAGACTTAGAACCAGCAGTTAGTAAATATCTGAAAGATTCTAACCAGGAGGGCCCTCTGGAGAGGCATCTGTTACTAGTATCTTTTCTATCTCTATCTCATCAGTAATAGTGGGTATCCTAATTAGAGACCATGGGATATTGAAATGATTTTCATTGGTGAAATGAGATTGTTCAAGATATATGGTTGGTTAGCAATATTGCATAGGCACATCTGACTTGCCTAAAAAGAGAATAAATGCCCAGTGAACCAAGCAGTCTTGATCAGTGGTTCTTGATTAGGAGTTATTTCCCAATTTGGCAACGTCAACATCTTTGGTTGTCTCAACTAGAAGGATGGGCTGTTGCTAATATCTGGTCAGTAGATGCTAGAGATGTTGCTGAAAATTCTGTAATGCACAGAATCTTTCCACCTCATCCCCTAAACAAAGAATTATCTGCTCCAAAATATTGGTAGTGTCAAAGTTGAAAAACCCTAGCCTGAACTCTTCAGGGTGGTGCCCTAGGTCTAGGACTCTGTTCACATGTGTAGCCATTAACAGAGGAATCTGTCTTTTGTTTCTGACTAGAAATTTAAATGTCAGCTGCTGCTAGAACGTTGCTTCAATTCCCTCAAATGAACCTTTTATGGAAGGTGCTAGAATTCCTGAGAGGTCAGAGAACTGGGACATAGTATTTTGTGCATGTTTGCTACTACATGTTTGGACATGTTGCAGAATTCAGTATGAGACTTACTCTCACTGTGATAGAACACCTGATACATCAAGAGATTTTGAGAGCAAAGGCCTATGGTTTTTACCTATCTCTCATTATTACAGACTACTTTTATTTAACAAAACAATCTAATAATGGTATATTACTTATTTTGTTTAGATTAGTTCCCAAAAGGCAAGGTACAGATTCAACCTTCTATCACATTAACTACCCAGTACCTTGAGGAGCTACTGACATGCTTAATGTTTGTGTATACATTTAATAGGTTATACTGGGATGGGAAAAAGTAGGTTTATAGTTGTACATATGGAAAAAGACATGCAAGTTATGATTATGACAATAGCTTTATTAAACTTTGTGTTCTGTGTACTCACAACTGTAAACCTACGTTTGCCCAACCCTTTATTAAGCACCTTATCTATACCAGGCACTGTTATAGTTCCTATGGACATAGTGTTGTACAAAATAGACATAGAGCTTACTTTTTTATGGATTATATTAGAAATATGTCTGAGTTCCAATTAGGCAACTCATATTAACGCAAATGAGTGGGTGCAAATAAATGTAAGAGTAGAGGTCACATGCTATTGTCAATTTTACATAACAGATAAATTTTACCTCCAGAACAAAGTTTTCCCTAAATTTTTATGAAAATCTTTGCATATAAAATATCTGGAATAATCGCTCATAAGATAGATAAAATATAAGTTCTGAAAATCATTGCTACATGCTATAGAAAGTGAGATATAATTTTTGATAAAGTCTCTTGGTTATCTTAATTTGTAGACTGACCTTCCTCCCTTATGTGCAGAAATAAGCCCCTCTCCACTTGCCTGAATTTCACTTTTACAAATCACCATTAGAGTGTTTTTCATACTACATCATGTTTATGCACACTTTTGTTTCCCCTGCTAAATTGTGAACTGTTTAAGGTAAGAATGGCACATTTCCAGTACTTACCAAAGAACCTGGCACAGAGAGTTATGTTTATGGAACTGATGAATGAATAAACTATCATCACTTATTCCTACATCCAGAAAAGACACATATCACTTGTATTTATGGTTTATACATATTGTTTAATGTTCACAAGGAGAGAGTGAGTTTTATGTATATAAATTTTAAATGGAGAGAGTACACAAAGTACCATGGTTAAGGTGCCCACTTGAGAAAGGCTGGGTGCGTAGTATTAGGTGGCATTTATTATCTTGCTAAGTACATAATCCTACATCTTGTGTAGTCACTCTGAGAGTGGATGTGCTAGCCACAGATGTGATGGACTCCTTAACTAGACTCAGAAGACTGATGTACAGAATATAAATGCTAATACACTAATATTCACAAGTGTTGGCATGATCAGCGTATTCTTGATCTGTAGGAACATCCATTTGGATTCAGAATCAGAGCATTGAGATTTAGGTACACATTTCTTTAGTCTGGTGCATCCATCTCCCTGAAAGAGAGAGCGTTTTCATGGGACTGTAGTACTCTAAGTGCAACTGGCTAAGATGCTTCCTTCCCTGGATGGAGCTTGGCTGGGCACTCCAAATTTTTGCTGCTTCAATTTTCATTTTTGATAATTTCACGACAGAACACTCCTGCTAGTCCTTATCAACTCCACCAATTTACGATGAATACATTCTTTCTTTAGGGATATTATTATATTCGTTCAGATTCATTTTTGTCTTTTTGGTCAGAGATCTCTCAACTATTATCCATTGACTAAAAATCCCAATGGAGATTGTCACACTGTAGCTTCTATGAATCACACTATTAACTGTATTCCCTGCCATCATCCTCCTTCCTTTCCTTAATTCTTCTCCCTTTCCTTTTTCCTGTTTTTTTTCCTTTTTCCTTTCCTTTTCCTCCCTCCCTCCCTCCCTTCCTTCCTTCCTTCCTTCCTTCCTTCCTTCCTTCCTTCCTTCCTTATCCTTTCTTCTTTTTTTGTCTCTCAAAATTAGATCTAGTCATGCTAAATTTAAAAAAAATTATAGTTATAATTGTGAAAGGATCAACATTCACTATGTTAAATTTTTACTTAATTTTTGTTGAATACCATTGAAAATTTAAATAATGTTAAGAATAAAGAATTAAGTTCCAATCTCCTCTGATAGGTTTTTGTAATTTTAATTAGACATTCAGATACGACATCTTAGAAGAGATGCGATAAAATTTAAAATGTAGACAACAGGTAATACAATAAAGGGGTCATATAGGTGTTCATTTTTAAGAACCTTGCAGTGATATTTAATTTTTTTTTCTGAACAGAAATGAGAAGTAATAGTTTCTGGGGAAGGTTAGGTTTCCAGCACTTAAAAGGCATTCTAAACATTCAGAATTTACAATTTAAGAGAAAGAATTTGTAACTCCAGGAACTTTTTTTACCTGTGAGGGAAAAATCAATTGACAGGATTGCTTTGAAGTGTGTTAAAGGTAAAGGATAGAGGTCCCTCACCCACCTCTCTAGATTTAAAAATGGCTCTCTACAGAGCTGGAGGAAAAGTTCATCTCTGCTTTATTTTCCCCAGAGCTCTCTTTTCCCATTTTATTTTGTAGTGAACAGATGATAAAGAGGAAATGATTCAAACTTATTTACTTGCAAATAGACATATTCTACAAAGCTTTGCTTTGATTAAGGATAGTTAATAGCAAAGCTGCACTACCAATTTTTTATCCTTGAAATTCCGAAGTGATTCAATCAAAAACACATTCTGTTAAAACACAGTCACTCCTTAGCAAAAAACAATCTGCCAATATGTTGAGCATTCATTTGACTTTCTTATTTGTGACTCAGATATTACTCAATGTCACATCAAGTTGCTTTCTCTCTCATGATACAAATCTTCTTTAGTTGTGTGGTATACTGAATAAACTTGACTTTGTAATGTATTTAATTTCCACAAAGAACCAAATCCAATGCTTATATAATGGGTGTATGAGATAATTTTTAAAAATGTACATCCTTATGATTCAGAAATTTCCAACTGAATCCCAGACAAATATAACACGATATACCATCAAGGCTTGGAGGGGGGAAAAGTCAGTAGGCTTTTCCAAACTTGACATACCATTGAATTGCTATTTTTTTTCAGTTTCATCTATAAATGGCAAATTAACTATGCACTTGCTTAATCTTCTTAAAGAACTGCTTTGAGCATTAATTTAATTAGTACACAGAAAACTTGATTATATATACATGAAATATCTTTAGAGTTATTTGTGTAATGGTGAAAAAATGTAGGATAGTCTTAGTTTTAATTACAGAAATAATTTCTCATTCTTTTAGGAATAAACTTGGAAGATGAACGGTTTCTGTCTTGTACTTGGTACAAGAGCGAAGAAAATGAAGAAGATTTAGGCTGGCATAGAAGTAGTCAAGGACTCACTTACATTGGAAGGACATTTACCTGAAGTTACAAAATTCAGGCCAAGGGAACCCATTGTCTTAAGTCATTGTCTTGAGAAGCAAAATCATAGCTCACCACTATCTTCAGAATAAACATGAAATAAAAAACCTGTCCTTGCTTACAGCTCTCAGTGCCCCAGTAACGCTGACCTGCTTTCTTACCTACAGGCTTTTGCTTAATTGTTCTCCTCGCCTGGAACACTTTGTCCCTATTTAATTTTTCACTGCACTAGTTCCCACTCATCGTTTTTGGTGTCAGCTTAAGTGCCTCTCCCTTTGTGGAAGGCTTGGTCCCCCAAAGCTGGGTTAGGCACCCTTTCATTATGCTCTAGTAGTACTTTGTTCTTAGCTCTGTGGTAATGCTTTATATACTAAACTGTAGTTGACATTTTACTTGTTCACACACAACTAGACTTCTGGGTAGGAGAGGACAACACTATATCTTTTTTAATGGTGTAGTCTAGTACTTGGAACACAGAATGTGCCTGACAGACACTCATTGAATGATCAATGCATAAATAAACAAATGTCAGTGTAAACCAGTTGTTTTGAATGGGTGCTTGGTCTTGCCTACCAGGGGATTTTGGGTAATGTCTGGAGATATTTTGATAGCTAATATTTGCTGTATTTTGTGCTGTATCATCTGGTGCGTAAAGCCAGTGATGCTGCTAAAAATTATATAATGCTCAGGGCAGTCCCCCATAACAAAGGATCATCTAGTCCAAAATGTCAATAATGTCAATGCGAGAAACTCTGATATAAATAATACTATGCTTATTGTAGCAGGAAATACAAAGGCGGTCTCATGAGTAAGTAGTAGAAAAAAGAGGGTAGCAAAGGTAAACAACTTACATGTTTGGAAGCAGTTCAAGCTTAGGTACAAAGAGAAGTGTTCAGAACCAAGGTCATGGCGAGCAATGGGAACCAGTCTTCCTGTGTTCGTGATGCCAAGTGTGGTGGGCTGAGTAGGGGGAAGTCAAAAAGTTGAGATTTAGATATACTTATGATTTTCTTATCTCTTCTAGTTACTGCTCTTTAGTGTTGCCTTAATTTACTCCTACTGCCCATGGAATATTTGCGACTCAATTTTGAGGTTTTAAAAAATATATTTTCTTCGAACATGACAGATTGTATACTGGGGAGGAAAACTGAAAATGAATTCCCTATAATTTGTAGGAAGAAGATTGGAGACACAGAACCTGAAGTGCTTCCAATATAGAGATAGAGAAAACATTGTCTTTCTGTCTTATTAGAAATGGAGACACATTATTTCAAAAGATCTGTATAATATCTTTCTTTGATCACATTTTGTTTACAGTTAGCATAGTAAGACCATTTTTTCTATATATACATCTGAAATGCATTTAAATTGAAATCAAATTAGCCTTCAAAATCATATTCAGTATAACAAAAATGAAACCAATTAGTAAACAAGAAAATGTTTGGAATATTAAATAAGGACAGATGATATTTAATTGGCTTTGCAATTTATGGTGTATTATTCTGATTAATAATCAGACTTACTGTATCTATGGAAACAAGAGAAAAATTACTTCTGCTTCTAACAAATATACAAAGATGAGAAATATATTGCTTCTCTGAATAATCAGCACAGATGTTGTCCTTGTTATTAACCTTGTGTTATTATCTATTTTACCATAAGAAAAGCAAAATCACGTGGGTGGGGATCAAAAGATGTAAGATTCAGAAAATGAATGGAAGTTTCTTTAAAGAATATAAATTAATTGGGAGTTTTAAATTGCTTTCTAAATCAGGAAATAAAAAATATCCAAAGCTAGAAGGTTTTGAAGTAAAGTCTGTGATTTGATTCATGAATATGACCACTCTCTGTACATTTTATAGGCAAATTTTAATGGAAAATCTCTAAGATTAAGAACATTGAAAAATAAATATTAACCAAACAGGAGAGAGACTCTGAAAATATATTTCATAAAAATGATATGCCATTAATTTTTAAATGAGATGTCCTGGTGGCATAGTGACATCATGAATCTGGTTTTCATCAGGATCTGTAGTTTGATGATATTTCCTGGAAGATATTAATACTCTTCATGTGATTTTCACGATTAAAGGCTAAATGGGATTTACAAGACATTTTAAGCTGAAATGCAATACCTACCACCCATATCCACCTTCCCCTCTACTGAAGTTGAGAGATTGCTGTGTTTCTCTATTTAGGTTTAACATTTTAGAATCTGTTTTATATAGTTTTTTTTTTTTTCCAAATTAGGAAGTTGAAGAACCTTACTGCTTGTTTACATCAGTTCTTTCTTTTTATTTTTTTATTTGGTTGAACCAGTTCAAAAACAAAGCTTTTTTCATCTCACCTTTCCCAGTGAATTGAATCTGCCCTGTTTGTGTAGTTAATGATTGGGTTTGGCTCTCCTCCTGTGTTTAAGACCACTTGAAGCACATGTTCTGGGTGAAGCCAGAACCTGGTGCATCCGGGCAAGTGCCCAGCCTGGCTCCTGCTGAGAGGTGAGCCTCAAATGCAAAGGCCCATAGGAGACTCCCATCACTCTAGGAGGGCAGGGAGCTGGTGAGAGTAGAGTTTATTCTGGAGAAGTCTCTGTGTCTGCTGTAGCACATCCTAGATACCCTTTTAGATTGTAAGCACTGCATAGCTATTTAAGACATTAAAGGCCTGAGAAGGTGGTAAAAGGCACCATTTACCTCGCTTAACACACATTTTCTCACCTACAATTCACAACCCCCTGGCCAAGGCAATATTATTTTCCTTTTTTTAAAGACAAGGAAGCAATTTACCCAAAGTTACACATATAATCAGTGGTGGAGCTACAGTTCAAACTGAAATCTCTCTAACTCCAGCAGTGTTGTGTTCTCTCTCTGTAACTCCTTGTGGCTTTTGCAAATTCTCCAGAGTTGTCTTTTAAACCAAAACACGAAGTAGCATTGGTCAGATTTTCAAGTCAGATCACATAGTACCGATTTTTCTAATCTAGCAATCAAAGGTTAAAGGATTTAATAATAATCTAGAATCTCTTAGTTGGAATCCTGACCCAATTCTATTGTTACTTTGAATTCTAAACTTTAAATCATCTCAATTTTTACTTTACTGTGCAAAAGTTCATCATCCCAATCTGCTATCTCATATAGGTATTCTGTGGAATACTTAATGGGTGATTTAAAAATTTTTGCTATGAAACATTACATAATGAAGGCAAAAGACCCACTACTGACCGGGAACATAATGTAGCAGGAATACATCAATAGTTTTTGGCATCATTCATCTCAAAGAAAAGTTATACTAGACAAAGTTAAACAGGTAAAGAAAACTTTTCCTCAAGACTATTGCAAGGGCAAAGAGATTGCACTTGACTGAAACAAAGGGCTGGAGAGTTTTTAAAAACTGGGCCGAGGGGAGTCATAGACCACCTGCATCTGCCAATTGGCCTTACCCAAAGGAAGAGCAAACTTTCTGGCATCTTCATGACAGAAGGAAATTTACAGCTTGGAACAAGGTACCCCATGAAGTTTGGCTTCTATCTTCCCATAGAGACTGGGAGAAAGGAGTGCTATCTTCCTTGACCAATATATTTCAAAACAATGACTCTCAGGGCTTTGAGAAAAACATTTCCTCTCCCCTACCCCCCACCCCCTCATCATAAAACTAGCAAAAGTCTTCTAAGGAGATCTGTATACATTTCAAAGGGAACAGAGAAAGAATTGCAGTTACAAGTTTTCTAAAGTTAAGTGCTCTAAGAAAAGGGACTATAGTTAGAAACAAAGCTATCCAAAGTTTAGTCAAGCTGAAGGGAACATTAAGGACATCTTGGTTATTAGAAATAAAGCTTTGACTAAAGCCTAGAGTTAGCATTGTATCTGTGATATATTACTATGCGTATTTGGGAACTGGCATTACTTGTCTTCCGAAGATCTATGGGCTCTGAATAATCACATTGCTTTTAAGTCTGCATATGAACAAAGAAAATCCAGATATTTCAGATAAACAGTAAACCAGATTTCGACAATAGTCATAATAACTCAATCTAAGTGGTCAATTTGCATGTATTATTCTGATAATTTCCTCGATTATTAAATTTTCTTTGACTATAGAGATTTTTCTGTTCTCCCTCAGTTCTTATTAAATGTGTGATAGCTGAATCCTATAATGTTAGCTGTTGCCAGAGGAACAGCCTCCCTTATTAAAAACAAAATCCTGAGCCTCCACGGGTTTTGCCACTAGGAGAACATCTTGGAAGAGCAGATAAACAAGCAGCTGCTTCTTTGTTCTCCTGAATTTATCTTTGTCTTGTGATTCTTTTATTCCAATCAATCCCACTATCATCAAACCATTTTCCAGGGCTATTCCACAGTATCTTTACAGGTATGATTCAAATTCAAAAAAGGAACCCCATCATCATTCAGTTGTCTTTATTACAATTTCCACAGCATGGAATTTTCAAATATTCCCCAAACACAAAATCATAACAACAAAAATACAAGCACAGAAAGATATGTGAAGCATAAAAACAATCTGGCTTCCATAGAATAGGTTTCTGATACTAGTAAATAGTTCTTTTTCCAAGTCCCATAACCTCCGTCCACTATCCTGTCGATATGTCTCTCACAACTGGGTTTCTCCTCCCCAATCCATCTCAAGCTCCTCTCTTGCATTCTGTGATACAGACCCTAGCTCCACTAGGGCATTCTCTTCCCTATAGACATCGGCACTTTTATACTTCTGTATCAGTCCATATAGACTTATTCATTCTTGAGTGACCACTCATTTATCACTTCTTAGTGTTCAGGACTCCTGTAAAATGAATTACTTTCCTGTTTCCATAGTGTTTTTAATATTATTCTAAAATTTCACCTTTACTGTTATTATTTAGTTCTGTATCTATCCTCTTTATTAGACCTGAGTTCCCTGGAGGCAAGGACTGTGTTTTAGTGACCAACTACATTTAGCATAGTCACAAGCATGTAGCAGGCACTCAATAGCTTTTTGTTAAATTACATTGATAATTTTTATGTCCCTTTGCAAAGGATACCCACATCTTCATTCCAGCTGACTACTTTGAAGATTTTTGTCCAGGTCCTTGCTTTATAGCTCCAACTTGGTGAAACAGCCCATCCACCTGGACAATTTGATCTTTGTTACCTTTGCATTTAAGACCAGGAGAGTGAAATCTCCTGGTCGTAAAGTGAAATCTTGGGGTGTGAGTTGTAGGTTAGAGTAGAGGGGGCAGTCAGGTAAAGTTACTTTATTTTAATATTAGACTAAATCTCTTAAAATCCTATCACACAAGAATGCTGTTCACTTGGTACATAATTCAATCATTAATTTAGATAAAAAGAATAGTTTGCTGGAGGTGTTCACACGTAACAAAAATCTTGCGCAAAGGCTCTTCACTTGCAGAATATCTTTCTTAGTTAGTGCTGCCCATCTTTGAGCCCACAGGACCCTTTTGCCTGTTGACTGAGTCCGCAGACCCTGCCCTTGGGAAAAGAGGGGGGTTTCCACGAGGCCATTTGAGGTTTTCATCCCATTCTGTCCTTATCTGAGTCTCCTATCTAAGAATGAAACCTATGAGAAACCTCCAGCAACCCTTACTTTTCCTTTGCCAGGTCTTTGTAGGGAGAATAGAATGGTCTTCACTAACTGAGTTTGTGTAACAACCATGAAAACAACTATTTTCCCCAGGAACTAAAATTTGCTTTGGTATAATCAAAATCAGCTAGTGGGTACAGCTTTGTTACTGAATTTTGTCCAGTTTTCTTTTACTGTCATCAGACTCAATTTGTAAAGGAAATTCTCACTGTATGTGTGATCCATAAGCATGGTAATCTTACTGCATATTACCTGACATTGTAATAATTACTGAAAGCAGTAGGAATGAGGTAAGATACTCAAACTGGGAGAATAAGATTGATCAAGATATAGAAAAGATGCATATCAATTTTACAATTGGGCGATCATTTTTGCAAGACATATAATTTACATGGAACAATGGGGAAAAAGACAAGTTTAAATATTCTACGAATAATATTTAATTATCCCAAAAAAGATAAACAGGGAAGTATGTAAGACCAGGGCTTTTGTTGAGCAGGTGTTAGGCAAAGAATGTTTATAAAGGCTGTTAAGAAGTTCACCTTTGTTAAAGACCTCTTGGCTTTTAGTAATACTCTTTTATTAAAAACCTTACTATACATTATTCCTGGTGGTTACAATGGCACTAAGTACATTAAAAGTGGCTTGGTTGAGGGCACAGTCTTTCATTAAGGTTATAGTGAAATCTTTCCTTTGACCCTCTTATAGGCTGAATTATATGTCTCCCCAAATTCATATATTAAAGTCCTTCCCCAGTATCTCAACATGTGATTCTACGTGGAGATAGGTCTTTAAAGTCATTAAATGACTTTAATAAAGTTATTAAATGACCTGAATGACTGGCATCCTTACAAGAGGAAATCTGGGCACAGACACAGAGGGAAGACCATGTGAAGACACAGGGAAAAGATGGCTATCTGCAGACCAAGGAGAGAGGCTGCCGAAGAAATCAACTGTATCAAGACCTTGATCTTGGACTTCCAGCTAAAGAGCTGTGAGAAAGGAAACTCTTGTTTAAGCCACCCACCGGTCTGTGGTGCTTTGTTATGGTAGCCCTAGCAAGCCGCCATAATCCTCAGGACTAGAATTCTGTAGCCTCTGAGCAATGAATCCCCCACTTTGACTTCATGATGGGAAAAACAGTTTGTTAATATTTTATGTTATTTATAAGAAATAAAGATCTTATATTAAATTTCAAATTAGAGGCTCCTAAGCATTTTAGACACAAATGCAATTCACTGCAGCTGGCTAGGTAAGGATTACATCCATAATAAAAGTGCAATGTGTATTTGTTTCCCAGGGTTACTGTAACAAGTGACAAATCGGTGGCTTGAAACAACATAAATTTATCATCTCACAGTTCTGGAGGCTGAAAGCCCAAAATCAAGGTGTTAGCAGGGCCATGCTCCCTCTGAAACCTATAATAAAATCCTTCCTTGCCTCTGGCTGGCAATCTTTGTGTTCCTTGACTTGCAGCAGCTGCATAACTCCAATCTCTGCCTCCACCATCAAATGGATGGCATCCTCCCTGTGTCTGTCTGTATCTCTTCTCCTCTTATAAGGACACAAACATATTGGATTAAAGGTTGATCCTACTCTGGTATGACCTCATCTTAACTTAATTATTTACATCTGCTCTCTCTCTACTTCAAAATAAGGTCACTTTCTGAGGTCAAGGAGGTTAAGGCACCAGTATATCTTTTAGGGTGACACAATTCAACCCATAGAGATTCTTTGGAATACAGTGAATTTCTTGTTATAGGAAGGGCAAATTTAGTAAGTTCAAATGGGTAATTTGTTTATTGTTAGCAATAAAAAGAGTAGTTATATATAGTTTGTTTACAGATGCTGTTAGCCTGAATGGACTGGAAATAGAGTCTGTATACTTATTTGCATTTAATGAAATCATATTGCTTATGGTCAGTCATTAATTAGATATGTGCTGATAGTATTGCTAGGAATAATGTTTGCCAGACATTTTCTCATTACTTAATCTTCTCATGGAATCAATGCCCTCTCTGTTCATTCTATTTCTAGAGTCATCACTGTTTTCTTAAAATCATACTAGTATATATCAATTTATTATAATAACTAGAGGCCCGGTGCACAAAAATTTGTTCACTCGGTGGGGAGGGAGTGTCCCTCAGCCCGTCCTGTGCCCTCTCGCAGTCTGGGACCCCTCAGGAGATAATGACCTGCTGGCTTAGGCCTGCTCCCGGGTGGCAGAGGGCAGGCCCAATCCCTAGGTGCAGCCCCTGGTCAGGCTCAGAGCAGGGCTGATTGGGGAGTTGGGGCGCCGCCCCCTGTCATGCACAGAGCAGGGCCCATCAGGGGGTTAGGGAGCTCCCCACTGTCACGCACAGAGCAGGGCCCATCAGGGGG
>NW_005353838.1:13582279-13588400 GCF_000412655.1 Myotis brandtii | reverse complement strand
GTCACTGGAGCAAGCAAGCCTCCCTGTTCACTTCAGTGCATGGCTGCCGGCCGCCATCTTGGCTGGCAGTTAATTTGCATATCGCCCTGATTAGCCAATGGGAAGGGTAATGGATGTACGGCTAATTATCATGTTTCTTTTTTATTAGATAGGATTTATGTGAAATCCATAATTTATATTTAAGCGCTCATTCCTCCTTTTCTGAACATACCATGTGCTTGCTTTCACGTATGAAGGAAAACCGTCATTTTTCTCTTCTCAAATTACTTTCTTTTCAGACTTAGGCCAACAATGACAGTGTACTAGTAAGTGACTATATATACTGATGGCCCCTTGGCTGACCTCCAAGCTGCTACAGACCATGCTACTTGTGGGAGAACTAATAATGTCTGTGACCCTTTGCTGAGGAAATCTGCATTAGCTGCATTACTAATTTTCAGAAGTTTGTATCCCTACTTCACTATGAGCCACTTGTGAGCAGGAACTGAATTTTATTGCAGACGTATGTGCCTGGCACTATTCTAAAGGAACCATCTCTCATTTTATAGAGGAGCAGATGGAGGCCTATAGAGAGGTTATGTGAGGAGTGAAATATTCCACAGCAAGTGAGTAGCAGACAGAATTTGAATCCAGGGAGTCTGATCTCCGGGATTGGGGTCAACTCCATTCAGTAGTCCTGCCTTCCCACATAAATGGCCAACCAGTAAATATTTCTTAAAAGCCATGGTAAGATGTGTATTTGGGGATAATTAGGCCCACTGTTTCCCTTTCATACTTAGTCAAGTCAGAAATAAGGGTCTGTGACCTTGCAAAATTGTTTTCAGGTTACTTATTTATATCTCTCCCTTTTGTGTGATTAGATAACTTAGCGCCTTTTAAAAAAGGAAAGGGGAAATTTCATTGCCTAGAAGTTGATTTTATAAATTTTATTTTTGAGGCCTGAGCAGAACTTCAAATTTTTTCTTTACTAGATTAAAAAGTTATATAATAGTACTTAGTTGTTGCAACAAGATCACATTTGAGATCTAAAGAGACTAATCATATCTCCTTCAATTCTTCCTCTAGTCCTGAAGTTACTATGCTAATATCCCACTATCTATCCTCCCACACTCCTTTCCAAAATAGGGTCAAAACATATGCATTTCTACAACTTGCTGCCTTCATTGAACAGAAATGTCATCCCTTCAAGTTCATTTCTTTTTTTTTTATTGCTTAAAGTACAAGTTCATTTCTAAATATGTAATTTATTTTAAAGATCACTCATTTTCCATCGTATAAAGGCACTGATTCAACCATTCCCTTAGTGATGGGCCTTGGGGTTATTTCCAGCCCCTCTGCTCCCTTTGCTATGAAATAATAAGCTTATGAAAAGTGTCTGTTGGTCAAAGTATATGTATATTTTTAAATAGATGTTGCCAGATTACATTACTCAAATTTACTCATTTAAACTTTTGTAATATAGAATTTTCTTTTTGAAATCAGACAGTATTATTGTCTTTTTGATATGTTGAAAACTTTTAAGTCTCTGCTGCAATATTTTTATTGTTTAAAGTATTGCAAATAGTAGTCCATATGTCTCCTTTCTCCCCCATTGCCCTCCCCTGGCCTCCCTCACCCTCCAGCACATGCCCTTGCCTTGCAATTTTTTAAATGTATCCTATTCCAGAATGAAACTCATGAGAAATTCTGATGATATGCTTAATAGTCATACAGGGTATAAAGGAGGCCCCTCAAACTTGTTTTCTGTTTCCTTTCAAAGAGTAGAAAGGAGTTTAGAAGAAAATAGACCCAGCTTATGAGGGTTCCATGATTTTGGTTGGCTCATGACCTTGGGTTTCTTCTAGACCAAATCTCATGGTTCAGAAAAAAAAATGAAAGAAAAGAAAAGAAAAAAAAAGAAAAAAAGAAAAAAAGAAAAAAAGAAAAAAAATGAAAGAAAAGAAAAGAAAAAAAAAGAAAACTTTTTTTATGGTCTCTGTGCAAAAATACCTTTTATTTTAGCTAATATTTTTTTCTGGATGTATCTGGACTTAGCACTGCTGTTTTGGGTTTGCTTGTTTTCTTTTTATTTTTTTAAAATTTTTATTTATTTGTTTATTTAATTTAAATTCTTTATTATTGAAAACATTGCATACGTCTCCTTTTTCCCCACTGAGCTCTCCCCAGCCGCTCCTGCCTCCCCCTCATGCCTCCCCCAGCACATGTCCCCACCCCAATTTTAGCTAAACTCTTCCTCACTGAATCATTTAAAATAAATTGCATAAATCATCAGACTTCACACATATATTCTAGCGTGCATTTCTAAATAACAAACTTCTATATAATAACAGAGGAAGAGACAGAGGAAGAGAGAGAGAGAGAAACAACTGAAGTGTCCTTGACAGATGATTGGATAAAGAAGATGTGGTACATATATGTTTTTTGTCTCCACTTTGTGACCAGGTTCTAACTCATACGCTTTTGGCAGTGAAATGTAAGCAGAAGTGTCGTGTCACTGCATGGGACTTTCGGAAAGTTTCCTTAAAGAGAAGGATATTGCCTTCTTCTCTCCTATCACCCTGCTGCAAGAAAGGCCACAGGACAGTTGGAGGTCAAGTTGGCATTTTAGACTCTGAGGATCAGGGTCACACACAGGCCTGGTGGAACAGAGAGCTGGAAGCTATGTCAGATGAATATTATTTTTTTCATTTTTCAATTTTGCAAGTTGAGATTAATAATTAGTCCCCTAAAATATTTTTCTTGGTCTTTGCATGCTTCAAACCTGTGTAAGTTTTAAGGCATCACTGTATTTGCTTTAGAAACACTCTTAAAGCAATTTTATTTATTGTGGCATGCGAGGAAGGCAAGGAGATATAAACTTTTGACATCTCCCATTGTGGTGGTATTTCATGTCTAAATGAGTAAAGGCTTTATTTTTCACAACTATTTGACCTTTAGTTTGGGAGTCAGTTGTGTAACATTCCAGGTTTCTCCTGCAGACACCACAAAGGTAATTGAATAGTACTCCTGCTGCAAAACTCGCTTCCCCTTTTGGAAAATTACTTCGGAATATCAGGCAGAGATATCAAGCACAAATATGTATTGGCTGACAAGAAAATGAAGTTTCTTAGTCATCCTATTGAATAATTCCTATTGGAACCAAACCTTTGTGGCAGTCATGTAATTTTCTTACTAATTTCCTAATTCTTTACTTCTCATACTAAAGTTGTAGCAATTGTTATAAAATGGCATCAGTGGAAGTGATTCAGAATACCAGGCTGCTAAATTTGGTAATAGCAGAAAAGGATGTTTCTGCATTTTAAAGAGAGCATTATAATTAATCACTAATTAATTAATTAACTAACAAAGGTAGGCTCTCCCATGGCTTTTAATGCTTCAAATTATTTACCCTAAATTATGATTATGTAAGAAACAAAATTTATAAAGTTGTTATGTATTATTTTTATGTTGCAAAGCAAGAATAAATGCTAAGTCAAATCTAGGTATTTACAAAAATAAATACAAAATTCAGTTGATTGAACTTGTTATGCAAAGGTCAAGTTTATAAAAAATATTTGTATAGCAGTTTTGTTATTTAGAGGAGATGAAAAGCAAATCCATAACTGGTAGATGGTCTTAGACCAGTGATGGCGAACCTATGACACGCGTGTCAGAGGTGACACGCGAACTCATTTTTTTGGTTGATTTTTCTTTGTTAAATGGCATTTAAATATATAAAATAAATGTCAAAAATATAAATCTTTGTTTTACTATGGTTGCAAATATCAAAAAATTTCTATATGTGACACGGCACCAGAGTTAAGTTAGGGTTTTTCAAAATGCTGACACGCCGAGCTCAAAAGGTTCGCCATCACTGTCTTAGACTGTTAAGAAAGAAGGAAAGTCTTGGAAAATATAATCACTAATATCAGCTTCACAGATTTATTAAAACATAAATTTCCAGACTTGAAAGGCATGTTATCAAGCTGAATACCTCACATCGAAGCTTCATCCATCATGCTAGAAATCATAACTTGAATAATCAAAAGAAATATTTAAAATGTAAAGCCCATAACATAAAGCAAAAAAATAAGTAAAGCCCATAATTCACTTCTGATTTCCAGTATCATAGGATTTATACATAGCAAATAGAAATATACTATAAATAGTATATATTATTATACAAAATAATATGTATTTGGGTTGTTTCATGTTGTTTAAGAGAGAATAACTAGAATAACAAATCAGATTTTGACTGTTATAAGTGACAGTTGAATCATCAGATTTTTTTTCCAACAGAACAATTTCCTTTTAAATTGTGGTTTTCTATCACCAGGAGCGGTTAGACATATAAAAGGCACATGGCTGTTAAGTGTGATCTTTGATGATGTGCTTTTTATGCATATTTTATCAATCAATACAAGAATCTCTGTCATTTTTTTATTATCCCTCTTTGCCACCAACTTGTGGTCTCAATGTTATTGTGTTTACTGTTTCTCTCCCTATACGAGCTACCTTATAGTAATTGGCCACCCCTACCTGCACCAAGGGCAAAACTATTGTCTCTTTTTAAAAGGTAGATTCGATTTGCTTGTTTTTACAACATCAAAGTGGAATTATTCAGTATGTATTCTTTTGTGTCTGGCTTTTGCCCAGTGATATTTATGAGATTCATTCAGATTTTTTTTTTGTGTGTGTGGCTGTAGGTTATTCATTCTAATCGCTGTATAGGGTTTCACTGTGTGACTATTCTACACTTTATCCATTGTATTGTTGATGGGAATTTGGGTAGTTTGAAGCTATTGAATAATGCTGTAATGCTCATTCTATTAACTTTTATCTATTTTCTGTTTTTCTAAACATATGTATACATTTCCATCAGAAATATATTTAGGAGTGGCTTGCTTGGTCATGGGTTATAGGTATGTTCACCTTTAGCAGACGCTGCAAAATATTTTTCTGAAGTGGCTTTATCCAGTTTACAGTCTCACCAGCAATGTCTGAGAATTCTCGTTGCTTCATTTCTTTGGCAACATTTACTATTGTCAGTATTTGTAATTTTAGCAGTGCTAATGGATATGTTGTAGTCAGAATGACCTTTCTAAAAATATATATTTTTATTGATTTCAGAGAGAGGAAGGGAGAGGGAGAGAGAGAAACATCAATGATGAGAGAGAATCATTGACTGACTGGCTGCTGCCTGGGGACATGGGCAAGTGCCCTGACTAGGAATCGAACTGTGACCTCCTGGTTCATGGGTTGACACTCAATCACTGAGCAACGCCAGCCTGGCAGAATGACCTTTGTAAAACCATAAATAGGGTTACGACCTTTCTAAAAATATATATTTTTATTGATTTCAGAGAGAGGAAGGGAGAGGGAGAGAGAGAAACATCAATGATGAGAGAGAATCATTGACTGACTGGCTGCTGCCTGGGGACATGGGCAAGTGCCCCGACTAGGAATCGAACTGTGACCTCCTGGCTCATGGGTTGACACTCAATCACTGAGCAACACCAGCCTGGCAGAATGACTTTGTAAAACGATAAATAGGGTTACATCCCTTCTTTTCTTAAATAGCCCTTGAATGGCTTCTAATTTTACCTAGAAGAAAATCCAAACTTCTTATCATGGCTTATAGACCTCTGCATGATCTAGCCCCCTGCCTATCTCTGATTTCATTTTATATCATAATCTTCCTTATGTTATAGATTCTAGATTCACAGACTTTATTTCCATTTTTTGAAAATTATAAGCTCTTCTTTTTTATATTTTGTTTTTATGTTACAGTTTGCATTTAACACTATTTTGTATTTTTTTTCTAGGTGTACAGCACAGCAGGTAGACTTTCATATAGTTACAAAGTGATCCCTCTGATAATTCAAGTACCAACCTGGTACCATACACATAATTATTACAATATTGTTGACTATATAGTGGCCAGGTGCATGGATTCGTGCACACTGAGAGGAAATTAATTAGAAGAAATATTTTAATATCGCTACTCACCCTTTCTCTATAATAGAAGTATCAGAGATGAAAGAAAATTAGTAAAATGAATATGAAAATAATATATAAATTGATTAATAAATAAACAATAACAACATGATATAACAACAACAAAGACATGATATAAAAACAA
>NW_005353838.1:13517237-13581461 GCF_000412655.1 Myotis brandtii | reverse complement strand
GGGGGGGGCCTCCCTCTAAGGGGCAATCGATCGCAGGGCTCCTGGACTGCGAGAGGGTGCAGGTCGGGCTGAGGGACGCCACCCCCCCCCCACCAGTGCACAAATTTTGTGCATTGGGCCTCTAGTATATATATAGAAGAAGATTCCCTATGCTTTACCTTATGTCCCTGTGACTATTCTGTAACTACAAATTAGTACTTCTTAATCTCTTTGTCTTTGTCACTCCCCAAACCCCCCTTCCCTCTGGTCTTCATGACTTATAGGTCATCTCTGTATCTATAAATTTGGTTTCCTGTCGTACATTTAAGTCCTTTATCCATTTTGAGTTTATTTTTGTGTATGGTGTAAGTTGGTGGTCTAGTTTCATTTTCTTGCATATATCTGTCCAATTTTCCCAACACCATTTATTGAAGAGACTATCTTGGCTCCATTGTATGTTCTTGCCTCCTTTGTCAAATATTAATTGAGCATATTGGTTCGGGCTAATTTCTGGACTCTCTATTCTATTCCACTGATCTATATGTCTGTTCTTGTTCCAGTACCAGGCAGTCAAACTATTTCTTACTTTAGAACTGTTATGCTCATTTTTATCCCAGATCTTTATTTATTCAGCTTAAGATTTTAATTCTAATGTTAAACAATGTATTTTTTTTTTTTAGCGCTGATCATGTAGGCAGAAATAAAGGACCAGACATCACTTAAAAAGCTCACTTTGAGCCCTAACCAGTTTGGCTCAGGGGCTAGAGCATCGGCCTGCGGACTGAAAGGTCCCAGGTTTGATTCCGGTCAAGGGCACATCCCCAGTAAGAGGTGTGCTGGAGGCAGCTGATTGATGTTTCTCTCTCATCAATGTTTCTAACTCTCTATCCCTCTCCCTTTCTCCCTGTAAAAAAAAAAATCAATAAAATATATTTTAAAAAAATTAAAAGCTCACTTTGATTAGGGTAGAGTATCAAAATTTGGAAACAGTGAGACTTTTCAAAATCACTATTTTGTCTTCCCTTTAGAATTAGTCTCAGGCTTTTCTGTCAGCAATGATCAAGGAGGAGAAAAAAGTCTCTTCAACAGCCTTTTGGAGTTACTGGGATCAAAGAAGTGTTGACATTGACTGAAGCCCACTTTCTGATCTGCAGAAATTTCTCTTCCAAATAAACATAGGAGGATGAGTGCATTTTCCTTCGTGGGGGATTGCATTGTTTGAGCAATAACTGTACATACTATACACTATGATTTATTGGGAAATGGAAAGAACATCTGTCATTTTTAGGAATCCTTTTCTTCAGGATGGCTTTTATAAATCATTCCCGTCATGCACTATAAAAGAATCATTGGCTGTTTCACTTTTACTTTCTGTCAGTGTTTTGAAGTTTTAATTGATTATGTATTTGTTGAAAGGAAGAGATTGACATGATCTTGTTTTATGTGTACTTAAGGCAATTACGACTCTAGTATTTATTATGGTAGAGTATGATAATTAATGGTGATTGTACAAGCTTTAATTTTTGTTATTTTGTATTATTAAGAACTAGTTTAGAGTTAAGTAGGGAAATAGAGTGGCAATTAATACAAATATTAAATGCGCATATTAGGTAGATAATTTTGGAAAGACTAATATATTCTTTTTGAGGCAACAAATATTAATAAAATCTAAATCATAAAACTAATATGTATTAGATTATATCATAATTTTAATCTTTGTACACTTGTTTAGTGTACTTGCCTCATAAAAAAAGTTGTCAAGTCCAGCTAGGTGGCTCAGTGACTGAGCATCGACCCAGGAACCAAGAGGTCATTGGTTTGATTCTCGGTCAGGACACATGCCTGGGTTGCAGGCTCGATCCCCAGTAGGGGATGTGTAGGAGGCAGCCCATTGATGATGTTCCTCTCTCATTGATGTTTCTGTTTCTATCCCTTTCCCTTCCTCTCTATCAAGAAAAAAAATATTTTTAAAAAGTTTTCAAACTGTTTCATGTTTTTTTGCAAACTCTTCACATCGAGTGAGAATGAATTAACAGAGGGATACTGACCTTGTGCCTTCAAAATTTATAAGGAAGAACATTTTTACAAAATTATATAAACATTAATGGTAAACAATCTTTAGCTCAAACATAAAGAACATAAAAATATGACAAAAAGAAGAGTGTTGGGAAAAACAGGGATATCTAAAACCCATTTTGTACTCACGAATCAAACTTCAAAACAACAGAATGATAAAAACAATGAAAAAATTTAGTGTTTTGTGGTTATGGCAGTTAAGAATTTCAAGAGAAATCTTGTTGTAAAGATTGCTACCAACTGCCAACCATTTCAGTAGTTGATAATGAAGGCTTTTACAGATTTGCTTAAGGTATGGATGTTAATCTGGAAATACACTACAAAAAAACCCGGTTTCCTGAATTCTCTAGTGTATAGAAAAGTTTCCAGTGGTTGGCAAACTGCGGCTCGCGAGCCACATGCGGCTCTTTGGCCCCTTGAGTGTGGCTCTTCCTAAGCCTTAGGAGTACCCTAATTAAGTTAATAACAATGTACCTACCTTTATAGTTTAAGTTTAAAAAATTTGGCTCTCAAAAGAAATTTCAATCGTTGTACTGTTGATATTTGGCTCTGTTGACTAATGAGTTTGCCGACCACTGGTTTAGACACATTATTAAGTGGACCAATCAAAGTATAGTGTCTACCAGAACAATCTAGAGATGACAGTCCTGAGAAATTATTATTCTCAGAAAATAATATAAAAACTTAGAAAGGCAGTGATTAGAATTTGTAATACTCTGAAGTAATAAATATATATATTTGAATAATTTTTTATTATTTTTGGCATGTGTTTTTTTTAAAATTTTATTTTATTGTTTAAAGTATTACAGATAGTAGTACATATGTCTCCTTTTTTTCCCCCCTCATTGACCTTCCCCTGGCCTCTCCTACACCCCAGCACATGCCCTCACCTCACCCCCCCAGTGTCTTGTGTCCATTGGTTATGCTTATATGCATGCATACAAGTCCTTCGGTTGATCTCTTACCTCCCCCCCACAACACTCCCCAGCCTTCCCACTGTAATTTGACAGTCTGTTCCATGCTTCTCTGCCTCTGTATCTATCTTTTTGTTCATCAGGTTATAATGTTCTTTATTATCCATAAATGAGTGAGATCATGTGGTGTTTTTCTTTTACTTCCTGGCTTATTTCACTTAGCATAATGCTCTCCAGTTCCATCTATGCTGCTGCAAATGGTAAGAATTCTGAAGTAATAAATATTTTTGAAAAAATTTTGTTTATTCTTACATGCCAGATGTTCTTTCCATGATGGTGATATTGGGCTTGTTCTAATGCTCAGCTTACAATTAAAATATATCCCACGGCACCACCAGTATTTATTTATTCATTAATGATAGGCATGTACTAATATTTGAAGTCCTAGATCTACTATATTAAGTACCTAGTAAATTAAGTATATTAAGAAATGAACAGAAAAATGGAAATTGCAAAAGGCTGAAATAAAGATGGTAATCGGTAAGATTTTAAAATGTCAGTTGCTAATTATCATGGCTTCCTAAAATCGTTAGATAATATTTTAAGAAATAAAGTGAGGGCAATACATTCATCACAAATGATAGTTACTGTAAATCCGTCATGTGAGTCGTCCTCCTAACTTAAACTTTCAAAGGGCTCATGAGATTGCCATGCTTTCAGTTCCTAATGTGAATAGTGAAGAGCACTTCTTTATTTTTTTAATATATATATTTTTTATTGATTTCAGAGAGGAAGGGAAAGGGAGAGAGAGATAGAAACATCAATGATGAGAGAATATCATTGACTGGCTGCCTCCTGCACACCCTCTACTGGGGATCGAGCCTGCAACCCAGGTATCTGCCCTTGACCGGAATTAAACCCTGGACCCTTCAGACACGCTATCCACTGAGCCAAACCAGCCAGGGTGAAGAGCACTTCTTAATAGAAGTGTTAGCTGCTTCTATTTCTTACTGTTTGCTCATGCTTGCTTTATTATTAGGCCGTCTTTAGTCTTTAATTTATTTACAGGACTATTTTTAAGCCACGTGAGCATTTTCTGAGAATAAATTTAGTTAACACAGTATAGGATAATCTGTAAGTTAATTAACTGTTTACAAGTAAGCTTGTAAGAATCACAGTATCCTGGCTGTTCACAGTATCCCAAGGCTCTGAATTTCTCTCTCAACATCTGAACAGCCAAATTATCTTTTAGATCTTAGCCTCATTGTCATGCTTTCTTTTGGTTATGGTCTTCTGTGGGAAACCTTCAAGATGGTTTAAATATATATTTATTTCCAAAGTTTCCCCTTGCTCCATATTTGTAGTTACCATTAAAAAGAATCTTAATACAGTCAGTTCTATTTTTTTTAAATTTAAAGTAATAACAATTTTATAGTTGGAAAGGATTTTATAGCTAACGACGATATCAATCTCCTCATTTTTATTATTTATTTCCTCCCAATAAGTTAGTTTTTATTCTTATACATCTTCAACTATCCAATGTATCTGTCTCCCAGTTATTTACCTGAGAGAGTGACTTGTTTTTAAGTCAAAACATGCTATACTCAGAGATTATTAATTTAAAAAGATTCTTGAAAACTAATAATGACATTTCAAATCTTTTTTTGAGAATATATTTTAGCAAAGAATTTCTCAGTGCAAAGTATGTACATTCTCAAAACGTTCTTAAATGGTGAAGAAAGGTTATGCTATTTTTAAGATAGTCATGATTTTTCCATTGCACTATAACATAGAAGACGTGATATTTAAAACCATTGGATAATTTGCATGAAAAATGTTTATTTGCCTACCTCATAATTTACTAGTTATGGCAGGTGGCATCCACATGGGTTAGAAATAAGTTATTTTATCCTTGGGCTCTTGATTCCATTTTCTTATTTCTATTATCAAATGCTCTGAGCATCTTGACAAAATCATTCATCAGCAATGTGTTTGGATGATGTAATGAACTCCGGTAGCATGGGAATTCATTATTCTGAATTGAAGAGAACCTCTATAGAAACCTTTTTTAGGTTAAAGTTCTGTGTCAGCTGAAAGCTCTAAAATCAGGGAAATGATGACTATGAGCCACTGAAACTAACTTTGCCATATGAGTCATTGCCCAGCTGTGATGTCAGATAAGAGATTACATTTGTTCACACCTCTTCACTTTTCATGTGTTATGAACCAGAAAGCATTGACAAAGCTTTACTGATTTAATAGTTCAAGGGTTTCTCGGTTTATACTTTTGAATACATATCTTGAAATCCTAACAGGATATATATGAGACTCTGAACATTCCTTGCGAGAAATTTCTTTCAAATTTTATGACGACTTATGACTAATGAAACACTGAATTTATTTTGCCAAGTTATAATCTGAAGCCAGATTTTTTTATGAAGTGGCAGGAAACATTTTTTTCTAAGGCAGCTAACCAACATTGAAAGATGATGCCTTGGAAAGTAATAATAATGACATAGAAATAATGATAATAATGTCAATTACTTATTGAGGGCTTACTATGTGTTGGGCATTGTGCCGAGCATTATACGTGTATTATTTCATTTGTAAACTCTATGAGTTAAGTTGTAATAATATCTCTGTTATACATGTAAAGATTCTGAAACTCTGAGAAAAAAGTTAAATAACTTGCTAAAGTTCACACATTGAAAGTAATGGAATAAGAATTCAAATGTAGTTCTGCTTAAATCCAGAGCCCACACTCTTAACCACCTCAGTAGATACATCATCGGTAGAGATGTTCAAGTCTAGTTTAGAAGATGGCTTGGCAAGGATATGCAAGAAAGGTTTCCAACATCAGCTAGATGGTTGAACAAAGTAAATTAAAACTTTCAAATCCTGAGAATCTGTGATTCTATGTTTATATCAGTAAGAAATGTATTTTTATGTACCTTTAAATTTCAGAAGGAGAATCGTGACTAGAGTTTCATCAAAGATGGATTTAAAATCAGTTTTAATTTAAAACACTAACAAGGAATGTGAAATAGTTTAGAAAATTTGGTTCCAAAACAAATGTTCTCTTAAATTGTGGGTTAAATTTAGTCAAAGAAAATGGTGCAACTTCTTTGAGAGATGCCTTGTTTCAGGCTCTTGTATCTCATCTAAATATTGAAGGACTTCTGCATTGGTTTACCCGCCTGAGACTCATCTCAACATGCCATTTATCCCTGTTTATGCCAGTCATCAGAGAAAACCCCAGATTTGCTGGTCACTCCATCTTTAGCAAAATCCTGACATCCATGACCACATGAATGGTCCCTTTGCCTTCTTGCTCTAGTGCAGTGGTCGGCAAACTCATTAGTCAACAGAGCCAAATATCAACAGTACAATGATTGAAATTTCTTTTGAGAACCAAATTTTTTAAACTTAAACTATGTAGGTAGGAACATTGTTATTAACTTAATTAGCTGTGGTTTGCCGACCACGGCTCTAGTGGAAACTGGCCTTTCCCATGAGGGTACTCCATCCCGGTAGCCTTCTCACGTGGTGGCTGCTTTTTATTTACTAGTATAGTTTGTATACAGCTAGACCTGAAGTTCAGGGCAGACATGCTTTTTGTCCCTTATTGCAGATCATTCTTTTTCCATCCTCTCTAGAACTCTGAGTTCCATGAAAATGGCTTTTACTTAACCCCCATTTATCTATGATTTTTGTTCCTGGCTCACTATCACTTTCTCTAATATTGTGCCGTTATTGGTAAAGACGAAACCTCCAATATTTCTTTGATCTCTTCTCCAATGTTCTATTCTCCACACTGCCACAGTTGCCTGCATCATTGTCAAAAGACGTCTCCCTCTTATCCCACTCTGTTTTCTCTCCCCATTCCTTCCCACCCCCAGCTGCTATCACTTTATCACAGACCATGCAATTTATACTTTATTATGTTTGTTTTTAATTGTTGTTTCTCACATCTAGAATTAGTTCTTCAAGATCAGATATTTTTAAAGAAATATTGGCTAGTTATATTTCAAATCAGTTTTTTTCTTTCCTGGGCATGGAGGTAGACTGTATTTCCCACGCATCCTAGCTCTTTGGTATATCCTTGCACCTTGTTTCTGACAAATCGAATGTGAATGAAATGATGTGCACTATTTTGAGGCCTGACCTGCATATTCTCTCTCCTCCCCTCATCTGCTGTGTGAATACTCCACAGAATAGAGGAGTAGGGGAGCCACAAAATAGAAATAACTGGATTCCTGAATCACCACCTGATGGCTGCTCATCAAGTGCACCCATTGATTTCATACTGACATAGAAGTGGAATTCTATTGTATTAAACCTTGAAAATTATTGGGTTATTTGTTATAGCAGCTAGCCTACTCTGAATCACACAAAACTATAGTCCAGCGGTTCTCAACCTGTGGGTCGTGACCCCTTTGGCGGTCGAACGACCCTTTCACAGGGGTCGCCTAAGACCATCCTGCATATCAGATATTTACATTACGATTCATAACAGTAGCAACATTACAGTTATGAAGTAGCAACGAAAATAATTTTATGGTTGGGTCACAACATGAGTAACCTTATTTAAAGGGCCAGAACGTTGAGAACCACTGCGTATAGTCCAAGCATCTAGAATTGTGACTGGAGCATAGTAATTTTTCATTAACAGATATGTTTTCCCTTTTTTCTTTAATATAATGGAATTAAAGATCTCAAAATTACTAGTACCTGATAAACCAATATTTCAGAACTGGTGATAGACTAAGATTAACAGTGCATATGGCTTGGTTGGAACTGCTATGCATTCTGGTGATCTGTGCAAAGAAAGTAGTTGGCCAGAGCATGATGTCCTTAGAAAATGGGGTCTTTCTCTAGCTATAACATCAGAATAGAAAGGCTAGTGAAATACTACGTAAATTAATCTATTCCAAGTTAAGTCTGAAAATTAAGTACTTATTTATCTTATAGTGTTTATAACCTTTGCTCAAAACACTTTTTGCTGGACGGGGAGAAGACTATAATTCAACTGATTACTCATCATTCTCATATTTACCTTTTTTATTTATAGTAGGAGTTTTCTAGAAGGCTGGACAGAGTTAAAGTCCTTATTTTAGTGCTGCTATTACAATTATCTTGGATATTTGAAGTCAGAAATATATTGCTTCTTCTCTAGGAATCTCCAAGTTTTACCAGACCTTTAAAAAATGTTTTATTTTTCTTCAGAGATGAATGAAAAATCTGATGAATTTGAATGAATATGAATGTAAAAATAATACATTTACAGGGAAAAGCTAAGCTTGATATAAAAATAAAACTTAAATTCAGAAAAATCTGACTTTCTGCCTGATTTCATGTGTATATCAATTTACATTAACCAAATGAAATGATATAACGCAGGCAGACAACTACTTAATAACCCTGCCCATAAGTAGCATGAACACACACAAATATTTCAAGAAACACTATTTCCCTGAAAGAACCCTCATAACTTGATGAAGGGAAATAATTCATGCTCTGAACACTATTTTATGTATTTTATATCTATTTAAATTGGAACAGAGTTCCTCAGTTTTGCCCTTACCTATAGTGAATGATTTGTAACAATAATATAATCTAGGCTGAAAAAAAGCGGTCTTAAATTTTCTATTTAAGTACACAATCTGATCATGTTGAGAGACATTTCCCAGAGATCTGCAAATTATATTTTGACTTCTTAATTCACTCTTTTCTTCTGCCAAACGCCATACATTCTATTATAAAACCATGTTGCTGATTATATTACCATTAATTTCTGACTTATGTGTAACATGACTTTTAAATATCCTGTGCTCTTTCAGAATTATTCAAATCGCATCTTTTTGTAATATTAGTAATACTTGCAATTTTAAAGAGGCAAAATTTGAATGAGTAGAAATAGCTCTGGTTTGCAAGTTAAAGTAGAAGACTTTCTTACATGAAGCTTCAATAGGAGTCATAGTTGATGTTCATTATAATTTTTTTCAAGATTTTTCTTGAGAAGGCTTCTCAAGTATATTTCTAACACTTTTTGAAACACCTTTTCCATAAAATAGCTTTTTTGAGGTATTCTGAAATCTTGATGATTTAAGGATTCAAAACTTCTATAATCCTATAGTGTATTATATTTGAGAACTTCAAAGTAGTTTATAAATATTAATTTCTTTTATAACAGATACTAGTATACAGTTACCTTCACTGTATTTTATAATCTGTATAAACTGAGTTTAAAAATCTTAAACACATCTCTGCTTCCTGTTAGCCTTGTAAATTGTGATTTTGGAAAATGTTTAGTTGGTATCCATATGGAACATTCTTCCAGGAGTGTTCTGCCAACATTTAGAGAACATGCACTGGTCAGTTTTTCCATTGTGGAGTTGCTGTTTGACCTTAACGTGACCTATCTGAGGGAACCCAGAACCACATGAGGAATCTGGTTCTAAGGGCGGAAACTATCTGTACTAGTGTTGCATGAACTAGGGAAGTACCAAAGAAGCTTTACCATAGATGAGGAAAGTGTAGTCACTGGGAGAAAGAACCTCACCCACAAAGAAAGGCAGAAATCCTTAATTTGGGGAAACACTCTAGCGTCCTTACTAAAGAACATCCTTAAGAATCCAAGGAGAAACAGCATCTACTACCTCCTTGGTCTGTGTGTGTTTTGAATAAATTCTGAAGTGCATCTTTGACCTCAGCACAGCTTATTGGGAACAGTTGGAAGGCACAGATTTGGGCCCACACCCCCCTAATCTGCCTTCCAAATTCCTTCTTGCATTTTTGCTTGCTTGTATCCTGTGCGTTCTGACTTGGCATTTCAGCATTTCTCACTGATCCTATTTTAAAAATTAAGCTTGCCGTTGTTTTGGCTTAGGTACTTTAAAAACAAAAATGGAAAAGCAACGAACTATTCAGGAGGTCTTGGGAAAGGAGGCAAAGCCAGCTGTTTCCTGTTAATAAAAGTTGAATCTGGAACATAAGATTCTTCAGGCTTTGGTCTTGCTTTTGTCCACTATCTTCTCTGGTGTCTGAGCAAATATCCTGTCAACTAAGATGAGAATAAAAGTAAATTCCCTTTCCAAATTTCACGGAAGTTCTTCGGGAAAAGTGCGAAGTTGGGAAAGGAGATCTTTATTTGTGGTAGGTGTTACATGGTACAGAAGCCTGATCCTAAAAGTAATTGTGGTATTTGTTTTAGGGCAGACCATTTCCATTTCTACATCCCTCTCTCATCCCTGCTTCCCTGATCCCAGACACTGCTGTGATAAGCAATGCTATTTAACTTTCTTGAAGGTCCCTCTTTTCAAAACTTACTTGTCCTGTGTACTAACCTCTCAGAGGACTGGAACTAATTAGTTGATCAACTAATTCATGTGAAGGTGTTGAAAAATAATTGATAAATGTACTAGTTTTTAAATTTAAATAAGCACCATTGGTGCCTTTATTCTAATCATAGAAATTTCTGGTTTTGTGACAGGACATTTCTGAAGGTTTTTTTGTCCAGAGGGGGCCTTCTTGTAGCTGCGAAAGCACATTACATAGCAACAACCTGTACCTTGCATATGTATTTTTTCCACAATATTTGCCTATGTATTGTATACTTTCTATGTAATCTGAAGAGGATGCTAAGTGTCTGCATTATGTGTTTTAATTAGCACTTACTGGGTACTGTTGGTTAAGTAGGCCTGATTGATTAAAAAAACTTATTTATATACACTTAGTGGCCAGATTATTATGACCACCCCATCAGTTCTTCATTGGGCCACCTTTTGCCTTCAATACTGCGGCGATTCTTCTTGGCATTGACTCCATGAGATGTTGAAAGGTGATGCGAGGAATCTGAGACCATGCCCAATGAATAGCACTGTCCAGTTCTGTGAGATTTGATGGTTGTGGAACCAGCTGCCTGATGGCTCTTGTAACTTTGTCCCACAAATGCTCAATTGGATTGAGATCTGGTGATTGTGGGGGCCACCTAAGCAAGGTAAAGTCTCCCTCATGTTCTTGAAACCACTCCTGCACAAAACGAGCACCATGGCATGGCACATTGTCTTGTTGGAAGAAGCCATCTCCATTGGGATACGCCATCAACATGATAGGATGAACCTGATCAACAACGATACTTAGGTATGTTGAGCTATTCAGACGTTGTTCCACAAGAATTAAAGGGCCCAAATCATGCCAGGAAAACATACCCCAAACCATAACACTGCCCCCACCAGCTTGAAGGGTTGTACTCATGCATGTGGAGTGCATGCTTTCATGCTGTTTCTGCCAAATTCTCACTCTGCCATCTGCATGATGCAACTGGAAACGTGATTCATTGGACCACATGACTTTTTTCCAGTGCTTGACTGTCCAATCCTTGTGTTCCTGACGAATTGGAGACGTTTTATCTTGGTAACTGCAGACAGCAAAGGTGTTTGAACAAGCCTTTGGCTTTCATATCCCATATGATGCAGTGTACGGTTAATTTGCCTACAAACGTCAGGTGGTCATAATAATCTGGCCACTCAGTGTATATATAAAAGCCTAAGCGACTGTTTGACCATTAGCTGTGACACACACTAACCACCAGGGGGCAGATGCTCAAGGCACAGGCATGGAAACATGGAACAGACTGATGAATCTCAGAGGGAAAGGAGAAGGGGGGAGGGTGGAAAGAGAATAACCAAAGATCTTATATGCATACTAGAGGCCCAGTGCACGGATTTGTGCACTGGTGAGGTCTGTGCACTGGGCCTCTAGTATCAAATAAATTCTTATGTTCTTGATTATTTATTTCTTGCCTGGAGTCCGTTCATTAAGCAGATGGCCTGTGCTCAAAGTCAAAGGCAGGAAGACATAAAATGGAAGATTAAATCGTATCAAACTTATTTGATTTCCTGTTACTTGATTTACTTCTCTGTTTTTGGAGGAGAGATTCATTTTGGGAAATGATGGTCCTACTAAGCAAATATGGACAGCAAGAAGGTACCAGATTAGAAAGGGTAGGCTGGAAATTTAGACTAGGAGCTGTACAATGGGGATGGAAAACCAGCACTCAAAACATACAAATGCCTCTTTCTATATTTTGCAAATGCAATCACTGACCAAGGCCATCTCTGAGGCCTCTTTTGTTAAGCCCTATTTTAACACATTGCAGAGGGATCACGAGAATTCTTGCTTCATATTACAGTGTTTTACAAAGATATTAGCTTGTAAGAACATGTCATAAATAACTTCAAAATGCAATGGGTATTTAATTTTATAGTAAAGTGTGCCTTTAACATTTATGTAAAATGTTTTTTGTACTCGTTCAATAGAAACTTATCTGGCCACTAGGTAAAGCTAGCAATAAAACTACTGGTCCAAAATGTGTTAACATCTATTTACTCCTAATAATCCCTGATAATATGCATGCAACTTGCATTTTTTTCCTTTAGTATTATCTCAGATATGTTCTTTGTTTTTATTGCTTAAAGCAGTGGTTCTCAACCTTCCTAATGCCGTGACGCTTTAGTATATTTCCTCATGTTGTGGTGACCCCCAACCATAAAATTATTTTCGTTGCTACTTCATAACTGTAATTTTGCTACTGTTATGAATCGTAATGTAAATATCTGATATGCAGGATGTATTTAGGCGACCCCTGTGAAAGGGTTGTTTGACCCCCAAAGGGGTCGCGACCCACAGGTTGAGAACCGCTGGCTTAAAATATTACATATGTTTCCTTTTTTCCTGATTAACCCCCCACCCCCACACTCCCTTCCCCTAGGACAAGCCCCCACAACCCCAGTGTCCATGTCCATTGGTTATGCTAATATGCATGCATATAAGTCCTTTGATTGATCTATTAACCGCCCCCCCCCCCACTCCCCTGTCTTCTCTCTGAGGTTGGACTGTCTGTTCAGTGTTTCTTAGTCTCTGGATCTATTTTTGTTCATCAGTTTATGTTGTTCATTATATCCCACATATGAGTGAGATCATGTGATATTTATCTTTCTCTGACTGGCTTATTTCACTTAGCATAATGCTCTCCAGGTCCATCCATGCTGTTGCAAATGGTAAAAATACCTTCTTTTTTATAGCAGTGTTGTATTCTACTGTGTAGATGTACCACAGTTTTTAAATCTACTCATCTGCTGATGGGCACTTAGGCTGTTTCCACATCTTAGCTATGACATAGGGGTGCATATGTCCTTTCTGACTGGTGTTTCTGGTTTCTTGAAAAATATTCCCAGAAGTGGGATTACTGGGTCGAATGGGAGTTCCATTTTTAATTAATTTTGGAGATTAAACCCTTACAGAGATAGCATTGGCAAATATGTTCTACCATGCAGTGGGCTTTCTTGTTGTTTTGTTGATGGTTTCTTTTGCTGTGCAAAAGCTTTTTATTTTGCTGTAGTCCCATTTGTTTACTTTCTCCTTAGTTTCCAGTGCCCTAGGAGCTGTGTCATTAAAGATACTGCTACAACAAATGTCTGCTAATTTGCTGCCTATGGCTTCTATGGTTTCCCGTCTTACATTTAAGTCCTTTAACCATTTTGAATTTATTTTTGTGTATGGTGTAAGTTGGTGGTCTAGTTTCATTTTTTTGCATGTATCTGACCAATTTTCCCAGAACCATTTATTGAAGAGACTGTCTTGATTCCATTGTATGCTCTTGCCTCCTTTGTCAAATATTAATTGAGCATAATGGCTTGGGGCGATTCCTGAGTTCTCTGTTCTGTTCCATTGGTCTATATGTCTGTTCTTGTGCCAGTACCAGGCAGTTTTGAGAACCGTGGCTTGGTAATATAGCTTGGTATCTGGTATTGTGATTCCTCCAACTTTGTTCTTCTCTCTCAGGATTGCTGTGGCTATTCGGGGTCTTTTTAAAATTCCAGATGAATTCTTGGAGAGTTTGTTCTAGGTCTGAGAAATATGCCATTGGTATTTTAATGGGGATTGCATTGAATCTATAAATTGCTTTGGGTAGTATGGTGTGCAATTTGCTTTTTTAAAAAAAATTTACACTATGAGTTCATCTACAGAAGAAATCCTGACTACAGTTAGTTGAATATATCTGTTACATATGGAATCACAAAAATAATTTAAAACTAATCATATTGGTGAAATCTCAATTTAGGGATAAAAACATAAAATAGATAACATTTTCAATAACTTCTATTCTTTCAAGGTCCCTGTTTTTCCTGCTGGGCAGTGGGCTTCCTTAATAAGACCTCAGTTAAATCACATAACATCCTGTCATTTATAGTTGATTAAGCATTTTATATTGGTGATTGACACCCCTTTCTTCTTCTCCACACTTGTTCCTCCGGTATTGGTTTGATGAGGAGGAAAAGAAGCGATTTCTCCTATAGCATCCGTGCACATCAAGGTGGCTGTATGCTTGTTTGTTGAATATAACTTTTGCTCCTGGATGATAACCAACTTTTAGGGGTGGTGGTGAAATTGCTTATTTGTCCATGGCTGGCGGTGGCTTTCATCTGTATGTGGCTTTCAAATGCTGACACTCTTGTGGGATACTTGGTGGTTGGTGCTTTGCAGTGCCGGATAGCAGCCTCCTGAATTACAGCCCTCTGATAAGGAATATCTGCCCTCGGTTCAGCCTCTTCTTACCTCCCACAGCAGATGGGACCAATAATGCCTTGCTTCTTGTATATACCTGTCCAGGGAGTGGTCTACTGGAGGGTGGGCCAGCAAAATGGCTTTGACTGAGTCACCTTCTCCTTTGTCTAGCTGAACTGCAGAGGTCCATTGTGTATATCTGTACACATATATACACAATGGAATATTTTTTAGCCATAAAATGACGAAAATCTTGCCATTTGCTAGAGCGTGGTTGGAATTTGAGGACATTATGCTAAGTAAAATTAAGTCAAACAAAGAAAGAGAAATATTATATCATCTCACTTATATGTGGAATCGTAAAAAGCCAAACTCATAGACACTGAGAGTAGAATGGGGGCTGGGTGTGAGGGAAAGGAGGAGATGTTGTTCAAAGCTACAAACTTCTAGTTGTAAGATAAATAAGTTCTTGGGGGGAGAATATTACATGGACAGTAAGTGATAAGATTAGATAAACCCATTATATCACTTATTTTGTTTTATCCTCATACCTTACCTTTTATTGCAGTTTCACATCTTTTTATTTTTCCATCACAGAAAAGGGAAAGAAACAAAGAGGGAGAATAACCAGAAAGAGGTGAAAGGAGGGAGGAAGACAAGGGAGACAAAAGTGTAGAGAACCAAGAAGGCACAAACATCATAGGCAGAAAAGCAATGCCAGTAACTGCAATCTAAGTTAAAATGGTGAAACAATACTATGCATGCAGCATTTTGATGGTTAGTCTCCCCATTTAAATGAGAGGAAGGAGGAGGGTTTGGAGGATGAGTAGGAAAGAATATATCAAAGAAATCCCCCCTCTACTGCATCATTCCCCCTTAAGATGACCTTGCTTTCTTGCCACCAGAGCAAGTGCCACAGATGTTTAATCCTCTGAGTTGATGCCATGTCCCCAAATCATGTTTTCATGAATATTTTACACAACTCTTTTTCTTAAGAGGTAAACCCATCTAGACTCAATGGTCTAAGTGTGGACAGCAAAAGAAAGCATAAACAGAAAAAGGGAGTGTCTATCTTCCTATAGAAGAGAAGATGCTTAAAACTTGACCATGAATAGGGGAGAGTAACCAGACAGTTGTATTGTGCTTTAATTCTTCTTGTTTACTAGTACCTGTCAGGGTTAGTACCTGTCAGGGATAGTTGTATTGCTCTGAGCAATACACTCTGTTTTAATTTTGTCAGTGTCTTTTCAGCACCCAGCCCTGGTTTCTAATTATGGTCCTGTAATTGTTTGTCACCTCTTTCCCCATTTGGAAAAGCTTATATTTTGATAGTTCTGTAACTTAATACAGGCCACTGATTGATAATAAGGTCAGGGTGAGGAACACGGAGACCACCATTTAAGTAATTTATACCAAAGGCACCCAATATCATGATAGAATTCAGGATGTGGTGGGAGACTGGCAGGTGGGGAGGGAGGGACAGAGGGAACGTGGCAGGACCCATGTGTGTTATTTCCTCAGTTTAGAAGCCCATATGTTACTTCCTATTGCTCCACTCAATTGCCATATAGTTTTAGTCTACATCATGTTAAAATATACTTTATTAAGAGCATTTTCATAAATTACAAATCTCATGTCATACTTCACAAGAATTTTTCAGTAAGTGTCTTGAATTTCTTATAGACCGATCTTAAAAGATAAATTGTTACATCTACTTTTTAAATGAAAACATGAACTTATTTCTGAAAGATGTTTCCACTATTTAAAAATTTACTAATTAAAAATTACAAATCCTATGGTCTCATTAAAATAAGTTTAAAGAGCAATTTTAATGTTATGAAGGCAATAAAACAAAGTATAACAAATAACACCTTCCTTACTTCCAACCCCCCAAACCCCAAAACCCTATTATTCATAAAGGAGGCGTGCCCTCTTCCTTTTGCAGCTTGATGTCAAAGGTCTATGAACTAATTTTAAACCCCAGGGATAAATAAACCAAAATAAATCACAGTTTTGACCTTCAGAACCTGGTAATCTGGTTTACTTGATGAGATACTGAGACAGGAGTAAGTTGTAGTGGCTCACAACAATGGTCAGTGATATATCAGGGACTAATCTTACAGTTAGTAGAATATCATGCTACTTGGAATTAATTATACCAATCTGTAAGTTCTATTTAGTTTTTAGGGCAATTTTTAGAAAACATAATTAAAGGGAACTAGACTTTGTTTTCTATAATCTTATTGATATTTTTATATTTGAGTTATTTACATTGTCAACATTTCATATATAGTTCGGTTACAGAGGATGATTTGGATGGTCTTCAATATTTAGGTTGACTTCGGGCCACCCTGCCCTCTGATGGCTATCCTCCCTACCACCTACTGCTTCCTGGATTTGTAATTTAAGGGAAATAGAGCAGCTGCCTTGAACAGACTCACTCAGAACACACTCACAAAACACACACTCCTGCAAAAGCTAAAGAGTAAAAGAGATATAGAAGTAATGCACATCAATGATAATTCTTAAATTGTACTCACCCTCTGATTTCCTTTATCATTGCCCTGTAAGTTCTGGCTTTGGGATCTGGAGACATGTGCTTATTGTCATTATCATACTTCCTCCTAAAAGATAAATATATGACTTTGGCAGAGAATTCAAAACAAATGTGAAAACTGAGAATCATCCAAGTTATTATCTTGACAATTGGCTTTTGTACACTAGTTGGACATCTTCAAGAACCAACGGTTTATCACCCATTGACGTAAATCCATGGTGTGGAAATTCTAAAGATATGCCATGGAACTAAGAGATTTCTATTCCCAAAATAGGTATTGTTATTTTATTGCCCAATAGAATAATATGTTATAAAGAATAAAAATGAGATTTATAAAAATTATAAATTCTAAAAAATGCTATATAATAAAAGCATAGTATGCAAATTGTCCCCTTGACTGGGAGTTGTCTGGGAGTTCAACCAGGGGGCGGGGCCGGCAGAGGAAGGGAGGGAGTACCCTGCCAGCAGCCAGCAGCCAGCAGCCAGCAGCCACTAGGGACCCTACCAGTGCATGAATTTCGTACACTGGGCCTCTAGTAAAATAATAAAATAATATCGAAAAACAATATTATACATCAGATATTGTTCATAATTTAATTTATTCTGAACAAATGAGACTTGTTGGCAAATCAAATATTTTGCTTAATAGACAGTAACAAAGAGTACATTAAGTCTTTTAATAAGGTCATCATTATAGCAAACAACAAAATTTGAAAAAAATCGCATGGAATAAATACACTTAAACTATATTTAGTTTTTCTTTCCTGATTTCAAAGTTATGTCAGGGTTATAATTTGGACCCAAAATTAGTTTCACCCAGCAAGTAAGTAGCATGATCCAAACTAGTAAAAATTTGTTGAAAAATATACGTATGTGGAAGCAGATGCTAATATAATTCTGGTTGAGAGAATGAATGGCTAACACATTACATGGTATATGTAGATTTATATTGACCTTACAAAAGAGTTTAATTCATATAGAATGTAAGATATTTTCATACATTTCTAATGATTTTTTTAACTCCAAATTTACTTAGGAAATTTACTCGGTAGCAGTTAAAAAAATTTGGTGTTTTCTCTGGTGTTAAAAAGTAATTTGGCTTGAAAGCACACATATAGATACATCTGTCAAATAAAGGATTAAAATGCATCAAGTTTTTGTTAAATCCAGCATAGTTTTTTTTAAAAAAATCACAGAATATATGTTAACATATTTTGAAATACTTAAGGTTGAGTTTTTAACTTTCCATTTTCCATGAAATTACATAGGTTTAAGATATTATAATGTGATAAGCTAATTTGAAAAGGCAATGCTTGATTATACTATTTTAAAATAAGCTAATAAAACAAAATATTTTATAATTACATAAATTATTAAACTAGGTTAATTTTTAGTAAATGTTTCTAAATGCCCAATAAAAACCTCTCAAACTGATTTTAATTTTGATGCTTAGGACTTGGAATTGACAGCTTATTATAACGTTGGAGAAAGAATTTTAATATCCAGGCACAACCTTAAGCCGGTCATTTCCTGCTTTACTCACATAAAACTTCATTTACAATAGTTAATTTGGGATTTTTAAATTTAATATTTCCCTTTCTAACATGTGAAGCTAATTAAGTCAGAAACAGATTTGTCTATAAATATTTATGACTAAGTAACAAAATACTTTCAAATTTTCTTCTATGTTCATTTTATTAATACTCTATTATCAGTTAAATTGATTAAATATGGTCAGTTTGGAATGGTTTAAAAGTGATTTAGATGTAATTGTTTATCATAGACATTATTAGAAGTTGAGCATCACAGGAACAGTCTAAGATTAGGAGGGAGGTTTTCCCTAGCTCCCTTCAGTATTGTAATGATAGCTCCCATTTATCGAATCTTTCCTTCAGCCAAGGACCATGGTGGCTAACCTACATGTATTATGTCTCTGAAACTGCATGACAATCCAGTGAAGTCAGTTCTGTGACTAGTGAGTGATACTTTATGGCTGAGGAAACTGGAAATATAGTTTCTCCAAGGTCACTGAGTTGGTAAGTGGTGAGTCTGGGAATAGATCCAGGCATATATTTACCTTTTTTGGGTTCTTATTTAGAGATGAAGAAATGAAATATAGAAAGCTTAAGTGTTTAGATCACTAGCAAGGAGTAGGGCCAGAAGCTGAGCTCAGTTACTGTGAATACAAATCCAATGCTCACTCTCCTCTACCACCATGCTGTGCCAAATTCTTGTAAAACTCTTCATAAATCTGAATTGTTCATTTAAATCATGTGGGGTCAGCAATGCCTGTCAGTATGTCTAGATAAGAAGTTGCTATATATATTTAGAACTGGATTCACCCTCTTAGATACACATACATCTTATTTCTGTGATTTCGGATATTTTAATTAGCCATCCTTTCCTTCCTTCTTTTTTAAATTTAGATAATTGCTGCAATTATATTAAGGGTTTTAGGTAATGATGAAGGCAGTTGGGTTTTCTTGCATGGGATAAGAATAAGTATACAATAAATAATGAATATTCAGTATTTAACGCTGCTGATGAGAGGGGGGTCATGTGCATATATATTAACATACGGTACTGCAAGTATGTATTTCTTGTCGATGTGAGTTCAGAACAACATAAATAAATATACAGGTACATTCCTTGTATTTATTGAAACTACTTTAGTGGATAATCATATTTTGACACATCTGTGCACATGTGAAAAAATGTAAAATGTGTAAGCCAATATCAAATTTATTATTTTTGAATATGAAGAATATAGCATTATTTAAACCAAAAATACTTTAAAAACGGAAAATTTGATAAATTTGATGAATTTTACACTATTTTTAAAAGAACTATTTGTTATATATCCGTGTGGCCAATTTAATGACTTGGCGAGGTTTTGAAGTGGGAGAGATTAGTCTCTTGCAAAATAACCTCCCTTTTTGGAATCTCTTGTCTTCCTTTTCATGTACCAAAGCTCTCATGTGCTCTTCTGACTCTCTGGATTATTTTAAGAAATGATTTGATGTCAGTAATTTATCCCTTTATGGAACTTTAGGTCAATGTCTTACTTCTCTGAGAGTTATTTGCATTTTAATATTTTTGAGTAATGCTAAAATAAAAAGCCTTCTCTCATTATAATGTTAAGGATTATCTATTATGTGAGGGAGGAAATAACTTCTTGAACTTTCTACTCTCATCTGCATAAAAACTGACCATGGAATCAACAAATCATTTGATAGGTGTTTTCATGTGTTTATTTGCATGCATATAAGCAAAACCAATGGACATAGCAGTAGGGGGGATGAGGGCATGTGCTGGGGGTGGGGGTGGGTGGGAGTGGCTGGGGAGAGGTCAATGGGGAAAAAGGAGACATATGTAATTCTTTAAACAATAAAGAATTTAAATAAAAATGCATTTCATTGTCACTAAATGTCAATTGTATTGAAACTATAGTTAGGCTATTCATGCTAATCTATATGATGAACTTGGCAACATAGTCTATAATGTGTTCAATAGCGGAGTTACACAATGTTTTTATTTTTCTTGCCAAATGAAGACTATAGTATGAGCCATGATGCATATTTAAAAATTGTGGCCTTTTCTAGCTAACAAATAGTGAATCAAATAATTTCACAGCTAGCTTTAAGTTAAGATGGAAATATTTGTTTTTACTTTGTTGCTTTGAAAGGTAGCAGAGTCATGCTAAAAAATGCTCCATTTGGGGTAGAAATTCTCATTTTGGTTATAGTGTATGAAGCAAATAAGAGTAGAGATGAGTTCAATTAAAAAGAAGCAAAAAATATTGTGGAAGGATAACATAAAATCTAAAATTCTCTGAATTAATGGTTCATGAAGAACAAACTACATGCTAATATCTTTTTATAAAAAACATTAAAAATATATCTTTATTGACTTCAGAGAGGAAGGAAGAGGAAGAGAGAGAGAGAGAGAAACATCAATGATGAGAGAGAATCATTGATTGGCTCCCTCTTGCACACCCCCTACTGGGGACCGAGCCTGCAACCCGGGGATGTGCCCTGACGGGGAACTGAACCAGGATCTTCTGGTTCATGGGTAGACGCTCAACCACAGAGCCACATTTGCCAGAGAGCATTGTATGTTGAAGCAACAGAAAACAGGAGCAAAATCAGTGTGGGAGAGAATACTAGGGAAGAAGTTATCCAGAAGGGTGCTTTTAATGCACAAAGAACCCATCACTTGCTCAAAATCCTCCAAGAGCTTCCCATTACATTTATAACAAAATCTCCCATACTTTCAGGGCCCCCAGGGTTCTGCAGATATATGATTCTTGCCATCTATCCAACCACTTGTCCTCTAGCTTACATCTCTCTAGCAACACATCTCCTTGCTGGCTGTCCAGTAAGCTAAGCAGCCCCAGCCTATTGCCCCTGCTTGAAGCTTTCTTTCTATGGATATGTCCATGGCTTCTTCATTTTCTCATACATTTCATTTTCATTCTCTACTCAAATGTTACAACCTTGGGGAAGCCATCCCTGAATAACAATGTCAAACATAATCCACCCCTATTCCCCTTGTTTCCTTTACCGTGCCTTTTCCAGTTGCTATGGCTGCATACAAGATTATATCAAAACGCAGTTGCTTAAAACAACAACAATCATGTATTATCTCTCACAGTTTCTGTGTGTCAGGAATTTGAGAGTGGTTTAGCTGGGCAGTTCTGGCTTGGGTCTCTTATGAGTTGCGGTCAGACAGTAGCTGGGGCCGGGGTCTCTCAGCCTTCATTGACTGCCTGGCACCTTCTGGGATGAATAAAAAAGCTGGGTTCTGAAACAGCTGGCACTCTTAGGTCACCTTTCTATTTCTCTGTAGCATCTCTCCAGCATGGTGGCTTCAGGGTAGTCAGAACTCTTAAATGGTGGCTCAAGGCTCCAAAAGCAAATGAGAGAGAGAGAGAGAGAGAGAGAGAGAGAGAGAGAGAACGAACCAGGTAGAAGTCATATCACCATTTATAACCTAGCCTTGGGAAGCCAGGCAATGTCACTTCTGCTGCATCATTGTATAGGTTTGGGAAGTTACAGAGGTTTACCCAGCTTCAAGAGAAGAGGCGGGTATAAGCCCTGTCTGTTGATGGAAAACTGCCAATATGACATTGTAAAAAGAACATGTTGGCTGCAATATATATATATATTCTCCAACGTTTGGAAAATAAAATCTGTCACATTGCTTTGTTCTTTCTCCAAAGCACTTTACACTGTGCATTGCCTGTTTCCCTCACTAGAATATAAGCCCTATAAAGGTAGGACTCAACTATCTTGTTTGCTGCTGGTCAATCTTCTTTACCACAATCAATGATTAGAATATAGCCAGAGGGCCTGGGGTGTGGCGGTGGAAGTAACACAGATGTGACACAAACCTGTTGCTAAAGAACAGACATGAGAAGCTCCACGTGAAGAACCTGGAGCTGAGGAAGTTTGAGGGGATCATGCATCAGGCATGGAGAAGGCTCAGAAAACAGAGGAACTTGACAAAGCCAACATCCAGAATGTTCTGACAGAGAATGACCAACTTACCGGCAGACCTGAACTCCATGAAAAAGTCTCTGACCTCCTCAAGTGGTTTGAGGAACAGAAGAAAGTGATCTAGGCTATTGCTTAAATGAAGAATCGCTGAAGAAGTGTGTCGAGGATTACATAGTAAGAATTGAAAAGGAAGACCAGAGATACCAAGCAATGAAGGCTCATGCAGAAGAGAAACAGCTGGTAAATGAAGAGATCACCCAGGTCCTGAGCAAGGCCGAAGTGGAGGCCTCGCCTTCCAGGTGAGCCTGAGGAAGGAGCAGATGTGCATCCACTGGCTGGAGAAGACCTCTGAGCAGAAGACTAAAGAAAATGATGAACTGACCAGAATCTCTGATGATCTCACTTCCAAGACGGAAAGGATGTGACATGAAAGTTTCTGATTAATGTCTGTCTCTCCTTTCTTCTAACTCTTTGTTAAAATATTTCATGTTCTTCTCTCTTAACCTCAACACATTTTTAAACTAGATTGCTTTAAAAAGAAGAATAAAAATTTAAGAATATAGGCTTAAGAGTTGCATACACCTAGGTTTAAATTCTAAATTTGTCATATATTAGCTGGAGGGCTTAACCTCTCTGAGCTCAGTTTCCTTGTCTATAAAATGGGGACAAAAATTGAAATACTGGTATTGATGTAAGATGGACAGACGATGTATGCCTGGAAAAAGCACTAGAATGTAATACCTATGTAATTTTAAGTGTAATATAAAATGTACCAAAATCTTATTAGTAAAACTGCAGGACTTACATAATAGACAGATGGAGCAATAAAATAGCACAGATGCTCCAGGGACAAATACAAGTATATATAAAAATATATTATTTGATAAAGGCCAAAATACAAAGCAATGAGGGCAGAAGGAAAATTTCAATAAATGGTTTCAGAATATGGATGAAATCTTTGGGAAAAATTGGCTATATGTGTACTTTTCATATAAACACAGGTAAATTCCTTATGAATTAAAGCATTAAATAAACAAGGTAAAACTGTATATCAATCAGAATAAAATAAAAGTCAATAGTACAGGATACTGACTTGAGGTAAAACCTCAAATGCAAAAGAGCAATAACAAAACCATAGAGAAGAGGTAGACAGATTCAACTACATAAAAAATTAGGTCTCAAAAAAAATTAGGTCTACTAGTAAATGATATAAAAAATGTAATAAAAAGTAAATTACAAATGGTAAACAAGAAAAATATTTGCATCATTTGTGATAGGCTGAAAGCTAATATATATTAAGAGCATTTATAAATCTAAAATAAAAATTGCAAACCCTATAAGAGAAAAATAAACAAAAAGTAGAGCAAGGAATTTCTTAAAGTGGTACAAAGAGCCAATAAAAGAAAATTAACATAAGAAATCTCATTAATAATAAATTTAAGTAAAATACACATTTTTTTTTTTTGCTTATCATATTGGTGAATAATCTGAAAGAAAAAGATGTAATAGCCATTATTAATGTGCCCTGAGATTGGAACATTCATATATTGCAGATGAGGGAATAAATTGGAGCAAATGTTAAGAAACTTATACTACATTTATAAACTTGACACATTATCTATAACAATAAAAGCGTAATATGCTAATTAGACCGAATGTCCTTCCAGACATCCTTCCTTCCAGACAAAGCCACAGTGGGTGGGGGCTGTGGCAGAGGCGGCAGAGGCCCCTGGCCGTGGCGGAAGCGGGCAGGGGCTGGGGCCAAGGCCCTTGCATGAATTTTGTGCATTGGGCCTCTAGTCCTATATAATAAAAGCCTAATATGCAAATCAACTGAATGGCGGAACAACCCATGGAATGACTAGTCGCTATGATGTGCACTGACCGCCAGGGGAAGATGCTCAATGCAGGAGCTGCCCCCAGCCCACAGGCCCCAGGCCAGCCAAGGTGGGTGCCAGCGGGGGCCCCCCGATTGCCCCACCAGTCATCTCGCAGATCGGCCCTGATCGCTGCACAGGCCTAGGGACCCTACCCGTGCATGAATTTCGTGCACCGGGCCTCCAGTATTTCTATATGCATTTGTTCTTAAGAAATAGAGATGCAGAAAAGCACTGATGCACAAAAATATTCATTAGAATGAAATTATTTATAATAGAATTAAAATTAGAAAAATAATTAGGGATGGGTTAAATCATGGTACAACTAAATGATGGTATACCAGGCAGCAGTCAGATACATTTTTGAAGAAAAGTTAAGGGAATGAAGAAATGTTCATCATAAAATTTTAAAAGAATAAAAGACTATACAATTTTCTAAACCTCTATATCATAATCTAGTTTTTAGTGGTTATTTTCTCTGAGAGGTAATGGAGTTTGGGTAACCCCATACTCAGGGGTTATGGGTAACTTTCATTTTTTTACTTTGCATTTTTCAGTATTGTTTCAAATTCTCAATAACTATAGGAGGAGGCTCAGAAACAGAGGAACTTGACAAAGCCAAAATCCAGAATATTCTGACAGAGAATGACCAATTTACCAGCAGATCTGAACTCCATGAAAAAGTAGAGTTCTGAAACAGCTGGCTTTCATATCCTGTTAGGTACTAGTAAAACTATGAAAGGCACATGCAGGTGGTCTCAAGTATATAAATAAAATATTTATTCTTAAATAATTTTAAAGAAAAGTAAAAACAGAAAGTCTGAAAAGAAAGAATTGTATTCTCTTTGGCAAGCAATGGACAACCTGAGAAAGGTCATAGGCAGGATGTGATAAGAGCAGCAGTTGAGATGAATTGCTTAGGAGGGTTCTAACAGCAGGTAGGGAAAGGTGACTCAGATCAGGTAGTGGTAGAAAGACTGACCAGAAGGGGCTGATACTTGGGAGGGGACATAGACAAGTGGAACCAAGAATTTAAATTTTTTCTGAATATAAAAAATACACACAACTATTACATCGATTTTGAAATAATACAGGAAGATACAAAAAAAAAAGCAAAATAAAAATGAAAGTGCCAGTTTACAGAAACATGGAAATGTGGAGGAAAAGCTGATTTGAAAGAGATGATAAGTTAATTTTTAAACCTGGGTCAAGTTTGTGTCAATAGGATATTAAAGATATTTTTAAATATCTCTCTTAGTTTTTATTATGTAATATGTGAATATAGTAAAAAAATCAAATAGGAAAGTAAGGTACATATTAATATCAAATTTCCTACTAAATTTCCTGGAACTACCACAAGTCTTCACTAGTAGCCTACTCTTTACTAATAACTACCTTCAATCATTTTCATTTTTATTTATGCTGGTGATCAATTCCATATTTGTGGAGCTCAAATGTAGATATCTTGATCTATCAAACTCAAACATGACTTCATGTCTTCATACTCTGAAAGGCCAGAAAATTGTCCTCTCTTCCTAATTTTTTAAGTTGGATTATTATTTTTGGTTCCTGTTGGTAACAACAATAACATATTATACTTACACTTATTTTTAACAAGTTTACACTTAAACTTTAATATCTTTTAAATTTATTTTAATTTCTGTTAATCCTCGATTTTTTCCCATTGATTTTTAGAGAGAGTAGAAGGGAGGAAGAGAGAGAGAGAAACATTGACTTGAGAGAGACATATCAATTGGTTGCCTCCCACACAGGGGCGAGGGATTAAACCTGCAATCTAGGTACATGCTCATGACAGTTCCAAGATTTTTGTCCAATCGTTATCATAATCCAGTTTTAGAACATTTTCATCACCCTGATAAAATTCTTCATGTCCATTTCTAGTTAACTGCCTGTTCTACCCCTAGCTCCAAATGACTACTAATCTACTTTCTGCATCTATAAATTTGCCTTTTCTGGTCTTTTCACTTAGAAAAATGGTTTTAAGATTTATACATGTTGAGTATATATCAATATTTCATTCCTTTTTATTGTTAGACTAGAGGCCTGGTGTATGAAATTCATGCATGGGTAGGGTCCCTAGGCCTGGCTGGCTATCAAGGCCGATTGGGGCCTTCCTTCCCCTGGCTGCCAGCCAGGGCCTTTACGTCATAATGATTGGTCGAACTCCTGGTCGGTCAAACTCTTGAGGGGACAATTTGCATATTAGTCTTTTATTATATAGGATAGTATTCAATTGTTTTGATTTACCACATTTTGTTAGTCATTCATCAGTTGATAGATATTTGAGTTGTTTCCATTTTTTGACTATTATGAATAATTTTGCTATGAACATTTGTGTGCAGGTTTTTGTATGAATTTACATCTTTAATTTTTCTTGGGTAGATACCTAGCAAATTTACTTCTGTATTTTCTAAACCAGTCTGTTCAAAGGAAAATATCCCAATATTCGAGAGCATCTGGAGTTTACTTTTCTTTTTTTTAAAAAAATCTTTATTGTTGAGAGTATTACAGATGTCCCCCTTCCCCCCTCGCCCCCTCTACCTCATTCCCATCCCACCCCAGGCCTTCACCATCCTATTGTCCGTGTCCATAGGTAATGCATATATGCATATAAGTTCTTTGGTTAATCTCTTCCTGTCCCCCCTCCCCCCTTCCCTCAGAGATTCCTCTGTTCCATGTTTCCATGCCTCTGGTTCTATTTTATTTATCAGTTTATTTTTTTCATTAGATTCCTTGTTTGTTTATTTTGATTTTTAGATTCAATTGTTGATAGATATGTATATTCTCTTTGTCTTTAACCTTTGGCATTTTAATTATGATGTGTTTTGATGTGGGTCTTTTTGGGTTCCTCTTGTTTGGGATTATCTGCACTTCCTGGACTTGTAAGTCTATTTATTTCACCAGGTAGGGCAAGTTTTCTGTTATTATTTCTTCAAGTAGGTTTTCAATGTATTGCTCTCTCTCTTCTCTGGCACTCCCATAATGCAAATGTTAGTATCCTTAAAGTTGTCCCAGAGGCTCCTTACACGTATCTTCATATTTTTGTATTCTTTTTTTCTCTTTGCTCTTCTGATTGGGTGTATTTTGCTTCCTCATATTCTAAATCGTTAATTTGATTCTCGAAATCCTCTACTCTACTGTTGAATCCCTATAAATTATTCTTTATTTTAGTTAGTGTATGCTTAATTTCTGACTGGTCCTTTTTCATATCTTTGAAAACAGCTTGGGTGGGTCTGCAAAATTGGACAGGGCAGGGTCTCAGAGAATCACCAGGGCAGAGAAAACAGTGTGAGTTAGGCTGATGGAAACTCAGATAGGGCTGTCAGTCAGCTCTGTGATGGGGGAGGTCTCAGCATAGGAACGATGACCCCTGTGAGCACCCCTGTCTGGGATAAAGCTGTCCCTGAGTTCTTGCTCCAATGTAAGACAATCCAGCAATCCAGTCCCCTCCCCCAACCCCCCCAAGCTGTTGCCCCAGCACTGTGGCTCAGAGGGAGCGAGCCCCTGTAAGTTTGTGCACTGGCCCTTTAAGAGGAACTGCCTGTGTCTCCAGCAGCCTCCATGTCACTCAGCCACAATCCCAGCTTGTTTTTGTAGCCTGGAGTTACAGCGACTTCTCTTCCAAGCTCCAAAACCATGGGCTGGGGATCTGCTGTAGGGCTGGGACCCTGCTCCTCATGGGAGGCCTCTGCAGCCGAGAGATATCCCTCCTGATTGAAAAAAATGGCACACATGGGTGTCAGACCAGCTTGTTCCATGCCTCTGCCCCTCCTACCAGTCTCCGTGTGCTTTCTTCTTTACTTCTCTAGTTTTAGGACTTCCATTCAGTCAGTTTTCAGGAAGTTTTGAATGATGTTTGATCTATATTTTAGTTGTAGTTTTGATGTGGTTGTGGGAGGTGGCGAGTACTGGCATTTACCTACTCCACCATCTTGGTTCTCCCTGTTTTTCTTATATGTCATCAATTACTTAAGTTATTCTATATTTTAGTTTGGTTTACAATCTAACCATGGCTTTTTGTTCAGACTTTCTTCCTCTAGATATTTAAAACAATTTTTAAATTAAATATTTCATAAATACTAAAAATTATAGAGATATTACCTGTAAACTTGTATATTTACACCCTGCTTAAGAAATGAAACACTTCCAAAACAGTTGAGTAGCATTTCCCCTCCCCCCTTATCATATACTAGAGGCCCAGTGCACAAAATTCATGCATGGGGCAGGGGCCCTCAGCCTGGCCTGCACCCTCTTGCAATCCGGGACCTCTTGGGGAATGTCGGGCCTAAACCGGCAGTCGGACATCCCTCTTGCAATCCGGGATGCTGCATGCATCAGTGACTATACTTTTCTTACAGGTGAAAGGCATCTTGCTGTTGTATGGGCAGGTACATTTTTTCCCCCTGATTATAAAAAGTAGTACATAACATGATCCTTCTGAAGTAATAGTACCGTTTTCCCCATCTTCTGGGTGGAAAAATTGAAGCAGAGAGAAGTTAAGTAATTGGCTTTGTCACACAGTTATGTGTCAGAATCAGGGCTGACCATAAAATGTGTAAGCCAGAGTCCCAGCATGTCATCGCTGCATCATCCTGTTTTTTCAGTGTTAGAGTAGCCTTGCCAGGTTTTAATTTTTAAATCTAAGAGACTGTTCCCAATATATAGGGTAGGGTCCCTAGGCCTGGCTGGTGATCAGGACCATCTGTGGGGTGACGGGCAGGCAGAGCAATGGGGGGGGGGGCGGCCACAGCTGGCACCCACCTTGGCTGGCAGCCTGGCGTCACCCACTGGCCAGCCCTGCCCCTCGATCACCGCTGGTTGCCCCCTGGTGATCAGTGCGTATCAAAGCGACCAGTCATTCCGCTGGTCGTTCTGCCATTCGGTCTATTTGCATATTAGGGTTTTATTATATAGAATTACCATTATTCAGAGTTAGTGTTTACCATTCCTATTCACTTCTTTAAAATTTTAATAACTATGCATTTCCCAATCCGGTGCTGGGAGGCATATTACCCTTTTACTATATAGGATAGAGGCCTGGTGCATGGGTAGGGGCTGGCTGGTTTGCCCTGAAGGGTGTCCTGGATCAGGGTGGGGGTCCCCACTGGGGTGCCTGGCCAGTCTGGGTGAGGGGCTGAGGGCTGTTTTCCGGCTGGCGAGTGACTAAAGCTTCCAACCGCTCCTTGTTTTCTTCTCTCTTTTTTTTTTTTTTTTTGGCCAGCTTTAGCTCTGGGGCCTTGCTGCTGAAAACATAGATACAATGTTGAGGTCTGAGCCCGGCTGAATGGAAGCCCTTTTCTGGGGTTTTGTTTAGCTTCTTATTTGCAACATAGTATATAGTTGCTTAGAGTTGCAACTGAGAGGCTGGCAAGTTAGGCGGAGAACGTTGGAATCTGCAGCAAGCAAGCCTCCCTGCTCGCTTCAGTGCCTGGCTGCCGGCTGCCATCTTGGCTGACAGTTAATTTGCATATACTCACTGATTAGCCAATGAAAAGGGTAGCGGTCGTACGCCAATTACCATGTTTCTCTTTTATTAGTGTAGATTACCATTATTCAGAGTTAGTGTTTACCATTCCTATTCACTTCTTTAACATTTTAATAACTATGCATTTCCCAATTAGCAAAAATAAATAAATGAATAAATAAAATCATAATAATACTGTTTAAATTCTTACTGGACTTGATTTTTTTCTTTACCCTATTTTTAAGATATACCTATGTACATACTTTCTTTTACTGCAAGTCATACATGCTCACTATCATATTATATTCCATTTTATGACTATGTCAACATTTATCCATTTTTCAGTTAATTGTAAGTAGTTAAAACATTTTTGTGTGCAATGGATTGAATGTTTGTGTCCTCCCCCCAACCCCTCTCCAGAATTCATATGTTAAAACCTAATCTACAATGTAATGGTATTAGGAAATGGGGCCTTCGGGAGGGGGAGGCAAGTAGGTCATGAGTGTGGAGCCTTCATGGGTGGGATTAGTTACCTTATAAAAGAGACTCCAGAGAGCTCCATTGCCCCTTCTACCATGTGAGGACACAGCAGATAAGACAGCCATCAACAAACCTGGAGGCAGTCTTTCACCAGACATTGAATTTGTTATTGCCTTGATCTTGGACTGTCCACCTTCCAGAATTGTGAGAAACAAATCTCTGATGTTTATAAGCCACCTAGGCTGCTATATTTTGTTACAGCAGCCAAAATAGACTAAAATATTTCCTTTAGACGTGTAGGATAGTATTTTAGAATATGTGCATCTTCAACTTTTCTAGATAGTGGTTAATTGCTTTCCAAAGTGATTTTGCCAATATGTACACGACAGGAAATAAAGTTCCTATTGCTCCACATCCTTCCCAGCATCTGGTATTGCCAGATCTTTATTTACCCCCAAATTTTGGGGTATGAAAGAGTATGTCTACGTGGTCCCTTTTAGATTTCACTAAATACTAGTAATTTTTAAAAAAACACTTATTATGCTTAATTTCTGTGGGGCACGGCTGCAGTGTTTTGGCCAGGTTCAAGCCTCAGACTAATGAAAGGACAGGGTCCTCTCATTGCCACGTGCAAGTCCCAGCTGGAGGGCAGGGCCCTCCCAGCACAATTATAGCCAACAGCTATGGTTGTAAGCTTGAACCTATGGTCTGAACACGTGGTCCCACGTGGCTTGGGCTAGAGTTCAGGGGCATGGAGTTGAGTAGGTTGAAACTCATGCCCCTACTTTGCCTCGTGGCATCTGCTATAAAATAAAGACATGGCTTGTGGGCGCTGGCGCTGTCTCCTCATCAGGGAGCAGCATCCCACTGAGACCCAGCTTTCATTTTCTTGTCTGTCTTTTCTCAATCCTTTCACCCCCCCACTCAGGATCACCTTTGGCCGTAACAAGTGGCGCCTGAGCAGGCCCCTTTGGCCATAACAAGTGGCGTCCGAACAGGCCTGAGTTCGGGGGAATTTAAAAAGTGGTCAGGTGAAAGGAGGCTCCAAGGCACGTGCAGAGAGTAAGCTTAAAAAACAAAAGTAAGAAAATAAGAAGTTAAGATTAAAAAGCAAAAGTAAGAAGGTCAAAAAACAAAATAAGGTAGGGAGCCGAAGTGTGGTAAAATTAGCTCGGTGTAAAACATGGGAATAATGCTTAATTGAAGCATTTTTAAAGTAAGCATTTTTTAAATTTCTAAGTAGAAATAAGTGGCATCTGCTATAAAATAAAGACATGGCTTGTGGGCGCTGGCACTGTCTCCTCATCAGGGAGCAGCGTCCCACCGAGACCCAGCTTTCATTCTCTTGTCTGTCTTTTCTCAATCCTTTCACCCCCCGCCCCCTCAGGATCACCTTTGGCCGTAACAAATTCTATTTATGTTTCTGATTTAGTGATGTTCTTGTTCATATTTTATCCATTTACTAACTCGCTTGTGTTTGTCTTATGGATTAGTAGATGTTATTTATATGTTTTGGGTATGAAACCTGTGTTGGTTATGTGCTTTGCAAGTAATTTTATTAATACCTTTTTAAAGATTTGAGTATTCCCTCTGGGGTAAATGACAGGTAAGTTTAATAAAGACAATGCTTCCCTCTGAAGAAAAGGTCTGGCATGCTTACCTTTATGGGAACCCACCATAAAAATCCGGGTTACCTAGCTCAAGGGCTCTCTTTCATAATGCAATTCATTGTGTGTGCAGGTGTTATCTGCCTGTCTTCCCATCACCTTGTGGGAATTGGAGCTCAAGGAACCTACACAAAAGTGTCAATACTCTGGCTATTGATTTTGGTGTGAGTAATAAATACAATTCTTTGTCCATGACCCAAGAACTGTGACATTTCTGAGATTTCACCATTCATGCAGGTATCATTATTTGCACTGCAATATTATTGGTAATGTGGCTCAAGTGAGCGCTTGAAATTTCATGGCATACTTAGAAAATTATCTGTGGCCTGAAAGAGGTTATAACCTGAAGGACTTTGGTATCTTGGCTCATAAAATAGCAATAATGGAATATTTGCTTTTTATGGAGATTTTCCACTGTGATTCATTTTTGAGGGCAGAACTCAGATATTTGTTGACTATCTCATTAAAGAAAAATCGGGTGTTTATTAAGTGGATGTAGCTAGAATAGAATTATAAATGAAAACACAGTGAAGGTACAATTGGTACTGTCAGAGCAAGGACTAAGTTATTTTCTGTCAACTCTGGTAAAAGTTCATAGGAGTTAGGTAGGGATTGTGTAAAGCTGTCTGCTAGCTAAAGACATTAATTTCAGGCCAAATTCAGGAAAAAGCTTGTTGCAGAAAGGGAAACTGAAGCTTCACTTGATTTAACACCCACCCCCACCTTCATTTTTTAGAAGCTGTTTATTTTCTGTCAACCTTATTTCCATGTTCTGTGTAAGAGTCTGTAGAAGAAAAGCTTAAGACCATTCGGGATTGTTCTCACCCACCCCATGGCCTGAGCAGTGGAGGCTGCAGACCCCTCCGGTCTTCGGTGGGGAACTGCTGAGCAGGCGCAGACAGCACCTGCCTGTGTAAGAGTCTGTAGAAGAAAAGCTTAAGACCATTGGGGGATTGTTCTCACCCACCCCATGGCCTGGGCAGCGGGGGCTGCAGACCCCTCTGGTCTTCGGTGGAGAACTGCTGAGCAGGCGCAGACAGCACCTGTGCCTCCAGACCAGCCTGTGAGCTTAGGGGGAGCAGCAGAGAACCCGGGAGCCGGAGCAGACCACTCACCCTGAAATTCCTCCTGGTCACAGCTTTTCCTGCGGTGGCGTGCTCCTTCTTTTCGGTCTTTGCAGGGTCGCTGTAGAAGGAAGATGGGGAGGGACCGCCCGCGGGTGCTCATGGGAGATTGTACACAGGTGCAGAACCTCCCGGGCGGGCCTGCTCCACGCACGCACTGCGTGAGCTCGCTCGTGGGGATGGCACAGTCCACCTAGCGCGGGGTCTGTGCTACACTGAGCCATGGGAGGCAGGCTAGCGGGCCTCCTCTGCGAGAGACTGGCCGTTAGCCATGGGGCCAAGCGCCACCAGAAGCCACGGCTCCCAGAACGCGGCCTGAGCCTGAGGTTCCAGGAGCGAAGCAGCAGCAATAGGAGGGCCTCCAGTGGCAGCCGCACATTCAGCCCAGCTCGCTGGCCAGCGTTCCTGGGGACGATGACACTGACATCAGCCGATTTTCAATGACATGAGCTGCCAGCAAAAGATTCACCCAGGCTGTCTTCTGATTTATGAGGTAATGACATCAATTTTCCTTTTGCAGATGCTGCTCCATTTGGAAGTCAAGGTTGGTGCTACTTAAGTAGGTTTCTGCTGCAAAAGACAGGGCCATCCTGCTCCTTGATTTGCAGGACCTCAAGGGCTCCGGGCCTTGTGCAAATGTCCCTTTAAGTAGCAACAGGAACCCAGAACAACATGGTGTGGAACCCTTGCCGGTAGCACAGAAAAGCTAACCACTTCTAATTTGTCATCATAAGACACTTTTCATACGATTTTGCAAAGATGCCTTTTACATACATGTTTTTACTTTGATTACTAAACAGACATAGTAACTTGATATTGGAATGCTACTTGTTGTCACTTAAATCCAAGTGCCTATTTTAAAGCACTGCTTTGGAAGTCAAGGTTGGTGCTACTTAAGTAGGTTTCGGCTGCAAAAAATAGGGCCATCCCTGCTCCTTAATTTGCAAGAACTGCTTTCAGTCTGGGGAATGTCTCTGTTTCTCAGTTTTCTCAACTGTTAAATGGGACTATTGCCTACTTCACGGGCTTTAGGTAAGAATTAAAGAAGGTAATACTGTTAGGTACTGGGAACAGTGTCTGACACATAGTAAGCACGCAGTAAGCTATATTGTTATCTATCTACTATCTATGGGTATCTCTACCTTAAATCTCGAGGTAACAGACAAGTTTTCTTGCAGGGAGGAAGAAAACTACATCTGGGTTTCCAAACAAACAAGAAGAAATACTGCTTTTAAATATATTTTTCTAACAGCTTGTAGATAGCCATGGCTGTTATGGAGCTTATACTTATAAAGCTCGCCTTTTGTTTGAAGCTTGGTAGATAACTCGGTTCTGATTCTGTTTATGTCATTTTAGCTCATTTTTCTTCTAAAATGCACAAGCAGCATATAATCAATTTCTCTTCTCTCTCTCTCTTTCTCTCTCCCTCCCTCCCTCCCTTCCCCCTCCCTTTCTCCCCCCCCACACATGCACACACACTCACATTCCCTTTTCTTCAACACGCACATACAAGCATATGCACTAGTTTCATTTTATTTTTTTAGTCCCCAAAGGATTCACGGAGCTGGCTGTGTGCAACTGCTGTGTTTTCCACTAAATTGGCAGTTACCTACTGCCTGGAGTTGCTAGGAGAAGGTGAATAAGCATGACTATAGCAACAATAACAACCTGTGGAGCTCTGTGGTCTGTCTTCTGTATGGCTCTGTGTGTTATTTTCTCATTGTTGTCATTAATGTGTGTTGCATGTTTGTGAGAGCATGAATCATTTTCAACTGTTGGTTCCAGATCAATTAAGAGACAAAAACCTTGGCATTTAAAACAGGCACTTTCTTCTCGGGGTGGTGCTGCTGATACTGATTCCTGCCATCTGTTTTCTTATTCCATCCTGCCCTCCTTCCATTGGTAGAGAGGCTTTCAGCTTCTTCTGGTGCGCTAAAGTCATTCACGTTTCTCTTGTGCATAACAGAGCTCGTAAACTGTAGGAATTCTGATGTGTTTCAGTGCACGGAGCAGTAACAAATGAGCTGCTTTTAGGGAGATCTGGAGAGCTCAGTCGGTCAGTAGTACAGTAGCAGCTCCCATGTGCGGATTGTTTCTGTGAGGTCAGAGGATCCGTTTATACTGCTGTCTGCTTTTGGGGGGCGAGGGGGAGGTGGTGATGTGGTGAGCCGTGGATATGCCTGTCAAAGTCAATAGCTATTCTGGCAGAGGCTGCCCTCAGCTTTGCAAGCAATGTTTTGATAGATAAGAGATGCAACTGTATCACTGAGATTTGTAGTGGACTGAGGAATGCTTGTTTGAGCTGCTGACACTGACTGTTAACTGTATTGCCCTAGGAGTATCATCATGGGGTCTACTGCTACAGAAATCGAAGAATTGGAAAACACCACTTTTAAATATCTCATAGGAGAACACACCGAAAAAATGTGGCAGCGCCTGAAAGGAATGTGAGTAAGCTCTTTGCTTGGTTCTGTGTTTTTATTTCTCACCCCAAAATTGGACTATTAACATGACTCATTGTTGGTACTGTCTGACTTTGTGAACTAGTGTTTCCTTTAGAAAGATTTCCCTTAAAAAAGAAAAACGTGCCAGTCTCAGTTAACAACCTGCCTGAAAGATAAACATTTTTTGCACCTGTATGTTTTATGTAAAGTAAGGCAACTCCCTGAGAAAAATAATTCACTTTACTGTTATACTCTGTGGCTTCTTTTATACTTCCGTATGTGTTGTTTAGATATGCAGAAAAGTATCAGGAAAACTGCTTGCCAGGGCACTTGTAGAAATAACAATTTTATTGGGTAAATAGAGAGATTACTACTGGTACTTACTTCTCTGTGATTACCTTTTGAAAAAAACAAGGAGAGGATTAATATGATAATAAACTGGAAAGTTTGGTTTTAAATTAAACATTTCACATTTTGTGAGAGTACAGAATAGCTCATGAGATAAAATAGACCTTAGTGAGGTGGGTCAAGAGATGTGTTTATGCTAAACATGAAATGTAAGTAGCTGAGTCAAACTTTAATTGAAATTCTATTCACCTTGCTATTTAAAGGACATTTAAGTGTTTTGCCCTGTGTATGCTAAAATTCCTGTTTAGTGTTCCAGCACACTATGTTTACATGCTTTATTTTAATTATGTTATAATTTAAATATCAGATTTAAGAATTGGATAAAGATGTGTATGTGCATATTTACAAGCAGTTACTTAGCATACTTGCATATTTCAAGTGCAGATATATTTGCTTTTCTATAATAGCTGAAGGAATCCTATAGCATGTGAAATATTTTTCTATGATTCATGTCTAATGCTGTGTTTATATACTATTTTATAAAATGCAACATCTCAGTAAGCTAAGTGTCCCTATATTGATGTCTTAAAAGAAAAATTATATCAAACTTTGTTTAGAGGTAAAATATCCTCTGCTTTCCTTCATTTGAATGTACTTAATGATGTTTATATATTTAAATAATCTTGCCTGCATATTTTCTCACACTTGAAGGAATACATGGCATTACAGTGCACTGGTATAACAGCACAGTCATAGTGCAAACAACATTTAACAGAGACTAACTTTTAAACAGGAAGCCATCTTTACATCATTTGAATAAATTAGATAAATATGTTTCCAAGAACCTTTAAAGATTTAGAAATTACAGTTTTTGGTTGTTCTCTAGGTAAACAATCCCACAAAAACAAATAATAACTTAATTAGTTAACATAGATGAAAATTAAACATTGGCAATCATCAGATGATTTGTGTCCTAACCTAACGCATGGATGGACATATGTACAGGACAAATTATATCCCATATCACAAGCTATTTTAGATTTGCTTCCCTTTTAGCAGAACACGATGTGTTTATTTGGTTTATATTTGTTTTATTTTTTCTATAGTAACTTGAATGTATGAAGATTTATGGTAGTGATTTATGTATATATCTTTAAGAAATTAGAAAAGTGACTTTGTGTTTACCTAACATTTTAGTGCAAAGTTAACTGACTTTCACTTTACCAATTGACCTCAAAGATGAAGCTGTCATTCTGTTTCAGGAGAGGGTGATATAGTCAACAGCAGAACTTCTTGACTTAATATTCAACACTAATGTAGGATATACTAATATATGTATATACTAAGTAAATTTTGAGTTGTGTTCACACAGAGCCACTGAATTGACCATTTAGGGGAAAATTACTGATAACTAGGTTTTTATTTTATTTTATTTTTTATTATTTTTTTAAAGTAGGTGTTTTAAAAAATATTTTTATTGATTTCAGAGAGGAATAGAAAGGGAGAGTGAAATAGAAACATCAATGATGAGAAAGAGTCATGTATTGGCTGCCTCCTGCAGGCCCTACACTGGGGATCGAGCCTGCGTGTGCCCTGACCGGGAATTGAACTGTGACCTCCTGGTTCATAGCTCGAGGCTCAGACACTGAACCATGCCAACTGGCCTGATAACTAGGTTTTAAAAAAATTATTACTAAACTGACTGAAATGACTGATCATTTTTGCATGAAAGAAAGAAGGAATTTACATTTTGATACTATTACTTTAACTTGTACTTTGACTTAAGACATTTCTAGTATTCTAGGATTACAATTGTCAAAACAACTAGCTCTAAATCTAAAATCTGCATGACTAATGACAACCAAATTGTATAATTATGGTTCCTTGTGTAGTCTGCATTCGAAACAGTGATATGAGGGACTCCCGGTTCCATTGCTGAAACTGTCTTGCCTATTTAACATGTAATATTGACTCAAACAGAATTTTAGCTTATCAAAATTGCTAGTGCTAGGATTCCACTTTTAAGTATTGGCAATTAAAATCTTGCTATTCATGAAAGCTATGAAACAATTTTGCAATAATTTTTTTACTTTGGTAAAATAGACTGAATAAAGGCCTTTAACTATTCGTCTGAAAAGTGTTTTTTTGATCTTTTAGTGTATCTAACTTTACAAATACATTACTTTATTTCAACAGAATATTTTGTTTTTAAGTGTATTTATAATATGTGCATTTTTGAGGTTAGATAAAAATAGAGACAAAGTTTAATATAAGGGTTATTCAAGTATACCTTAACTATGGAAAACACAAGTCACTATAGGTAGATATTACAGAAAATATTTTTATAGGCATTATCATACAACATAACATTTTAGAACACTTTTTTTGAGTCCATAGAAAGAATCTTTAAATTTCATAATACATGCAAAAACTAAGTAAACTAAGTTCAAATATCAATTCTTCTCTACTATTTTTTACAAATTTTCTCTAATATTCTTCCATGAAAGAAAGAATATAATACTTAATTGGGACACCATATTCAGTATTGTGCTAAGAAATCTCTTCTTCCTCTGTGGGAAGAAAGGTGAAACAGTTTTTTCTTCTTATTTCTGTATATAGACTTGTATGCTTTATTCTATTAACTTTATTTTTACTGTCATGACTTTCAATCCACCTTCCACTACTAATTTCTTACTCAGTATGACCATTGAGATTCTATACCATGACTCACCATCTGTGATGGTAGAAATGTTAACAAATGACTATGGCATCATGTTCTTCATAAACTACATTTTAAAAGAACCATCTATTTGTTCATAAGTTATCAATTATTTAGGACCTGCACAACACTTCCTATTTCTTCAGCCATCTCAACACCTAATGAAATTTCAGAAGACTCCTGTGACTCTGGAACCTGTACTGCTTCCTACACATTATGAAAAGTTTTCGGACACTAGTCTTTGTAAAAATTGTTAAGTTATTGATTTCCATGAGGGAAGTTGATTTGAAAATTTCACATTTGTTTTCATCTATGTGCAGTGTTTTCAAAATTAATTTTAGAGATAATCCTTTTTTTGTGTCATGGTACTATTGTTTTTTTCTTTGTTAAAAGTAAAATAGTTCCACAACTGTGGGTTAAAAAAAATCAAGCATATTTAAAACATTGGTGCTGCTCTTTCCAATCAGTGCCACTGTTCTAAGAATTCAGTCTCAGGGGCGACAACATTTCCAGAAAAGTGTGATCCAGTAGAAATTCCAGTGAAAGCCACATGGCATTATAGCCAAAAGTAAATCAGAATGTTGTCTTAGTTGTTCAACACAAGAGAGGGAAGTTGGAACTGTTTAAAACCATAAGCTATTGACAAAAATATGAGACTCACATGAGCACTTATTGCCAATTCCTTTTATAGAAGTAGGACTAGAACCTATGGGAATTTCATAATTAGAAACTAACTTAATATATGATAATTAATTTTGCATGTATAGACACATTCCTCCTATCTCTCCCAATCCAGACAAATGTTCAAATAGTAAGATCTGGAGTTGTGAATGCAACAGTTGAAAGACTGGAAGTTAAGCTCCCCCCCCCCTGTCTTTGATTGGTGGTAAACATGATCTTCAGTAGTGGGAGAATAAAATATTAATATGCAGAAAGTGGAGGAGAAAGGAGGAGCTGTACAATAATCCCATAATCCATTTCAATGAGCTGTTGTGATCGAAGAGGGCAGTGTATGGTACGGTTTCAGATGAAGTAATCCCAAACTGTCATCACCAAGAAGATGTAGCAGAAATACATATTTAGAATGAAAATGGCAAAAAAAGGTGAAATGACAGGAGTTATTAGCACTGCAGTATTCCCCCCCAAAAAGTGAAATGACAGGAGTTATTAGCACTGTAGTGGAATTGTACTTTAGGATGGAGCAGCATTATTGATCAGAGGCAAATCTCATCCTTTTACTCTCCTGCTTCAAACCCTTTAAAGCTTTTGAGTGTCCTTCCTTCCAAGTTCAGCATCTTCTCCCCAAACCTGCTTGACTTTTGGAGCCTCCTCGCATGCCTCTCCCTCTGTGGCCCCCTCCCAACCTGACCAGGGTTGCCTAAAAGAAAGCTGCTTACCACTCATCTGCCTTTGCTCGTTTCGTTCGCTTATCCCGAGGGAACAACTCTTTTGTCTGCTCATCCAGGGCTGCTCTTGCTCCCGTGATCCTTTTAGAGATGTGTGGAAATGGTTCTGCTTGTTGCAATGCCCGAGGGTGCTTCTATGTTCAGAGGGCAGACATGATTGATGTCCTCCAGAGCTTGTGACATTCCTTTATCAGGAAAAATTGCCAATAGGCAGCCTGTGACCAAATGCTTACAGGTCTCTTCTTAGTTTCCTATATTTGAGTCATAAAGGAAACTGGACTTCCCTTTGCATAAAAAAATCTACCTTCCTACTGGACCATGAGCTACTGAGGGCAAAAGCCATGTTATTGGAATGGATTTTGTTTGTTTGTTTTTACTTTTATTATTTACTTTATGTTGAATTTACTCCCAGGCTATAAGTTATTATTTCTTCAGTTTCTTTTGTGCAATCTCCTCTTCTGGTTTAGGAACAGTCTGCTCCTTCGCAGAAGGATCATCTATCTCAATGTGGCAGGGAGAGCCTGTGTATGGGTTAATCTGCCCATGAGCTCTATAAGTTCTCCAGCAATCTCCTCTTCTGGTTTAGGAACAGTCTGCTCCTTTGCAGAAGGATCATCTCAATGTGGCAGGGAGAGCCTGTGTGTGGGTTAATCTGCCCATGAGCTCTGTAAGTTCTCTGGCACATCTTGGGAGCTTTGTTCACCTGGATGGGCTCAATGACCAGAGAATCTACATTTAAAACCTTAAGTTCAGCATTACTCTCTGCATTTTTCAGTATGTGCAGCAACAATTTAGCACTGATTTTGGGCCACTGACCCTGTGTCCAGCCACCATGTTGGGCCGGGGCACACCTACCAACTCTACCCTTGTATGACGGAACGGCACACACTGCTTCTGTAAAGTGACATCCTTCCGATGCTTGGTGCCTTTTCACATATGCATACCCTTGATGGCCTGGGAAATTTCCAGTGTGCTCTTAAAGTGAACAGGGAGATTTGAACTTCTTGGTTTGCATGACTTTTTGGGGTTTTCTGGGTGAAAAGTAAACCATTTTCAGAGGTCACCTCTGGCTGCTATCTGGAAGAGCCATGTTTGCTTTTGGATCCCCAACACTTTGTACAGTACCTGGCACATAGGAGAAAATGCAATAAATACTTTGAAACCAGTCAATGAATGAATAAAATTCTTAATCTTATAATGGCTCTAACTACAAATTTAGAAGATCAGTGAGGCTGCCAAAATAGGGCCTAAAGCTAGGTTGGAGGAATGAAGATAGATTCACAGCTAGAATGGGGAGAGAGACGGTGGAAGGAAGTAGTGTTTGCTTATAATCAATCTACTGTCAGAACCTTCCAGATGTAGCATATTTGTATTCTTATTTACGTTTTCAGCAATTTCAAGAGGTAAGTATCTAAGTTGATTAAATAGTATCCGGTGGAACTTGGATTTTGGAGACACATCTGCTTCCAAAACAAAAAAGAGGACATTCTCAGAATGCTTACCTAGAAAGGTCACTAGAAAAGGATCTAGACCAGTGGTTCTCAACCTTCCTAATGCCGCGACCCTTTAATACAGTTCCTCATATTGTGGTGACCCCCAACCATAAAATTATTTTCGTTGCTACTTCATAACTGTAATTTTGCTACTGTTATGAATCGTAATGTAAATATCTGATATACAGGATGTATTTTCATTGTTACAAATTGAACATAATTAAAGCATAGTGATTAATCACAAAAACAATATGTAATTATATATGTGTTTTCCGATGGTCTTAGGCAACCCCTGTGAAAGGGTCGTGGGACCCCCAAAGGGGGCGTGACCCACAGGTTGAGAACCCATGATCTAGACTGATGCTTCTTAAAACTTAGTACACGGTAGGCAGACTATTTGCCCCCTCAGACATGTTCATATCCTAATCCCCTGAACCTGTGAAGATGTTACCTTACCTGTCAAAGGGGAATTAAGGTAGCAAATGGAGTTGAGGTTGTAATCAGATTACCTTAACACATGGAGATTAGCCTGGGTTATTCAGGTGGGCCCAGTGTAATCACAAGGGTTATTAAAAGTGGAAGAGGGAGGCAGAAGACAGTACTGTGATGTGAGAAGTACTTGAGTTGTCTTTGCCAACACTGGAGGTGGAAGAAATAAGCTGTGAGGCAAGGATTGTGGGCAACCTCTAGAAGCTTGAAAAGATAAGAAACCAAATTTCTCTCTTTAGAGCCTCCAAAAAGAATGCAGCCCTGCCAACACCTATTTTTAGCTCAATTGAAACTTGTGTCTAATTTTTGACCTGCAGAATTGAAGATAATACATTTTATTGTTTTAAGTTGCTAAGATTGTGGTAAATTTGTTGTAGCAGCAATAGTAAACGAATACATGTCTCCTGTAATCTATAATAATAAAAGCGTAATATGCTAATTAGACTGGACAGTCAAACGACCTTCTGGACGTCATTCCAGACGTCCTTCCTGATGAAGCCGCAGTGGCAGGGGCTGAGGCAGAGGCAGTTAGGGGTGATCAGGCAGGTAGGCGAGCAGTTAGGGGCGATTGAGCAAGCAGTTGAGTGGTTAGGGGCGATCAGGCAGGCAGGCAGGCAGGCGAGTGGTTAGGAGCCAGCAGTCCCAGATCGGGCCTAAACTGGCAGTCAGACATCCCGCGCGGGGTCCCGGATTGTGATAGGGTGCAGGCCGGGCTAAGGGATCCACCCCTGTGCATGAATTTTGTGCACCGGGCCTCTAGAAGAAGAATAACAGAATAACAAAGTGCTTAATCAATAGGACCACTGCTATATCCTATATTCCTATCCTCTGCCAATTCTCTCTCTCTGTCTCTCTCTCTCTCTCTCTCTCTCTCTCTCACACACACACACACACACACAAACACACACACACATTCTCATTCTCACACAGACACAATGCCTAGAGATGGGACCAGCCTAAGTCACTCTATGGCAAATTAGAGTAGTCAGTATTTATTCTTAGCCATCAAATAACTCACTGTCTTCCATCTAACCCTACAAATTTTCTTACCAAGCTCTGATTTTGAGTATATGGTAGATTTATTTCAAATATCAAAGAATAATATTATGCTATCTTTCTTGGAAATGTTGATAAATCTCAATTTCTGTTGAGTATGTGATGGACTTTAATGGATCAATCAGGCAAATTAGTTTTAAAAAATTGTCATTTAGTCATAAAACAAATTTGAAGAAAATCACCTCATAAAATCTAATCTGGTATATATAATCTTCTATATATATATAAAAGCCTAAGCAACCGAACAACTGGTCACTATGACACACACTGACCACCAGGGGGCAGATGCTCAACACAGGAGCTTCCCCCTGGTGGTCAGTGAACTCCCACAAGGGGAGCACCGCTCAGCTGACCGGCAGGTGCCAGAGGCAGGGCTCACGACTGGCAAGCACCACACGGCGCAAGCCTGTTCCAATCAGGACTGACTGGGTGCGAGCCCACAGCAGGTGCAGCAGGGCTGAGATGAGTGGGAGCAGCAGGCAGGAGCCACAGGCGGTGTTGGACTGCTGGTTTTGGCCCGACCCCCACGACCCCCACCAGTGCACGAATCTGTGCACCGAGACTTAGTCTTAATATAAATCTTAGTCCTTACATAACATTATGTTGCGGTTTATAGAATAGACATTGTTGAGGAAAAAAACCTTAGAGATTAAGAAATTGAACTTTATAATCAGGTATTTTCTGATACCATCTGTCTTTTAGCTGAATGATAATGAAAATCTATTGACTTTTCTAAACTTCACTTTCCTTATTTGTACAATCCAGTTATTTCATTTATCATTTATTCACTTATTCAACAAATACCCACTAATTGTAAACTATGTCAAGCACTATTTTATGCACAGGAGCTTACATTCTAGTAGAGAAAACGCACAACAAAAAAGTAAATTATAAATAAGTTAACATGGTGTGAGAAGTGACCTGAATAGAATGCACCAGATGATGTGATCAGGAGTTACTTGGGGGAAGGTATTTTAGATAGTCAGGAATGATTTATCTTAGAAAATGACTTTTCAGCTGATACATAGACAAAAATTGATACCTACCTCTTAGGAACTTGGGGTGAGTTCCTAAGACACCACTAGTTCAGGATTAAGTGAGGGGATAGATTTAGGAGTCCACTTGATAGAGATCAAAATGTCAACTTTATTGAAGACTGAACTTGTATTGGACAATCAGGTTTTGGTATACCGCTCAAGAGACCAGAACACCTCTGAATTCAACTTACCCTCCAAAGCTGCAAACCTTCCTGGGAGAGGACAAAAGCTCCCCTCCTAAACTTACCTCATGGCCTCTAAGAGGTGAAGCTATGCTTTCTATAAGCAGAAAATCCCTTCCCTACCCCCACCAGGTTTGATTCCTTTTCCATAATTGACCAACCAAATGTTTCTCCTTCTCCTTTGTGAAAGAATGTGAAGAGTGGCAAGGAAACTTTTCCAATGTAAAGTCCTTCCATTTAGAATGAAGCATTAGGGTCTGGGAACCTAGACATTGCCCAAGCGAGATCGTGAAAATGAAATGAAATAATGTATATAAGAAATACAGCATGGCACACAGTAAGCTCTCCAAACATTTTAATTATTAATACCCCTGTAATCTTATTCATTCTTGTGTATTTCAATTCTGCCGTTTAACAGCTATATGATCTTCTCCAAGTTGATCAATGCCTTAGTTTTCTTATCTGCAAAATGGGAATGACATCATTAACTATCTCATAGGTGTTGAGAAGATTAAATAAATTAATGTTTGCAAACTGATTACAACAGTGTCCCGAATTCAAGACATTCTAGCTGTTATCATTTTTAATATTATTATATGTAAAAACAGTATTCTGTTTTTTTTCAGGTAATTTTCTTGTCAGAATCAGTGGAAAGAACAGGGTTGTCAAGATGAGAAGAGTTTCTCTTAGCTCAGTGGAAGTGGTCTCACCAAATCCCCAGGTTCCTCTTCACCAGAACAGAGGATTTACATCCCCATGGGAGGGAGTTGTGTAGGAGAGAGAGCTGAAGGAAAGAAATGGGGTGGCCTTGAGCAATCCACTGATAGAAACATTGCCTGGATGGGTTCAGCATCTTGTAGTGAGTGGCCTTGGAATGAAATTTAGGTCTCTATAACCATGTGTGACCCAGGGCTAGTCTTATTTTCTGAATCACTCTGGCTTGAAAATCACTCTTTAGGTCTTTTCTTACCACAGTCTGTGTCTGGTTGACAAGAGAGTTTACTTCCAAGTAATTAATATAGTCCCATAATTTTCCCTTTGCACATTCATTTTAGAAAATATGAAATTACCATTATGTTATTAGGTTGTGTCCTTTATTCTAGCATTTTAATAATCTAATCAAATGTATATATTTGAACAAGTCTGAGTCCCATGCAAAAGGACGGTGCTATAAACATTTTAGATATGAAAGGAATTCTTCATTAACATAATCAAACAGATGACAGTGTTAAAGGCTCATGAGAATCATCATGTTCCAAATATCAGGTCTGAACAAGTATCTGGCACAAATAACTGTTTATTGTTATGAAAATGATAATAGGTCAACAGAGGCATATAAATGAAACATTACGATCGCTTTGATTTCTTCGTTAAACTATTACTTTCTTGAAGTTGTTTAAAGAGATTATATTTTATAAAATACTTAAACACAGATTTTTATCAAATTAGGCTCAGAAAAGGATCACTGCAGATAATTTCTGCAAAATTTTTATATTTATACCTATTCCAATAATTTTATAAGTCACAAAAATGTTCTAAAATCTCTTATGTCTGATTAGAGTATGAAGTCGACAGGGCAAGAAAACAGAGGTCAACCTTAAACACTGAATAAGTGTGGAGAATCAAAGGATTCTTGGAACTTTGTACACTAGACAGGTCCTTGATTACTTAGAAGAAAATAAAAATGGACTTATTAGAACAGCTGACTTTGATCGACTTAAAACTGGACTTTCTAAGCCTTGGTTTAAAATAAATTGCATTTGGAGCAAGATAAGGAAAAAACACCAACAAGTTGGGCATCAATCACATTTTGATTAACTTAAAATATTTTAAATTACTTCATAATTGAATCATAGTAGTAATCATACTTTATAGCAATTTTTTGTGCTTTATAATTTCTAAAAGATTTTTCTTTTGATTTGTATGGTTCAGCACAATTAACCCCATTTTTCTGTTCTGATGACAAAACTGAGCCTCAGAGACATTCAATGACTGACCAATGTTTCACAATCAGTAGGGGGAGGGCCATATTCTTGGGCCCATACCTATTCCATTTAACACTGACAGATAATTCCAGTTAACAGTCAAGACTCACTAAAAAGCTGACCTTTCAGGAGTTAAAAACTGTTTCCTTGTGTTGATTATTCCAAATCCTGCCATCTGCTTGCCTAGTTCTGCATCCTCAGAGCTGAATACCAAGGGGAGTTATCACTTGGCATGTGCTTTAGATGTCAGAAACTCTCCAGTTTTATTTCTCTCCTCCTCTAGACATGGACTACCACTATGCCTTTAATTAATTTATTTAAGCAATGATTAAGCTGGTATTTGCAAGCCAATTAGACTTTTCCTAAACCCTCATGTTGTTTCAGAGCTTGGACCCTTACAAAATTATTCTAATTTTTTTGGCCTTTGGTATCCCAAACAACAGAAAACACTGCACAGTAGAAACATCTGGGTGTCTCTCCTTGAAGATTTTTATTTACTAATAAGAATAAAGACAGGAATTCTAATGGGAAAATATAGGTATTAGAAACTGGCTGGTGTGGTTCAGTTGGTAGAGCATCATCCAGTTGTGGGTTCGATTCCTAGTTGGGGCATGTAGAGGAGGCAACTGATTGATGTTTCTCTCTCTCTCTTTCTTTCTCTCTCTCTCTCTCTCTCTCTCTCTCTCTCCCCCCTCTCCCTCTCTCTCTCTCATCAATGAAAAACATATTCTTGGGTGAGAGTAAAAAAAAAAGAAACACCCAACTAGGTATTTTGTTCTTGCTATGCTGCCTCTTCTTTTCTTGTTATAAAGAATTTTAATAATACAATAAGGTTCTTTTCTGAAGTAAAGTGAGCAGAGTCTTTTCTCCTTTTCTATATTAAAAATAGTCTAAATGTATTTAATTGGACTTTATTTCCCACAGAGAACACAAACTACTTAAAGGCACACAGTATTTTCCCTCTTCCTTTGTTTGTGCACATTTGAGATGATTATAAGATGGATTAAAGAGCTTATTTCTACCCTTTAGAACTCTTAAAGTCTCCAAGATTGGTTCCAATATGAAAAAGTGTTTTTATATGTGTGACCTTCTTGAAATTTCATCCCCCAGCAAATCTCTGTCTGTTTTAATATTTCATGTTTTCCAAAGAACAGTCTGTTTTCCAGGAAAATTTCCATGCTATCATTTACTATTGTAGTGTATCTCAATTTGTTCTTGACTTCCTGCATCCACTATCGGATTCTCCCTCCTGCACAGACAATGAGCCTGGCCATGCAACTTGCTTTGGCCAATGGGATCTTAGCAAATGTGATGCAAGCAAAGACTTGGAAGGGTGTATGCATTGGAGTTTACTTTCTCTTGCTGCTCTTTGGAACTCTCATACCAGCTTGGAAAGAAGCCTAGTCAAGCCAACTGGAGAATGAGCATGTGGAGCAGATGTAATGGTTTACCATTGCAGCTGGGGCTCCACTAGACCACCCAGATCATCAACAACCAGGCATGTCAGTGAGGTCACCCTGGAATATTGAACATCTTCAAACTCATGAGGAAATAATAAACATTCATTGTTTTTGGCTACTAAATTGTGAGATGGTTTGTTGCACAAAAAAGCCAACTGATATACTCCAAAAATCATGCTCTTAGTCTTTAAATTTTTCATATAATTCTTCTCTGGCTTCTACAGTTTTTTCCTACTACCACTCTGCTTCTTTTTCTATCGTCATCTTCCATCATTTATTTCTTTGACCCAATCAAAATTTAGTATATAATTAAGAGATAAAAATTAAGGTCCTTATTTTCAGAAAGTCAGTCCAATAAAATTCTTCTCCATATTATTTCCATTTGCAATAATACTTCTTCCAATAAATGACCCCTCAGTGGCCTGTATATTAAAGTTGTATTGTTCTATTTCCCACCAAATAGAAGAGAAACATAGAATAAGGTAAAGAAACTGCATAGTTGCATAAGAAGAGGTGGTTCATAGCCTGTTGCCCTGGCAACAGACCTTGGAAAGGCCAGGGCTGCCTACACATCCTGTTACCCTGACAACAGGTCATGCAGGGCATGGGAAGGCCCAGTTCCCACTCATTTAGGCCTCTTCTTGAAAACCACAAAGAAAAAGAAGAAAGTGATTTTTGCATCTAGTTTCCCCCACCTACATATTTCTTCTATTATCTGAATCACTTTAGTATAAGATTGTATTTCCAGATGTAGGAGAGGATAAGAAAACTGATCTCATAAACTCTGAAAAATTTGCTTTATTTTGATTGGGTTAAAGAAGTCAATGATAGGGAAAAAAGGAGAGAGAAGGAATCAAAGTAGTAGGAAGAATAAATCGTGGAAACCAGAGAAGTAGCATATGAATAATGTAGCGGCCAAGAACTGATTTTGGGTGTGTATCAGCCACACTGGTTAGGTTTAGTTCATCTTAGAAGGTCATATATGTTAAATGGTTGCTATTTGGTTAGTTTTATTTTTTAGAGCTGATAATGTATAACCAAACATCATCATAAGAAGATGTAACGTTATAATTTTTATTAACTTAATTTTTAATTCTGTACAAACTTCCTTCTTTTTCATTCTTATTCAGCTTTTATTTTCTTTCATCACTTATTTTTTTCTTACCATATAGAGTAGATAAGAAAGCAATCTGATCAAATTCTTTTTTTCCCTTCTTTGTTCCTTAAACAATTAGTTTGATTATATAAAATAAATATACTTTACATGTACTTTTGGAGATATATATTGCTGTGTATTCATAATTTATGGTTTATATAAAATAGTTGTCAATTCAAAACTGGCTAATGCCATTAGTTTTGTTATAAGTAATTTCTACTAATTTTTCTGTGAATTAAAATAAAATCTTAGTTAACTCCTCTGGTTTTAAATGTAGAGTAATAGCTTTAAATTCTGTAAACCACAAGTCTTTAACTTTTGTAAACTAGAATTCTTATTGGTGAAGGGAAAAAGGTCTGGCAAAATCTTCTCTCACAAAACAGGAAAAGGGATTTGTGGAGAACAGATTTTGAAATTAAATTGAGTGAAAAAGGAAGTGTAGGCTGGCAAAGAGGAGTATCTCGGGGAGACTTTAACCATGTAAAGGTTGCATTTCTGAAAGACCAGGTGGGAAAGTTGGAGCCTAATCAGAATATCATTAGAGTCAGAAGGATTCGTAATCATCTGAGCCTAGATTAGGTGACCTTTCTAGGTACTCTAAATACACTTCATGTATTATTGTTATTGTCCATTTAATTGTTCTGCCCTCTAGGTAGTCCTTCTTTCAACTTTTGAGGTAATGGGAAGGAAGAGTTGGAATTCACTTTCTTATTATTGTGTCCTCAGTGGCTAGCATAGTACATTGCATGAAGTAAGAACTTAAAAATTTTTCAATATAACAAAAACCAGTAATCAGACAACATTAATAACTTTTACATTTGAATGGTATAGCCAGTAAAGCTATAGTTGTTCAACAGTAACATTAATTCAGGCTGGAGGGTCAAGTAAGTTTATAGAGGATATTTAAGAAAGGAAGTGAATGAGTTATTCAAACTTGACCAGTAGAGATTATTGGGGATGTGACTCTCACAGACAAAAATAAAAAATAAAACACATCCACCCCCCCACCCCCCAAACAAAAACAAAAGGCAAACTTTGTCATATGGAACTTAGAATCCCAGAGGATTTTTGTGAAGATAAAAATAATGTAACTAGCATAGTACATTGCATGAAGTAAGAACTTAAAAATTTTTCAATATAACAAAAACCAGTAATCAGACAACATGTAATAACTTTACATTTGAATGGTATAGCCAGTAAAGCTATAGTTGTTCAACAGTAACATTAATTCAGGCTGGAGGGTCAAGTAAGTTTATAGAGGATATTTAAGAAAGGAAGTGAATGAGTTATTCAAACTTGACCAGTAGAGATTATTGGGGATGTGACTCTCACAGACAAAAATAAAAAATAAAACACATCCACCACCCCCCAAACAAAAACAAAAGGCAAACTTTGTCATATGGAACTTAGAATCCCAGAGGATTGTTGTGAAGATAAAAATAATGCAATCATCAGTCTGTTCCATGTTTCCATGCCTCTGGTTCTATTTTATTCATTAGTTTATTGTGTTCATTAGATCCCATATCTGAGTAAGTTCATGTGATATTTGTCTTTCTCTGACTGTCTTATTTCGCTTAGCATAATCATCTCCAGGTCCCTCCATGCTGTCTCAAAGGGTAATAGACCATTCTTTTTTATAGCTGCACAGTATTCCATTGTGTAAATGTACCACAGCTTTTTTATCTACTCATCTACCGATGGGCACTTGTGCTGTTTATAGATTGTACCTATTGTAAATAACACTGCTATGAATGTAGGTAGGGGGACATATATTCTTTCTGATTGGTGTTTCAGGATTCTTAGAATATATTCATAGAAATGGGATCACTGGGTCAAATAGCAGTTCTATTTTTAATTTTTTGAGGAAACTCAACACTGTTTTCCATAGTGGGTACACCAGTCTCTATTCCAAACAGCAGTTATATTAGGGTTTTGTTTTCTCCATATCCTTGCCAGCACTTGTTATTTGTTGATTTATTAATGGTAGCCATTCTGATAGGTGTAAGGTGGTACTTCTTTGTCATTTTAATTTGTGTCTCTCTGATTAGTGATGTTGAGCATTTTTCATATTTCTTTTGGCCATCTGTATGTCCTCTGATGATTCCAGAAGATATCTCTGGAATAATGACATAGAAGCATAAAATAGACTGCTGAACCTCAGAGGGAAGGCAGGGAAAGGTGGGAAGAAATCAAAGAACTTATATGCATACTAGAGGCCCGGTGCATGAAATTCATGCATGAGTAGGGTCCCTAGGCCTGCCCGTGATCAGGGCTGCTGGCTGGGGCCTCCCTTCATTCCACGCCACCCCTTGGTGGTCAGCACACATCATAGCGAGTGATCCAACTCCCGGTCTCCCAGTCGAACTCCCGAGGGGACACTTTGCATATTAGCCTTTTATATATAGAGATATGCATTGCCTATGAACACAGACAATAGGGTGGTGAAGACCTGGGGCAAGGCAGGAACCGGGTGGTGGAGAGAAAGTAGAAAAAAAGGGAGGGGGCATCTGTAATACTCTCAACAATAAAGTTTAAAAAAATATCTTCCACCAGTGAAAAAAGATGCAATTGAAGTACTCAGGTGCTGTGTCTGGCATAAAATAAGCATCTACAAATGGTAGCTGTTGTTGTAAATTACTTTTGTGGCACTACTATGTGTAAGACAGTGTGTTTGTTTTGCTCTTTCCTTTACCAAATATGAGATTGAGAAAAAAGTTGGCACTAAGTAACTACATGAGGGGGAACAGGCAGAGGATATTCCAACACTGACTGAGAGACTGAGCTGCCTACTCCAAGATTCTAATTTCCTAAGTTCTATACCATTTGTCTAGGACAACTCAAAGTTCCGTTTCATTATGTAGTTGAATAGTGAGGGTTATGTTGAGAATATCTTTCAGTGATTAGTAAATATTCTGGCCTCACGTGGCCTGTGGCCCAGGGAGTTCTTGGTTAGGGAAGACTGCCGTGTGTCCTGTGAGGGTTAATTGCCTGCTGAAGTTTCCAAACTGTACTGAGTCAGACAGAAGGAGATAAGCTGACCAAAATTAGGGGCAATCAGACTAAATATATTAGCTTCCAGACTATAGTTTTTCCACTACTGAGTTAAAGACTCATTCTCTCTTTGCACAGATCCTCAAAGATAAACTTACAAAGCAAGGTAGTCTTGAAATTTCACAATATGAGTCAGCTATTTTAAAGTTTTGAGTTTTATTTTTACCTGACATTTAAGTCCAAAGTGTGTGACGAGCCTTGAACTAAAGTCATCATTTTCAAACTGTCATTTAATATTTTTGTTCTCTGAATTCATCCTGTCAGGTGAATCATATTTCAATTTGGGAGGAATATTTGCAAAATGTCTATAAAAAAGATGCTTGCCTAAGAAATAACCAATCTATCCATAATGGAGTTAGATTAAGCGGAGATCATGTGCTTAATGACGGGGAATGTTCCAAAATGAAATTCACAGTCAAAATATTAATATCCAGTTCAAAGGATTAAAATATTCCTGGCATTTATACCAAAAAACTTTATTATATATACTTTCCCTCTTATTTTACATAAGCCATTGTAACTATTTTCTTGATTCTTTTCTACAAATTGTTTTAGTTTTCTAAATAAAAAGTTGTTAAATACAGTGCTAAAAATTAGTTTATTTTCACTATCATATTTCTTTGATTTCTAAATCTATACTAAGTTAGATAGGGTTCACTTTCTGTCGTTAGAAAAGTTGCTTGATCTACAAGAAATAAGATGGAATCACTTTAAATCCCTTTGGAATTAGAAACATGTTGCCAAGTAATCTTAAAGTCCCCAGTAAAATAAAGTATTTAAGCTCAGAAATAGGGAATTAAAATTACTCTCCTTGATAAATTCAGATTTTCTTTTGTTAAGTATTTGTCTTATGGGTATAAAAGCAAACACCAATTTACACAATGTGAATCAAACTATGGTAATCTTAGTCATTGATTAGAACTATCTTAACATTGAAAGTCATTCAGAAATAAAGTAAGTTTAAGTTCATTAAAACCATACTGACACTTAAAAAATATTCAGTTACTTTGGACAGTAACACTAATATTATTTAATTAAGCAATTCAGTTGACTTATTAATACAATTTCATTTATTTGTTCATTCAATGACTATTCATCACTGGGCACAGAGAATGCTCTGGCATTGTTCTAGGCACCAGGGATCCTATATAATAAAAGGCTAATATGCAAATCAACCGAACGGCAGAATGACTGGTCGCTATGACATGCACTGACCATTGGAGCGGGCCTAAGCCATCAGTCAGACATCCCCCAAGGGCTCCTGGACTGCGAGAGGGTGCAGGCAGGGCTGAGCGACCCCCCCAAGTGCTCGAATTTTGTGCACCGGGCCTCTAGTATAATAATAACAGTGCAGTCACAATCCCTACTTTCATAGTTACATTTTGACGGTGAGGATGAATGATAAGCAAAAAAATAAATAAATATGCAATGTAATTTTAATAAAAGCAAACAGGGTAAGGTGACAAAGTGCCTGGGATGTTCAAAAGTAGCTATTTTAGAAGTTGTCAGGAAAGGGCTTTCTGTGACAATGGCTTATACAGAGGGACCTTAATGAAGTGAGGAATGCCTTACACCAAGGCCTGAAATAAGGGCATCACAGACTGAGGGAAGCAAGGGCACACCCCTGAGGCAGGGTAAGTGTGGCAGGTTTGGGGAAAAACAAGACCAGGAGACTGGAGCACAGTGGGTGAGGGAAAGGTGGAAGGACTGAGTGTGTAGAGAAGTCAGATCATCTAAGACCCAACAGGCCATGATAAAAAATTAGCATTTTATCGGTAGCCTGGTGGGGAGCCTGTGGAACTTTGAAGCAGCAAAGTGGAGGATCTGACTTATGTTTTAAGAAGACTTATCTGAATAGAGACCAGAATGGTGGTTATCAGGGGTTGCAAGGTTGGGGAAATGGAAGGTGTTGGTTAAAGGATACAAACTTCCAATGGTGAGATTAACAAATTTGGGAATCTAATGTAGGCATGGTGATTATAATTTAGAATACTGTTTCATATACTAGAATATTGCTAAGAGAATAGATATTAAATGTTCTCACCACAAAAAAGAAATGATAACTATGGGGCAGGATGGGGGTGGAAGCCAATACTATGGTGGTCATCACTTAGTAATTTATAAACATATCTAATCAACACATTGTAGATCTTAAACAAAAAATAAAAAAGAAGACTTCTCTGGCCACTTTGCAGAGGCTAATATTGAGGAGGGGTAGCGAGAAAAACAAAATTGGAAGTAGGAGGATGTGCAGGGAGGCTGTGGCAGTGTCCGGGGGAAGATTTGATTTGGCAACCCTGGTGCTTATGAAGATAAGTATTCAGATATAGGACATATTTAAAATTAGAACTCACAGGACTCACAGGTGAATTGGATTTGGGAGCATAAAAATTGAAAAGCATGAGTCTGAGTGCATTGTTTTATTTCACATGTATGTGTGTGCATTATCCTGAACAATTGGGTATATAGCCCTTTATCTGAAACCCTTGGGCCCAAATATGATGAGAGAGAGAAAGAGAGAGAGAGAGAGAGAGAGAGAGAGAGAGAGAGAGAGAAAGGGGAAAGAATCTGAGAATCTCTAGCCCCTTGAGTAGGTGGAAGGTAAGGACTGCTTAAATGTAGAGAATGGAGCTAGGAGTAGGGGCAGCTCATCTATATGGTAACAGGCGGGAAGCAGAATATTTGGGAACATTTGCAAGTAGGTAGGTGAAAACTTGATGATGGTCCCTTCTGGTTACTTTTATTTCCTCAGTGAAATGAAATTAGAGGCTACTTGTGGAGAGTGAGGAGGGGAGAGAGGGAGTGGAGATTTGAGGAGGTGTGAAGCAGCAGTCACCTAAGGAATGCGGTGTAATCGTGGGCAGAGCCCAGCATCCACTTGCAATCACACATTTACAGTGAGATCAGCCTGCATCCTCTGCATCCCTGAGTGCTCGTTTCCTGCTGATTTCAGTTCAGCTGCTTCCATGCAGGCTGAGAGCAGATGCAGAACTGGGTTAACAGGGTTAATATGTTGCCAGAAAATGTAAGTGTGAAGGATGGAGAAGGGGTAAATGGGCTCGAGGGCCTCTTTAAGGTTTAACGTAAGGGAAGAGATGAGAACAAGGTGGGGAGGATGGGTAACTCGGGGACAGTGAAAAAGTGAATAAGGTCAACAGATGGGCGGTAGAGAAGGGGATAATCAATTTCTGGAATGCGGTGCTAGAATCAGTGACCTTTTGTTCTTCTTAAAGACAAAATTATAAAATAAACGTGTGTAGACAAGCTTATACAAAAAACCAATTTGTGAAATCAATATGTCATAAGTAGTTTTATTTTTCCTCTTTGTAGCAGCCCCCTGTGGACTCCTTTACATTTCATTCCCAGGCTTTCTCTTCAAAACAGAAGAGGCTGTTAGGAGTGTGGCCACTCCTGCAATGAAAACAAAGCTGGCAGATCTAATTTTAGAATGCTTTTCCTTGACAACAGCGTTTTAAGTATTGCCTAAACAATAAAAATTGTCTCCAGAAATTAATTAGATGGTTAAAGAAATTCAAATCCCCTTGACACTTGCACCTTTCACAGTTATGAGAACACATAGTAGGGCTTGCCCTACACCTTTCTGCGGTGACTGTTTTACTGTTTGTAGTGTTGATGGCACATTGCAGTGTATGTGTCGGTAGCAACAGACCAAGCATGCAGTAGTGGACTGCTGTAAAACATGGATTTTACCACACAGACATGGAGATTGTTTTACTGCATAAGGGTTCTTCCTCTGTTTACATTCATAGTAGCTTTAGTTGACCTAAATAATTCAGATTTTAAGTTTTTCTCTTCAGAGCCAAACCATTTTGTAAGTCTGTACATGCTCAGCAGGAAATTAATTGTGCCTTTATTTGATGATTTTAATACCAAGGGTGGAGTGAAGCTTGCCTTGGTTGAAAGTTTATAATAAAACAGTCGTACACACACAGATAACTGCGCATTTACATGAAATAATATTTAATTATGCACTTTGGTATATTTGCAACTGCCATTCAGTAACTGTATATAATATTGTGCTGAGAAGTAAAAGTCATTGTTTATTTTTATTTTTATCACAGTTTCATGATATATGGAATTTAGTGGGTCATAATATTAAAGAATTATATGACTTCAGTCACTTGTGGTTACTTATAGTTAGATTTTATATCTGCTCTTTCTAGGAAACGGAATCTTCTGCTTTTGTGCAATAAATTAATTTGGGGATGATTATATATGAATTATCTGAATATTTAAAAATTATTCTTCTGATAAATAGGACATTGCAGGGCTGATCTTACTGGAAGTTTGGTACCGGTTTGCTTATTCTGAATTAATACTTGCAATTCTTGGGTCCTTGGTGGGATGTTACCATACATAATGCTGTGCATTTCTTAGTTGGTAAATTGAATTTCCTTCTGAGCTCCCAGTGATCTTCTCTCCTGATTTCCCTCCCTTTTAGGGTTGACCTGCGTATGACCTGAGATTGCATTACTCCTGTTTATTCTGCCATTTAAGCTGTATTTGAATGTATGAAACTGCCAGTTTTCTTGGTACTAATCCTGTACATTATATTATACTTTTACTTTCAAAAATTCTCATTTTTATTAAAGTAATAATCTTTGAATTCTTTCTTGCTGTAAATCATCCATATTTTAAAGTAATTATTTTAGTTGTTTCTTGATTTATCTATTTTAATCATATTTACTGACTGCGTATAGCAGTGGATAAATATTTAGCACTCTTAGACCAAACTCTAATCACTCTCCTCTTGACTTACCTTCCCCTCATCTTTTCGCTGTAGTTCTATTACATTGCCAGTGAATCAATATTCAGTGTTTATAGTATTATGATTGAATTGTCCAAACTTCTGAGCCAATAAATTAAATGGATTTCCTGTGGAGTACAACCCCCTTGTTTTTCCTGGAATTAATAAATATCTCATTTAGTTGTTAGTTTGTTGGCCTTGATTACTACATACCTACCACTAATTCTTTCCAAATTCACAAAAAGAATCGTAAAACTCCTTTAATAAAGTTCCTACGTTTCCAAGCACGCTATGAGATTTTTTCAGCCTGTAGGTCTCTCCACGCCTGAGGCACAGCTATCCCTGGGAACTGCTCTTTGCTTTCATTCTGGAAAATCCCTTCAACACCCTCAAGAGTTGTGTCTTGTTTCCCATTCCTTCTTGGTTTACTTTCATTTAGGGGATGCACTTCTCTAATAGCTCTTGAACTAGGGCACTTGGGAAATACATTCTTTTAAAGTATATTCATACATGAAAATATACTTATTCTCTTTTGGTATAGCTTGATTGGCTCTGAAATAATAAAATAGGTTTTCTCAGAATTTTGAAAGTATTGCTTCATTAAATTTTAGCTGTTAGTATTGCTACCAGAAGTTTGATGCCATTTAGCTCTGATCTTTTTGTGATGTTCTCCCCAATCCCCATAAAGTAGGAATTTCTTTTTATTTCTCTTTCTTCTGAAATTTCATGATAATAACATTGGTGTGAGTTCTGTACTAAACAGCTGGATTTTTAAATCTGGAAATGGACACCCTTCAGTTTGGGGAAAGTTTTTATTTTATTTTATGATTTGATAACTTCCTTCCATTTTCTTCTTTCTGGGATTTTTATACTGCTCCTTCTGAATTAAAACTCTAATTCTCTTACATTCCCTTTCTGCTGTCCATTTTTGCCTTTTAAATATCCAAAACTTTTAACATCTCTCTTTAAACCTCTCCAATACTTTCTAAACCTGACCTCATTCTTATTTGTATCACTTCATTCATTAGTAATGCATATAAAACACTTTTTATAACTCTGAAGTTCATTTTTGCTGGTTAACAATTTTCATTTTTCTACAGAGTTGCTGTTTTCTGTGTTTGTTTCAGTCCATCTTTATGTTAAAGACTTTTCTCAAAGTGGCTATCTGCTGACTTTTGAAAGCTGACTGATGGTCAGTATGAGTGGACATTGTTTGTTGACTTGTGGGCTTCATTATAGGGTAGGAGGTACGCAGCCACCTGATTAGGTGATTATAAAATGCCAGTATCCATAGGTCTTTTCTCTGGAGCTACTTGTTTTCTAAATTGGAAAAGAATCTAATCTCCGGTCTAGGGTGTAAATTCTTGTTGCCTTGATTCCAGAAGTGAGTGAGGAAAGGCATTCAAATACTGGAATAAAATACATTACAAATGATAGTCTGGAAAGCCCTCTTGCTGACGAAAAGTTTATATAACTTAATGGGACATTTTTGTTATGTATGGCAGAGAATGTTTTGGGTAATTGTTAAGGTCTTTGTTCTGTTTGTTCCAAGTGGTGGTGTTTTGCTGTGTGATACTCTTGTAGCTGCTGTGATAAGGATGAGGTTATCACAGAGTAGATCTTCTCCACATTAAAGAATTGTGGTTGAAAAGCCTGCTGGTCCCCTGCACCTGGGCCACAACCACAATAGAACGTGTGCATTGCACTGCCTGACATGCATTCTGAGCCTGGAAATTGTGTAATTCCCCACACAATTAAGATCTGAGTAACAGAGGCAGCACTAAAGCCTTTTTGGCATGTGGATATCTCTTGTTACAGATTTTCTCTCAGAATCATACTTTATTTAAAAACATTTTTTATTGGCTCAATAATAAAATTCACTTAGCATTATTTTGAAATATAACAATAAACAACAGTTTGTGGTTCACAAAAGCACACAATAGGACCATTTATTCTCCCCTAAGTGAATCTCATTCACAAGGTAAATGTTTTCCTCTTAATCCATGCTCTATTTTAAGATCATATGGGCAAAAGTTCTAAATTATGTGATGATTTTTAACCCCTAAATCATTTACTTCAATAGATTAAACTGTTAAACTCAGAATTCTAGAAAGCTTGATAACATCCTAATAGAAATTTTATGTGAGGTTTAAGTTTGATAGTCAAAAAGTATACACAGATCTTTATTTATCCACCATCCATCCATTCAATCATTCACAAAATCACTCACTCACTCAATAAAATGTACTGAACTCCTATCATGTGTGTAGCTTGATGCTTGCTTTTTAGATGAATAGAAAGATGAGTAGTTGTAAACCTCAGGACCCTTGAAAGCTAACAAGACATTGGCATGAACAATTACATAAATAATTAGATATACTAGTACATATATTTATATAGTTGTAATGCATGTTAAATATTTATATATTTAAACACATACATATATTTACACATACATAATCATGGTATGCATACAACTTGGTGTCTGACTTTGTTTTTATTACATTTTATTCAATGCTGATATATTTTCTTTATATGTTGTTTTAAATGGTAAAATAAAGTTTACCTTGCTGTTTCTCTGCTGCTGGACAAGTGTGTTGTTTATAATTTAGGGCTTTATATAGATAACACTAAAAACATCTTTCCATATTTTATATTTTTCCTTAGAACATATTTCTAGAAGTAGTATTCTGGTAAAATTTAAATTTTAAGTGACCAACTTTCCGATCGCCTCCTCTTATTTTTAAGCCCACTTCTTCTAGCACCTCAACTCCAGTAGTTCCTCCATCTTCTGGGACCTCCAATTCACAGTCCCTTTACACGGTCTCTCTCATTCCCTTTGCTCTGCTCATATGCTCACATTCCCTAACAGGCTTTAGATGCACTGGTCCATTAAAAAATTTTGTTGTTGTTGTTAATCCTTACCTGAGAATATTTTTCCATTGATTTTTAGAGAGAGTGGCAGGGAGAGGGAGAGACAGAGAAAAATTGATGTGAGAGAGACATATCGATTAGTTGCCTCCCCTAGGTGCCCTGACCAGGACTAGGGATCGAACCTGCAACCGAGGTACTCGCCCTTGACCAGAATCAAACCAGGGACCCTTCAGTCTGGAGGCCAATACGCTATCCACTGAGCCAAACTAGCTAGGGCCCAATGGCCCATTTTTATGTCCTCTGCTTGCATGCTCATTAACTCCCTGTCCTTTCCGTGTATACACTTTCAGAAAAATCCTACTCCTTGTTAAATCACTCTCTGACCATTTCATATGTGCACTCGTGCAGCTGAATGCATCTGGAGAAGAACTCACCACTATACTGACTGCTCTTTGTTTTTTTAAATTTATCTTTATTGTTGAAAATATTACAGATGTCCCTCTTTCCCCCCATTAACCCCTTTTAGCCCGCACCCCCCCACCCCAGGCATTCACCACACTATTACTTTCAATGCATGACTAGGAAACTCAAGTGTTGTCCCCAAACCTACTACATTCCCTATGACTATTCTAGTCTTCTCCTCTACACTCAGATGCTTTCTTCTCCTTGCTTCCTACTTCAGTGAGCAAATAGATCACTAACAAGAGCCCTCCCCTACCATGTCTATGAACACACATGTCTCTCCCATCCATACTCTGCCTCCCTTCTGTTACAATGAACAACTGTTCTGTTAGTGCTTTTGTCAGAGGTCACCCCCCACCACTTCCTTGCATGCACTAAAGTCATCTGACCTCTGCTTGAATACCTCCCTTCATGAGGAGCTACTAGTATTCTGATGAAGTTCAAGTCATCTTTTTGGATAGCTCTAACATTTGACTCTCAACTTTGAAATGGAAAAGAAAGAAAGAAAGAAAGAAAGACCTCCTAAATATTGAATAGATTAAAAAGAAGAAGAAAACAAAAACACAATCTCCCAAATGCTGAAAATATTTCATCCTAACTATAGAAAAAGGAAAGAATTTCCACTAACTCAAAATGGTAAGGGCTGATTTGATCCTTATGGAGAAACACAGAGGAATGAATGGTATGGAAGTTTCTGTCCTTGTGGAGGAAGGGCCTGGCTTACCTAGTGAGTGAAGGGGTCCTAGAATGCAAGCCAAGTAACTATGTGGGAGAAGGCACAGAAAAGCATTGACATTGCCTTACAGTCCAATCTCTTCTCTATTCTTTTAGATTTTGCCTCTGCAGAGCAGGTGGGTGCTCTGTTGAATTAGGGTGGATCAGAATGAGAAAGTCTCATACTACTGATAGGAGGCATCTGTGCGGTGGATAAGAGTGACTTTAGAACAGGGGTGGGCAAACTTTTTGACTCGAGGGCCACAATGGGTTCTTAAACTGGACCGGAGGGCCGGAACAAAAGCATGGATGGAGTGTTTGTGTGAACTAATATAAATTCAAAGTCAACATCATTACATAAAAGGGTACGGTCTTTTTTTTTTTTAGTTTTATTCATTTCAAACGGGCCGTAGTTTGCCCACGGCTGCTTTAGAATAAGGTGAACCTGTCTGTGAGTTGGCTCCTTGGTGAAGCTGAGGGACCAAAAAAAGACAGTTTATCCTTGGCCTTAGTTCCCCATCTATAAGTGGGGCTAGGATAACAGGGATTTTTATACACAATAAATAAAGCAACATAGGCCAAGCATTACATCAATAATTGACACTTAGTAAACATTTGATAAGTGTTTATTATTTATTCATTGATTTAATTCAATAGACATTTACTTAATGCTTTCTACATGCCAGATATGCGCTAGATGATGGGAATATAGCAGTAAACACACACATTTTGGCTTTCATGGAGATTATATTCTAGTGGAAAAAGTCCAGATAGATATACACAGGAATGTATAATCATATGAGAGACCATGATAAGTGCTATTATAATTTCAATAAGCGATTTGTATTTCTTGAGGTCTAAACATAAACCTTATTTTCTATACTTGTCCATAATTATATTATTAAACTCCTCCAGCCCCTTTGACAGAATAGCCTTATTTCAAAACTTCTCAGTCCCGTTTTGTTGTTAAATTAATACCTTTTGTTTCTTTAAGACTTGGTCCTCCTTATTTTATATCCAGTTTAAAACTCTTCCCATCCCTCCCACCCTAAGTGCAAGAGTGGAAGGGCTGGCTTTCGAAGTGTCCCGAAATGACTACAAAATTCAGGTGCTGGCTCTAGCAGGGAAGGAGGTGTGTGTGTGTGTGTGTGTGTGTGTGAGAGAGAGAGAGAGAGAGAGAGAGAGAGAGAGAGGGAGGGAGGGAGGAGGGGGTATACCAGTTTTTCTGCTTCTGCTCACTGGCATTTTTTCAGAAAGCCCTTCAGGGAGGTGGCATCTCTATCAGGTAGATCTCTCTGAATTCTGAATTTGTTTTTTTTTTCAGTTACAGTTTACATTCAATATTATTTGTATTAGTTTCAGGAGATCAGCCTGAGTATGTTTGTGACACTTAGTGCTTTTCTTCCCAGCTGTGGCCTTCAGGCCTTCAGTCAGCCTGTGCAGTTTATAGAACCTGGCACCATGCTGCCTTCGGTGTTATGTAAAATGAATGTTACCTTACCATACACATGTTGGTAGTAGATTTTTGCTATTGGAAGGGAATATTATTTTGGATTCTCTTTGGTGGAAAATTATTAGTTTTTTTCATAACTAAACTTTTATTTTGTCCTCAGCTCTCATACATGTAAATACTGTTGATAATCAAGCTAGTAAAAGTCTTTGGGAGTTTTTTTCTTCAGCATAACAGTTCTGAATGTTTACCTGCAAACCTTCCTTGTAAGTGAGAGGGGAAAATACTCTACACTATGATTTTTTTCTTTTTATTAAATGTACTGGGGTAGCATTGGCTAATAAGATTATGCAGGTCTACACTATGATTTTTTAAAAAAAATCAGTTCTCCATTTGAAACAGATGTGGTAGAATCATTTTCACCAGCTAATGACAATAGGAAAGAATTCATATTTAGTCAATGCCGTTAATTTTCTATAGGTTACATTGCCTTTTATCCCTATGTGCTAAGGAATCAAGTGACTTCTGCAATAAAGCCTTTTATAAGGACCTCTGATAAATAAATACAAATAAGAAATTGTGATACAAGATGTGATATATATGACAATATTTAATATTTCTAGCACATATGATTATACTTTAATAAATATTTATTAAATGAATTAAGTGTTGGGGAGGAGGGGGAAGAGATCAACCGAAGGACTTGTATGCATGCATATAAGCACAACCAATGGACACAAGACACTGGGGGGTAGGGATGAGGGTATGCGACAGGGTGTAGGGGAGGCTGGGGGAAGGTCAATGGGGGAAGAAAAGGAGATATATGTACTACTATGTATAATACTTTAAATAATAATAATAAAAAAGAATATAATAAAAACTGAAATGTGCTATATATTTATTTTTTCCTTAAACTCTTTTCACAGTATTTAGTATGTGCCAATGTGCACATTAATGCATTTTCATCCCTTTGGATTAGATCTAAATGAGTCATATGCCCTAAGCTTGCCTGTTTTCCTCCCTCAGTCTCTGCCTCCTTCCCTTCCTACCTTCCTTTCCTCTTTCCCTGTTGTTCTTTTTTATGAAGAAAAAGGTAAAATTATACCTGTGAACTGACACTAATGATTGTGTCAGTTAGGGTTTTAATTAGGACTTTCACATTTCAATACAATATGTACAGCCCACCTTTATCTAAGAATTGTTATCTATGTCAATGTGGTAAGCTGTCAACATAACTACCTTTTGGATGAACATTCAAGTGGAGAGTAAATATTAAGATACGCATATTCTTCCATGCATCTCTATGATTGCCTACAATTCCTGTTTTTTTTTTAAGTAGAAGTAAAGTTTACTTTTCATGCTTTGAGTTCATGAAAATTCTAATACTTCCTTTTTCAGATGGTCTAATAAACATAATCTGAAATGATTATTCCTTACTAGAATTATCAATGACATCTTTTTGAGTTTGAAGTAAGGTTTTATTCCTTTTCCTCATTTCTAACTAAAAGGGATCAGTAGGAGATAATATATATGCATATATATGTACAATACTAGAGGCCCGGTGCACAAAAATTTGTGCACTCGAGGGGTGGTCCCTCAGCACAGCCTGTGCCCTCTTGCAGTCTGGGACCCCTCGGGGGATGTCCACCTGCCGGGGGAACGGGCCTAAGCTGGCAGTCAGACATCCCTCTGGCAGCCTGGGAGCCCTCGGGGGATGTCCACTTGCCAGCGGGGAGCTGGCCTAAGCTGCAGTCAGACATCCTTAGCGCTGCTGAGGAGGCAAGAGAGGCTCCCACCACCACCGCTGTACTGGGAGCCATCAGCCTGGCTTGTGGCTGAGCAGAGCTCCCCCTGTGGGAGCGCACTGACCACCAGGGGGCAGCTCCTGCATTGAGCGTCTGCCCC